>NC_050461.1:56648461-57020252 GCF_903995425.1 Onychomys torridus
ACACACACCCCAACCCCGGGGCAAGGGCCCGATGTCTTCTCATGTCCCTTCGTCCTGCCAGGCCCAGCAGAGCTTTCCATGTGCACAAAGAACACCCTGTAACAGTAGCTGCTGTCGCCGCCAAGGCCAAGGGTAGGCTCAGGCCCAAGGAACAAGGCTTCAAAGCCAATCCCAAACCTGGCTTCAGAAGAAGGTGCTCGCTCCAGCAAAGCTGACCTTCCTTCCTGCCTTGAACGTCTTGCCTCTGATTGTGCTCCTTTTTGTGTGTGTAATAGTGGCAACTAAATAAAGCAAAAGAATGAGGCTCCTACTGTCTAGAAGTTGAAATCACACTGGAGGTATTTTATCAAAATTCTACGTGATCCCCGTCTGCTGCTGGCCAGCGTCCACCAAGTAGCAGATATCTGTGTGAAATGTAAATGTGTCTTACGTAACTGCCCTTTGCCGTGTCTCTCTGTGAAGGGTTAGCTGCTCCTCAGGCATGAACTGAGTTCTTTCACCAGGAAAATGCCATCCATGAGCACATAGGAAGTACACACATGTCTTGCTCTGACCTGAAGAAGAACGAGACATAGAATCCGGGCAGGATCATTTCAAAGGGATTCTCAAGGAGAGGACTTTTGAATGCCTTTAATCCTGAAGCAGATTGCTCAGATAGTCAGAGAAGAGTCAACATTCAAAGTGCTAAACGCAGTTCCAATGACTTGGAACTGGGAACTGCCTCAGGGAAGTCGTCACCTGCCTCCTGCATGCCAGCATCTCTAAGAACATTCCCCACACCTTGTTCAAGTATTTGCATATCATTCTAACAGGGCACAAAGTCTAGCTATGCCCTCCATATGTGCCCTACCTGTTTAGCTATAAATAAAAGTTATCTTTTCCGTCATCGGCATCCCTTCCAGACCATCTGAAGGAAGACACCCCCCACACACACACTTCCTACACCGAAACGCCATCTTTCTAACCAGAACTGACAACTGTAAATAACCACCTGGTTGATGTTGTTGTTGTTATTGTTGTTTTAAGTGTCCTATTCTCACAAACATGTTTTCCAGTGGCATTGTCTGCATTTAGAGCAGGGAGCTCAAAGGAGTCACCTCCATTCCTGCTTCTCAAGACACTGAGAACCGTGCAGTTTCAAAATGGAGATCACATCAGCACCTGCCCGTCAACATAGCGCCGACATTAGCCTGCCCTGTCGTCATTACAGCATGCAAAACAAGTCAAAGGCTCTTGATTTTTGTTTTGCCTTTTGGTCTTCCTCTGCCCTCATGATACACATTCTGCAACCACAAAACAGTGCAACTCCAACTGCCCTCTGAACAAACAACTTCTATTCTGCTCTGTCCTTTTATCATGGGGTTGCTACATAGTACGAAACAGAAAGAAGCCACTGAGCTACTCCTACAGTTAAATACTTTTCAGAAAGTAAGAACATGGAATAAAGTGTTGCTTGTCGCTGCTACGTTCTGAAAGGGAGTGAAAAACAGGGTGTGTTGAGCTCCCATTGTGCCCAGACTTCCCAAACTCCCTCGGCTCCATCGGGAAAATGTGCCTGTCCTGTGATCCATTCAGTCCTTGACCTTTTGGGCACAACAAAAGGCGCCATTTACCAGTGGTTAATACATGGATCTTTGTCTAGCAGGAGCTGTATCAAGGCTGTCCCAGCCATGCATCACCAATTTTATTTTCCAGGTGTCTGTGGGGCAGAGGGTGCTGCAGGTTTGACCGTCCGAGGCAAACAGAGCCTGCCAAGTTCTCCCTAACTGTGAGAGAGACCACAAGCTGACACTGATGAGGAAAGTCATTGGGGAGGCAGAAGGACACAGAGAATGGCCAGAAGCACCCTGGGGCATTCTTTCCACTCCAGATGGACTCCTAGGACATTGACTTCATTCCTAAGGATACACTTGCACTTAGCCATCAGCCTTCTCATACAGCATCCCCTCTCCTATAGCTTGGCCTGACTCTTGTTACCTTGTTTCCTGATCCGCTTGTGACTTTGTTTATGACCCTTTTTTCCCCACACACCTCCATGGAACAGCAGCAATACCCACCTCTGCCAACTCACACATCTCCTTTCGGGCCTTCTCTTCCAGTTCAACTCAGGGACCCTCTCCTCTGGACAACCCCTCACATTCTCCTGTGTGGCCATTCCTAACTGTACCCTATCTTCTCAGGATGCACCATGTCCATCTTTAATGATGATGATGATAATATTTACTGATATTTATGCTTTCTTCAAAATTATGACGAGAGTCTTTACAATGCTTCTTTCTCTCTTGATGATAAGTATTCTCTCCACACCATAAATACTGTTTGGAACAATGTTCATGAATGTGTTCCATATGTTTGACATTTTGAATAACCAGCCACTTTATGAGTCAGACTTTAAGTGGACTTAAATCTAATTCATAATATGATGGAAAGGGGTCCACTATGGGGGGGAGGGTGTGGAAATAACCTAATTACATTTGGTTTTGTAAACCTTTGTAAGTTCACTTTGTGGAATAAATTAATATGTGTCACAGTTGAAAGACTGTTTTTGCAAATTTGGTGTATTTCTACCTGTCTTCACTCCCACCAACCAAACGGATCGGAATGGCAATCTGTTTTTTTTTTTTTTTTTTTTTTTTTTTTCTGTATCATCTAAGACAGTGGTGTTCTTCTAGAAGTTTCTAGGGAGACATTAAGTGAAAGAAGTGTCTGTCTGTGTTGTGTGGGACTGTCGTTGTTATCTTTGCTCTGGTCTGTGCCATTACCCAGTCTCTTTGAAATGTCCCAGAATAAGTGGGGATAAGAAGTTTGAAGCATCACTCAACCTCCACTGCTCTTCCATTCCAGCAGGGTAAACATTTGCAGCCTGTGTTTGCGATGAGGACGAATAAGCCCTTCCTCTGTGAGGTGCAAGTTTTCAGGCTGGCCTGCTCCCTCACCCCGTGGCATCCGCTGGCCTGAGCTCACATCTGCATCCCTCTGGCTCCTCAAAGCCCAGCTTGTTGCCCTTTCCTATGTCACCAGGCAATGTGAGCTTCCTCTCTAGAGGCAATAACATCTCCCTGCTAGGGACAGTGACACTAAAGCCCTTGGAAATCTGTGGATGCCACAGAAAGGGTGTGATCACTGTGCAGTCAGATGCGTTGGAGTCTGGAAGGTGCATAGTGATGTCCTTCTGTCAGAACTGTGGTCCTCAGGCCATCTCACAGTCTAGGCTGTCAGGAACCTTTCACCTGAGGAGCTGTAGCCTGAGTTTATTGAGTGGGAGGTCTGAGGTGCAGGTTCAAGGCCTGCCAAGGACATCTAGACTTGCTTCCTTCCTGGCACCGGTAAGACAGTCACAGTGGCTAGCTGCAGGCTGGGAGAGGCTAGGCGGCAGTCAGGCCTCCCTGGACTTGCAAGCTCTAGCACTGGCAGCAACACCAACCCCTGGTATGCCAGGACCCTAAGATCGGTCATCAAATATCATGTCAATCCAGAGCAGATAAACAGCAAAGTGCTGGGAGTAATTGTAGGACTCTGGGGTCCCTCATCCTCAACAGCGAGACTTGGCCATGTGCACAAAGCAGCAGAGACACAGGGCATAGCTCTAAGCTGAGCCTGTCTTTCTCCTGCCCGTTGTGAGCCATGTGAGGCTGCCTACCTGGTCTAACCATCAACAGTTCCCTCTGCTTGTGTTGGACAAAACCAAGACCCAAGGGAACACTCTGTGATCGGTAGACAAAGAGATCTTCTGCCTGGAAAGGGAGCTCATCACATGATCCGCTCACTTTGTTTCTTTATTTTAGATTAATTTTCCCCAGCTCTGCCCTGGGATTTGGTGTTTTTTCTTGTTTGTTTGATAGGTTGGTTGGTTGGTTGGTTGGTTGGTTGGCTTTTTAAAAGAAGGGATCTTATTACGTAGCCCAGGTTAGTGTCAAACTCATGGTGATCCTCCTGCCTCAGCTTGGTGATGCTAGTATCTCAGGCGTGGCATCGCCATCCTATGGGGTTTGGTATTTTTGTGGCGTTTCCACCAGCCTCAAGTTTCAGCAAGATAACGTGAAGGTGTCACCCGCCAGTGTCTCCTAACAGGCCCTGGGGAAATGCCTGGCCTGCGGGGTGGGACTCTGGGGCCACTGCCTGGAAATAACCGCCTCTTTGTTTATTTGCCCGAACCAGTGAACTCCGGGGACGGCATTGACTACAGCCAGCAGAAGAGGGAGAACATTGGCGACCTGATCCAGGAGACGCTGGAAGCCTTCGAGCGTTACGGCGGTGAGGACGCCTTCATCAACATCAAGTACATGGTACCCACCTACGAGTCGTGCTTGCTGAACTGACAGGGCAGCCGCAGGAGGGGTCCTCCCCTGGCGCCACAGCCATCCGTCCCCGCTGCTCCTGGCATCTCATTCCTTGTACAGCTCTTCTCCTCCAGCTGCAAACCTAGTGGCTTCTGGGCCATCAGACTGTTAGCCCCACTGAGAGCAAGGCTTTCTGATACATAAATAGTGCCTGTTTCTTTGATTACAATAGTGTCCTGTGCTTATTTTTTCCACGAGGAGAATTGCTTCTTTATCCAGCTCCGATGGAGGCGGGGGTCCGAGTTAAACCTGCAGTTGTATCGACAATGAAACTATAATTTTCATATGCGATTCAGCACTTGCTGTGCTGGGTCGGCCCACCCTGAGGGTGGTGTCAGGGGCTGTAAGGCAGAGTTTGTGCTGACTGCTTAATAGGTGTTTGTCGTGGAAGAGAAGCATCACTCCAGCGGTGCCTCTCCAGCAGCTGTGCGGAATAATGTGCTTTGACATTCAGTAAAACTGTTGAATCTATATTCCAATTATAACAGGAAATGTGTGCAGCCTGTTATAACCTCAGCTCTAACTGTAATTAATGTTTCTGGCCAACCAGTGATCGAGGCTTCAGGGCCTTTGCCGCTCGTATTTGGGTGCAGGTGAGATGTCTGGGGGAGGGTCTGGAGTCAAGAGTTAGGTGAGAAATGTTAAATTTGCGTCACAGTTCTGAGGAGAGAGCTGGCTGGCCTCCTTGCTCCACAATTGCAAGGCTGGCACCATACATCTCATGGCATCCCAAGGCTGGGTGTGCTGTTGACAAAATGTTGCCCAGCACTTTGTTCAGGGCTTTTCATCACTCCTGAACATGGCGGTGTGCCTCTTAATGACCTTTGGAAAGGATCGATGTCGCCCCTAGCAATTCTTCCCTGGCACTCCCTCTCCCCTCCCCCCTCCTCCCAATTGTTCTGTTCTCACAGTTCCACTCAGCAGGCCTGATGGCAGGATTTAGGAATTTTATTGAGTACAGAAAAGACAAAGGACGTGTACTTTCTCATTCGGCAGAGAAGGAAAAATTTCAAAGCCAAGACAAACCACAAGGCAGTCGGCCTTGGACCATGACTGCTCAGACATGCCAGGCAGGAAGCTCGGGGCATTTGAAATCCAGCCCAGAAAACTTCATAAAGCAGGAGCAAGGGCTGCACACCCGAGAAATGGCTTCACCTCCCAGAAACGCCTAGCCTCAAGTCTCTCACTTCTGAAGCAAAGTGCAATTTCTGCATAAAAGTGAGGAAAGGCCACACGTGCCTCTTCTCGCTGCTCTCTGGCCCCATCGTCAGCACTAATAATGTAAGGCTTCCTGTTTCCAAAAGTAAAGGCCCAGTTCTTCAAGTGAATCCGTTATTCACTCTCTCGGACCAGCCAGGGACGTGGGGTCAAGCACTGGAACTACTACCACCTGCTTTCAGGAGCTCGCTGAGTGCAGAGAGAGACCCACGTCCAGGTGAGGACAAAGGTGCTTGCAGGGATAGCCTTCGGAAGGCACAGCTGCAGGTCTAGTGACATGCACAGCTGCGGTCCTGGCATTGCCAAAGTCTGTGATACCGCTAGTTGCAAAGGCTGTGGCTTGCTGGTGCCTCCTGAGGTCTGGCCTGGAATGGCCCTGAGAGGCTCCGCCCTTTCACTGCGCCACACGTGAGAACTGCCTGACTTCAAGCAGGAAGACTGGCCTAGAGCTCTAACTTGGACTCAGATTTGAAACAAAACCCTTCATCACCCAGCTCTGTTACTCATCAGCTGTGCTGCCCTGGGAAAATTCCTTAACCTGGCTCAGCCTCTTGTGCCCTCCACTATGAAGCGCAGTTAGCCTGTCTGAAGGCAAGTGACCCACCTCAGAAGCGACCTCTACAGATGCGTGTGTTGGGTGTTCACTAAAGACATTTTGAAGACAAACAGTATATGGAGAGTGACCCACGTCTGCCGTGTCCGCCGAAGCAGAGCAGTGCACACCGGAACACCCCTCTGACAATACGGTGCTTCCTACCCGGAGATGGAAAGTACTTCACAGTGTGGCAGTTCTTTGGAGGGCCAGACTACCTGCAGAGGCAGGACTTCATTATTGAGAGATTAAAAAACAAATCCAAACTGAGCCTCACATTTGTGTTGCTTCACTGGTACAGAACTAGGAACGGATGGCCTGCTTTTTCTGACCTTACCCCAAGGCAGGCTTTGACAGTCGGAATAGTTTCCAAGGAAGTCAAAAGTGAAAGGCATAGTGTGTGGGGCGTTGGGTTTCATTCCCAGTGGAGACAGATAGAGAAAGAGAGGGACAGAGACGGAGAGACAGACAGACATAGGAAACAAACAGAGAGAAAGAGAGAGAGAGAGAGAGAGAGAGAGAGAGAGAGAGAGAGAGAGAGAGCAAGCTGTCACTGGGCATTAGACCCCTAAGGAGGACAATGGCTTCCTTTCAGAGTGTGTGGTGTAGTACTGAACACTGGTCTGTCAGTGAAGGGTTTGTTGGTCTGTCTCTAATGTATTCCTGTGTTCTATGGATTGGAACCCCCCAACCTGGTGTCCCACTGACTTAAGGGAAGCAACAAGAGTCATGAGGCTGAGGAGTGCTCCATGCTCGTTTGTTTCAGGAGCTCTATAGCTTGAAGCGAGTCATGGTTTCTGGCCATGAAGTCTCTGTCCACTACATGATGCCAGAAAATTATGTAAATTCTCTAAAACCATAGTCCCTTGTCCAAAACACACTCAATAGCATCTACCTTGCATGTTTTCATAAGAACACACACAAAAAGGCTTTTATTTAAGGGTTCAGTGGGGTCCCTGGCTTCACTGAAATGCCCTGGCCAGTTGTGTGCTCTGCCTCTTCTTCTCCTAGAAGCTCTCCTGTGTCTCACCCAGTCCCACAGCCATTCAAACCTAAGTAAACACACAGAGGCTTATATCAATTATGAATGGCATGGCCATGGCCTATGGCTCAATTTTCTTGAGCCCATTTCTATTAATCTATATGTCACCACATGTTCTGTGGCTTTACCTGTGTGCCGTTACATGCTGCTCCCTGGACAGCAGGATGGCATCTCCCCTGCCTCTCCTTTCTTCTCTCACTATCTCCCTTGGATTTTGCTACCTGGCTCCATCCTGCCCTGCTATAGGCAAAACAGCTTTATTTATCAACCAATCAGAGCAACACATAATCACAGTGTGTAGAAAGACATCCCACAGCATTTCCCCTTTTCTGTCTAATCAAAAAGGAAGGTTTTAACTTTCACATAGTAAATTTACATATAATAGGACAGTCAAGCAAGAATTACAGTTATAATATCTACTCTATTTGTATTTTGCAAAGTTAAAGAAATTATTCTAGCATACCGGGCAGGACACAGGAAAACTTCTGACTACATCCTGGCTTCACTCTAGTCTCACCTCAATGTCCCTTCTGTGTCGGGCCTTTTCTTGCATTCTGCGCACTCATTGGCTGTGCTTAAAAACAGTGAGAAGCGTCTGGCCATATAGGTGTGAAGCATCTGGCCATGGCGGTGGGAAGTGTCTGGCCATGTAGGTCTGAAGTGTCTGGCCATGGAAGTGGGAAGTGTCTGGCCATGGAAGTGGGAAGTGTCTGGCCATGTAGGTGTGAAGTGTCTGGCCATGGAAGTGGGAAGTGTCTGGCCATGGAAGTGGGAAGTGTCTGGCCATGTAGGTGTGAAGCATCTGGCCATGGCGGTGGGAAGTGTCTGGCCATGGAAGTGGGAAGTGTCTGGCCATGTAGGTGTGAAGCATCTGGCCATGATGGTGAGAAGCGTCTGGCCATGGCGGTGGGAAGTGTCTGGCCATGTAGGTGTGAAGTGTCTGGCCATGTAGGTGTGAAGTGTCTGACCATGTAGGTAGGAAGCATCTGGCTATGGTGGTGAGAAGCATCTGGCCATGGCTGTTGGTTATTTACTCATGCATCTACCAGCTCAGTGAGAACAGGGACTTGCCTCCCTCCACACGTGGAATGCTTCATGTGACATTTGCTGGACGAATGACTCAGGATGCTTCCAAACAACCTAGACAGTCTGCTGTCAAGACACACAGGCCATCCCTGCCTGCCCTTATGACTCAGAGGACATTAGTCACTCTGTGAAATCATGAAGTGGGGGGTGGGGGGACACGACATGCCAATCTACTGTCAGACTCACTAAAGAATGGACTGGAACACACAGTCCGGCACCGCTGCCATTCACAGACCTACATTACACTGTTGAAGAGAAGTGTTTTAAATGTTTCCTGAAGTTACACACATGCACACACATCTCACAGGCCCACCTGACCTGTCCCTATGTGGGACACAAGCATTGTGCAGATAACCGTACCAAACTCCCTGTCTCCTCCCATGTCTGGTTGGATGTCTACTCCCATCCCCACCCTGCCTCTGTAGAACCATGTTGATTCCTCTGTAGAGACCTGCTGCAGCCAGGGTACAGTCACCTCAGTAGGTTCCAGTCATACACATGTTCCTCTCAGGGAAAACAGCCTCAAACATTTCAGTCCATATCCTCATGGCAACCACACAGAAGGCACTTTTGTGTCCTAACACCTTTGACAAGCAGAGTTGCCCCAGCATACCCTAGACTAATAGTCCCCCCATCAAAGTGTGCTCTCATCCCCAGCAAAGGCAGGAATACCTGGGAGCTTGGGTGGAATGTAAATCCTTGGGGCCCCGGCTGAGACTGCTGAGTCTCAGCCTCCATTCAGAGTCTGTCACTATTCACATGACTGTGATGTACCCCGAAGTTTGTAAGTCACTGTTCCAAGCCCAGGCTTTCAGTCAGATGTCAATCCCCAGCCCTTTGGAAGGTCCTGGAAAACTGATAGTTGTTGGTCTTCAAGACAGGTTCTCCACTGATGCCAGGAGCTAGCCTGGCCACTCCTGTGGCCACTCTCCGCTAAGCAACAGGCTCTTCGGGGGACAAATGTGATAGGAGTTTAGGAACAGTAGAGTGTCAACATCCCTTCGGTGAAAGATAACTGTTGTCCTTCGTCCAGAGGGTGAAGTAAATTAAACTATTCAACACCAAAGCCAATGGCAAGAACCAGTTGTCTTTATTGTGTTATTAAGTAACCAAATAGTAACTGTCATTGTCACCTTTATACGTGAAACCTTAAAAAAGAGAGAATCAGTTCCTTTAATACAGAACGGGCAACTTCTAGCAAATACTCAAAGCACAAAGATTTCAGATCAGCTAAAAGGCAGACCCGTGGGTCTCTGAGCAGCAGACACTCACTCTCCCTGAGGAAGATGTCTCTTAGGTCCTCTCTCTGCTGCAGGTCCAGTATCTCTGTCAGTTAGTGAAATCAACCTACAGCTCAAATCGTATCCGTGCAGAGCCGAGACCGCTCGGCACTGGATTCAGTGAGAAGCATAATAGGGCCATTCTAAGACCAGAGTTTTAAATGGCCTTTCTGTCTCCTGCCTCGTGCATCTGGGGCTGGGGACGCTGCATTAAAATGCAGACAGAAAAAAAATGTCCCATAAAGAAATTTATTGACAAAAAGGTAAAATTTTAATAACCCTTCAGTAGGGGCCATTTGGGAGGGGTAATATGTCATAGGACCGGACCAGAGTTTTCATAGCCCTCCTAGGAATTCCCCATATTAAAACAATGTTTTCAGTTTAGAAAGAGCCCGGCTGGAAAGTATTCTGGGGGATGACAATCTCTGCCCCACTCTTGTTGTTATGTGATGAACCTTTGTATGCCTCCCCTGCCCCGCCGTGTGTGTGTGTGTGTGTGTGTGTGTGTGTGTGTGTGTGTGTGTGTGAAACTATATCCTGCTGAAGGGATTTTCCCCTCAATTTGTAGTTTAACAACCAAATGAATTAAAATGCTTCACTGCAGAAACACAGAATAAGACCTTCAGACGTGTTTAAATTGTGAATAGTGTCTACAGACTGCCAAGGCCACCTACCTGACATATACCACGGAGTCTCACAAGTGGGGTTAAGGAGCTCCACTTGGGGAAAGCTTTTTCCCTATAAAACATCTATTGAGGATCTGCAGAGACTGTGACAGGCTGCCCCAGCAGCCATAGAGGCCACCACATAGCTCACAGAGGGAGGCTGTGTGCCTCAGTAGGGTTTACCTTCTTGTCCTGTGGCCATGGTAGAGATCCCAAGGCAAGTATGGATGAGACAGATGAGGGGTTATGAGCACACTAGAGCAAATACTGGAGCATTGCTTAAAAAAAAAAAAAAAGAGTTAAAAGATATGAATCCAAGCTTCTATTCATAGCAGGGACATAAAACAGGCAAGCAAAGATCCCCCAGGGGGCTCGCTGGTTGCTTATGGTTATGGTCAGAGGCGTGGTGGTACTGTGAATATGCAGACATGCCAAAGGAGCTGTGGAATTAGAGCTGAAAACCATGTGAAAGGAAGAAATTAGGTCCAGGATCCAGGTACCAGGCGATGAACAAAATTACCTGGTGAGGTTGGGGTCAAGACCAAGCTTCAAACTGCAGCCCTACTGCATCCACAGTGGACGACAGGGTTGGTACATTGCTCCCAGCCCATTTCCCTGTGCAAAAAGAGTGAAGAAAGCATTGAGAAGATAGTGTTCTGTGAAAATTACTTAAATCAGCACTCGGATTCTATCTCTCAGTAGACGATGTTCAAAACGCATAGCAGAACAGAACATCATGTATGTAAAAGGTAAAAATGTAATATAAATATAAACAAGAACAGAAATATAGATACTCTCTGAAATTTCAGATTCACCTTAAAACGCGGCCATCAGAACGGCCATGGGCGGGTTCGGGTGATTGACGGGCTGCCGTGCTGAGTCGCTTAACACAGTATGTTATGATGCTGACCACGGATGAAGACCAAGGCATGAAAAACAAAATGTTTTCCCACATTACCCAGCCGTGAAGTGATTGTGGTGTTACTACAGAACACCAGGGAATGTCTATTTTTAGCCCTAGCAAACACAGCCTCCATCACTTTGCAGTTTGTCTCCTCAGCATTTTGTCGGTGAGACTGTCAGCTCAGCTCAGCTTGGTTCACCTCCAGAGAGGCACAGCATCCTTGATTCACAAGCACAACGCCCCCAAACTCGCCCGCGCTCAACATCTCTACACCCAACCTGCCCCTAAACCTGACCGGGGATGGGTAAACAGGTCAACATTCCAAGAACCACGGTCATAAACCAGGAGAAAGGTGACTGGGGTTTGATCACAGCTGTGTGCCTTGCTGGAGTGTGCGTGTGCGTGTGTGTGTGTGTGTGTGTGTGTGTGTGACAGAGACACAGAGGCAGAAACAGAGAGACAAGGAGACCGACCGGCCCCCATGTGGAGGTCAGAGATCAACTTTGGCTTTCACCCTCTTCTTGTTTGTGACAGGGTCTCCCATTCTTTGCCACTTTGTGTACCAAGCTAGCTGCCCCCCCCCCCCCGCTTCCCAGAGTCTCTTGCTTCTGTCTTGCATCTTGCTGTAGGACCCCTGAGGTGGCAGATGTGGACTGCCATAGTCAGCCTTTACATCCGATCTGAACTCAGGTCCTCTCATTACACCGAACCATCTCCCAAGCTCCATTTTCATCTTATGAAAGTTTCTGCTAACACAGGTTACTGTATCCAAGGCCCTTGCATGTGCCATCCATCCTTGGCATGGAGGAGTGTGCTGAGAAGGTCACCAAAACAAGGCCTGGCAGTGCCTTCGTCACCAGGAATGCTTGTTCCAGGAGTTGTGGCCACCAGGTAGGAGAAAGGGGGGACAGCTTGCTGGCCCATACTGTCTGGCAGATCCCTGCTTCTTGTCCAGTGCCCAGCATCACTGTTCTACCTGCCCAGCACCAGGCTCTGGTCTACACTCCCCTGTTCTCTCCTGCTCAGATAGGACACTCTGGCTGCTCGTGTGGCTGTCTGGAGGTTGAGGGAAGAGCCATGAAGTGGTTAATTAGAGCCAAGTGGTACAGGAGAAAAGGCTGGGTGAGGTAACTATGGGTCATCAAGAGGTTCCGGGCACTTTGGGATGATTGTGAGCTCTGAGAGAGTGATACACAATCCTGGGGGTGGGGTGTTGCTTTTGTTTTATAGCTGAGGGGACATTCACAGAAATGAAACCGTTTGCTCAAGGTCATGTGCCTGGTGAACTATGATACCAGTGAAGACTACCCTGGCAGTTCCCAGGCTAGTCCCACCATCAAGCATTCAGCCTCACCATATCCGGAGAAGTCAGTGGATGAAGGATCCAGCTCTACAGCCTCCTCAGAATGACATCCCACCAGGAACCAAAGGTTTAGTAAACGTCCAAGATTGCAGGTGACATTTAAGCCCAGTCCCCAACCTGACTGGCAGCCCAGGTGGCAGAGGCTTCCTCTCTGTCTCCAGAAGGGTCTAGAAAAGTCAGCAGGGAGTTGACCAACAGGCAGAGTTCCTTAATTCCCTGATATGCTGTGAGTCTGTGCAGGACAGCCTATGCCACAAGAAACAGGTAGGCCATAAAGAACTGTTGGCCAAAGGCCGAGGCCAGAAAGTGACAGAGTGTCATGCCATCCCACACACACTGCCCACAGCCTTCTCTGTGCCTTCATGCATATGCACATATTTAAATGACACATGGTAATCCTGTGACTGCTCAAGATGGATTGTGATAAGGTCATTAACATATCCATCATCTTAGTCATTTATCATTTCTTGGTGTTGGGAGTCATGATGACTTCCTCTCCCACTACCACCCCAAAAGTGACCTTAGCAACCCTTGCTTTGTGGGGTTCAGACCAAGAAAGCACTCCTTTTGTATTTATTTATTTTTTTTTATTTTTAGGGCTATTTTATTTCATATGGGTAAGTATTTTGCTCACACAATTGTGCGTGCACATGTGTGTGCCTGATGCTTGTGGAGGTCAGAAGTCATTGGGCCCTCTGGAACTGGGGTTATTGATGGCTGTGAGCCACCTATAGGTGTTGGGAATCAAACCTTGATCTTCTGCAAAAACACATGCTCTTAGCCTTATCTCCAGCCCCACAAGAAAGCACAATATTGTTCTCTCTGTGTCTCTTTGGACCCCATCTCTGGGTTCTTTTCCTCCCATGGGTTTGGGGGATACATCCTAAACTAGAATTTAGACACCATGCAGCCAGGAGATCTGGGCCAGGTGTCTTGAGCTCGTCAGACATCAGTTTGTCCCCTTCAAATGATAGAGTTCTGCTGTTGAATCCATACTAACAAGATGCTGGATCACTTCTTCCCTGTTCCTTTCCATCGGCCTCCATGGCCTTTGGAAGGGAGGAAGCACAGCCAGAATGACCTCAATCCGGGGCACTCTTGGGGGAGTTCATCCCTCAGAGATGCATGGTTCCTCCCTACTCCCTACGCCAAAGCTTTTCTCAGAGAGGAAGTGGGACTCTGCCCAAGGTTGTTTGCTGGGGCATGGGAACTCACAGTCCCCCAGTGTGGCCAGGGTGAGCAGCACCATGTGCCAGGCTGCAGCCCTCCTGGAGTTTGTGAGGCTCCACTGCCAAGGTCTGCTTTCACCAGAGCTGACGGGGGCCGGACGTCAGGGCTTTCCCACAGCCCCTCTCTGCTGGAAGGATGCTTGCCATGGCAGTCACACAGGGGCTCACTTTTGTCTTCCTGGACTTTCTCGGCCATGAGGCTTTTCTCCCTCTAATCCTCGCTGGCCTGATCTCCACATACCCCAGTGCCCAGGCGCTGTCCCTGGCGACCTCTGAAGCAGGACTCGCACTGGGCTTTCTTACCCATCACTTTCCTCCTTCTCTCCCTCCCTCCCTCCCTCCCTCCCTCCCTCCCTCCCTCCTTCCTCCTCCTCCTCCTCCTCCTCCTCCTCCTTCTTCTTCTTCTTCTTCTTCTCTTCTCTCTCTCTCTCTCTCTCTCTCTCTCTCTCTCTCTCACACACACACACACACACACACACACACACACACACACACACACAGCGGCCTGGGGCCGGGCTTTGAGAAGCCAGTTTCAAGTTTGGGAAAGTCTCTATGACAGTCCCTTGTGCTAAAGAAGCAAGGAGTTTGATGGAGTGAGACAGCACCAGAAGGAAACTTTCCAGCACAGACACAGACCATGTGATCAAGTACCCCGTCCTGTGTTCACAGCACAGCTCCACATATGGGTCACATTCCTTAACAGGTGTGTACTAACACTGCACTTGGGCTAACACGGGAGGGTGGGAGAGAGGCCTCAGTTTCTCACACGCCCTGGAGGAGATGGGGAGAAGCTAGCAGACAGTGGCAAGGCCCTTCCTCCTGTCCCTCCTCGGCCATTGACTCCTCTGGCCATTTGCATCCCATGTATTCTCTTCTTTTTCTTCTCTGTGGCATGTACCAAAGATGGCCAGTAAACTTCCTGGCCATCTTACAGGTTTACAAAACATAGACCACCTTCACAGCAAGAGTATGGCCGTAAAAGAAGGGACATGTCAATGGGACTAGGAAGGAGGGCCTAGAGAATGACAAATGCCACCATGATGAAAGCAGTGTGGGAGTTCTTGGGTTCTCAGTCACCACCAGGGCAGGCCTGGGAGAGCAGGTACCGGGCTGTGTAGAGCCAGGCCGTGAGCTGCTGTGTGGTTCCTTTGGGTTTTGTGGTTTTCTCTTGTAAACTGTCAGAGCTGCCTCCAGGGAACTTCAACTAAGGCAGGTATAGGTGGGTGTAAAACTGTCCCCAGCATTGTTTCAATCACTCAAATCTCTCTCTCTTCCCACAAACCTGCAAGGCCAGCTCACTAGATGGAGGGTCCGTTCCACCTTTCCTCCATACCCTGATGGTCGTGACGATCTTAGTGGGCACCAGGGCCAAAGCACAAAGCAGCAGCACCCACCCACTGTGCGTGACAAGATTCACCACTAGCCTGTGGGGGTGACAGGGTTCTAAGCTCGGCTCAACTTCATCTCAACATGAACTGCCAGGGGTTCTCCTTAGACAAAACCCAAGACTGCACTGAGCAGGAGAGAGGGTGCAGCTCATTCTGACCACACGAAGTTCTAGGAGAGACAGAAGAATCCATGTAGAGAAATAAAACCCAAGAGGCTGAGGCAGGAGGATCAGGGTTTTGAGGGCAACCTGGCTTCTATAGTGAGATTCTGTCTAAAGAAATGAAAGGAAGCAATGAAGGAGGAGAGAGGAAGGAGGGAGGAGAGAAGAAAGGAAGCAAAGGAAAAAGTTCCCTGTCCATCCAGGAACTGTAGGTAGGCAGTGATCAGTTGGGGAAGGGCACAAGGAATTTGGGGGGATTATGGGAGCATTCTGGAGCTTGATAGATGATGAATTATGTGAGAATACACACGTGTTTTTAAAAATCAGCAAAATGCATCTAAGGAGATAGCTCTGTCACTAATGTGTCTGTCACAGAAGCATGAGGACCTGATTTTGGATTCCCAGGCACCTATGGGGAAGCCACCAGCAGCGAGTGGCACACATCTGAATCCCCAGCAGGGCAGACACAAGAGGAGCTCTGGAGCCCAGTGTCCAGCTAATCAGTGACCTCCAGCTTCAGCAGAGAGAGATTGAAAGGGGCACCTGATGTGAGCCCCTGTTTTCTGCACACATACACATGCACACACGCACACACACACTGGAGAAAATGGCCCTGTTCTTCCCTGGAAGGCAATGAGCACATCTGACCCAGCATCCAGGAGTCCGAGACAGGACAACCAAACCTTGGAGGCATAAGTGTGGTGGAGCGCATGTGCCCATCAAACCATATCAATGTCGGGAGTGCAAACATAGGACTTCTTAGAACAGAGTGTCTTGAGACTGTGTGATCCCAGGCACGTCTCAGCTGACCCCATTGTACTTCCTCTCCCCCACACCAGCTGCCACCAGAAAGGACAAGTTCCCCCTCGGCTACCAGAAACTTACACAGTGAAAAAAAAAAACCTCAGTGTCACAAGGGACGTTCTCCAACATCAGCTCCCACTTGCAAGCGAGGCAGGAACCTCACAGCCTGACACGGGTGAAGCAAATGCTCTGCCTTCTGTCACAAGGCTCTTGGGTATACCAGCAATGCTTGCTCTCCAAAACAAGGCTTACCTTGAAGCAATTGGAGGCTTAGCTGCAAGCCTTAGTTCACAGGCAACACAAGGGACCAAGAACAAGCCAAACAATGTCACAAGACAAAGTTCAATGATAGAGTGTCATGCAGTGTACCTGGCCCAGAATGAGTCTCCATGTCAGAAATGGACACACTGGATACAGACTCAGTAGGGACCCAGTGAACAGTTATAAGGAATAGCCTTCCATCCATTTCTTCTTTGAACAAAGCCATTATGAAGAAATAAACGAGATACTGTTAAGAAAACATCAGTGAAATTAAAAGTAAAGATCAATGAATCTGGTAGCAGAGATATACATATTCTGTGCCATCTTGAGGTACATTTCCAGATGTGCCCTAAGCCCTTCACTGTGGCAGTCTGAATGGCTGATAGAAGGTTTACTCCTTTGATGTTTGTTTGCAGCAATTTTCCAAATTGCTGCAATCCGTGTAGCCCCCGTCTGTCACTGGGTGAACTGTCTCCCCGCAGGATCCACGTGGTCCTGGTCTCTACCCGACTTGTACCTTAGAATGTGGCCTTCTTGAGAGAGACGCACTCAGAAAAGAATGTGTCACTGCAATCAGCTAAGTCAGGGTGGGTCGTGCTGGCATGCAGGGACCTCCGTCCACTGTGACTGTGTCCCTTTCAAACAGGGGAGATGTCTGTGAGGATGAAGACAGAGACTGGGCTGTGTTTCTCCATGCTGAGGAAGAGCAGGATGCCAGTCACCACCAGGAGCTGCTTGACAGTGATAGCAGGACAGCTTCCCTCCACCCAGACTGGGCAGGAAGCCACCTTGGCAGCTATGACCTCAGACCTCCAGCTTCCAGAACACCCATGGCAAAGCAGAAGATTTCTGCCATTCAGGCTACCAGGCTATGGTCATTTATGCCCACCTAGAAAATATGACATCTCAACAGCAACAAAAAGTATTCAAATTTTAAAGTTAAAAAGTGAAGCCTATAATGGGTGCCTAAAAGTTGCAGAGAACAGCTGTCCCCACCAGGGAACTGCAGCCTCCCAAGGTGGCAGCCTCGCGGTCCTCAGCTACATGAGGAGAACATCCTTCCAGCATAGCACCAGGGCTCTAGGGAGCTGCCCCCCCCACTCCGCAGTCCCCAGCTCATGAGTCAGCCTACATGAGTCACGTCTGCTCCCTGGAGCTGTCCAGGTCCAGGTGTTCTGGCTGCTGGAGACCCTCCCAGAAGCACCGGCTCTGTCCTGACCACATCCCATGCAGCTGAGACTAAGATGAGGCACCTGTTATGTGGGTGGCACAGGTCGTGCTGGGGACATCGTGGAGCCCACATGAGCCTCCAAAACCATGGAGCCCCTCCTCGTGGTGAGCAGCAGACTGTTATTACAATGGAACGCCTCACCCTCAGCTTCCCCAGCCCTAGGGCTGGGCTCAGAAACCTGAACCATGGCAGGGCCAGCAGATCAAAATAACTTCCAAGAATAACCAGGCGGCCATGGGCCTGCACTGGGACTCTGCATGCGGGCCTGCATGCTGAAGCACTCCGCGCCCAGGCCTTCACTTCCGCCACAGCTGCCCAGGAATGAGTTATGAAGTCACATACCCTGGAACTCAATCAACTGAAACAATCAGAGGAAGTATGGCGCTTTCTCCGCATGCCAGCCAAATGGGGAGCCCGCTTATCAAAGGGACAAGATTTATTCAGTTGCTACAAACTTCCAAAGACTTCCTTTCCCAAGAGAAAGGCCCACAGGAAGGTCATGTCCTTCAGCCACATCCAGTGAGTCAAAAGTGCCATCTGCTTGGCTTCAAGCTAGCCAGTCAGGTGACTTCCACCCTGGCCCAGGAGAGGTCTCTCCAAGGGTCCAGAGACAGAGGCACAGCTGGCTCTCAGACCACAAAATACAGACAACAGAAAACAGACTACCACCTCAGGGGAAAATGAGGGTTAGGGTCACTGGATACAGGTAGGCCCTGGGCCCGGCCATACTTAGGCCATTTCTCTCATCCAGGGCTCCATCCTCTCTTTTCCTACAACGGGTAGGCAGAACCTCTTCAGACTCTACAGAGCTTATCATCTCTCATGCCCAGCAGCTTGTCTCCTAGGAGGCCGGGCCTCTAGTTCTCCAGCTCCCTGGTTCTTTGTAGACCTTTCCCTATACCCTGTGCTTGAACTGCAGGCTTCCAGACACGCTGAGCATCCTGGAGCCTGGATGTGACCTTCATCAAGTCCATCCAATCACAAAGGAGAGAATAGCAGACTAGCCACACCCACTGTCTCCAACACACAAGGAGCCAATTCTAAAAACACCACAGCAAGGCTTGAGCCTGGACCACACCACATAGACACCACACTCCTTCATACTGCATCTGATGGATGGTTGTGCCATCTGAGGAAGAGCTTGTCCCACCCATAGGTGGGAAACATCTCCCAAGATCTCAGGGGCTCCCTGGCACTGGATGACAGCTCACCAACAGCACAGAGTCTCTTGTCAATCCCTAGGAACACATAGTCCAGATTCAGAGGGTAGCATTTGAACAGACTTGTATCAAAAGGAGCTGAGCCTCTCTCAAGGGGTGTGTGCCCATGGGAACATCCTCTGTGGACAGGGGCAGGGAAGGGGGCAATGAGCTTCCTGATTGGAAGGCGGAGGTAGGGAAGATAAGTAAATGGTGATTACATCTGCATCTTACTGTTCATGGATGCTTTACTGATAACCTGGTGGTTCCTAACTAAGCATGGACATAGTTTCAGAGCCCTTCTCAAAACCACAGGTCACCTGGCATCGGAATTTGCTGTCAGTTGTCAGCAAAGCCCATTTGTCCTCCTGCTTTTGCTGAGGAGGGCAGGACCTGTGTCCCCCACCACTGAGTCCATGGGCATCCTAGTCATGGGACAAACTGGGTTCTCAGTACAACATCCCAAGACCCCCATGTGCTGTGACATCCTCACCTTTTTCCTATGCCTGACAGGGCTGAGCAGTGGGCTTGAGTGTGGGCACAACACATACCCCAGTTAGGCTGTAGCACAAGTTGCTAAACAGTCTTAATAATAATAATAATTAAAAAAAAAAAACAACAGAGCCAGATATTGGAGTGAAAGCTGAAAAGATCAGAGAAACAGAACAAGCTAGCCATATTCTTGCCTCTATGATACTTTCAGCCTTCAGAGGGAGACTTCCTGTTTACCCACATCTTATACACCTTCCTGTGCCCTGCCGTCTTCCTTCTTTCCTAGTGCTGGGATTAAAGGTGTATGTCACCACGCCTGGCTCTGTTCCCAGTGTGGCCTTGAACTCACAGAGATTTGGATGGATCTCTGCCTCCCGAATGTTAGGATGAAAGGTGTGTGCTACCACTGCCTGACCTCTATGTTTAATATAGTGGCTGGCTTTGTCCTGTGATCCCCAGGCAAGCTTTATTGGGGTACACAATATATCACCACATTAGGCAATATCCACCAGAATCCTAGCAAGTTCTTCCACCCCAGCCTTTTCTTCCTGGGCACTTGACCTAGAGGTATGCCCATGGATTCTTTGTGTGTCCATCAATCCATCAAATTCTAACTGAACACCCCCAGACATCTGTGATCTCTGGAGGGAGAACCATTGGATCATGTAGTGATAACTCTACACTACTATCCTCATGAATGCTATATCCTCTGCATGAAGTCAACAGCGCTTAACAAATCAGCTGTTTGTATTTCATAGGTTGAAGTGAATACCCA
Source organism: Onychomys torridus (assembly GCF_903995425.1). Taxonomy (NCBI): domain Eukaryota; kingdom Metazoa; phylum Chordata; class Mammalia; order Rodentia; family Cricetidae; genus Onychomys; species Onychomys torridus. Next base: position 56,668,492 of record NC_050461.1, read on the forward strand.
CAGGCTGGTAAAAGTTGTGACCCTTGAAGAATAAGGCCTGGATGCCTTGCTGTTTCTTGCTCTGCCCTCTGATCACTCCTGCAAGTGTTGGGTCCACATTGGGCATCAGTATAAGCTCGGTGTGTGATAAAGAAGAGGGCTTAAACCCTCTCACAGGCCACCTTCTTTAATGTGAAGGCTCTTTGCCACAGGCCCCTAATAAGCTTTCCTTTGGCTCTCATGGACCTGCCTGGCAATAAACCAAAACTAAACACTTTAAAGGAAAAGACCCCCATGTTGGTGCAGGCCCTCACTGGCAGGCATCATCAGAACAGAAGAAGCCATAGAACGCTACCCTGCTGGTGGGCAACAAGACACAAACTGCCTACAATTTCAAGGACTTTTAGAATGTCCTATAGGACACCCCTAAGATCCCCTAAGGGGCTGCAGGCTAGATACACCAACATGATGATCCATGGAGATCATGGAGATCCATGGAGAGCTTATGTTCCAACAGGGGACATCATGCAGGTAGCCGTCGATTCCACGGAAGATGACTAAGGGTTATCATGGCATGTGTGAAAGCAGACCACTAGCCCACAGCCGTGAGAGCAGGTCCAGGGTGTGGGATGTATAGGAACATGGAGTTGACTGGGAGGGTGGGACCTACTCCAGGAGGAAAACTGGCAGGAAACAGGCATTCCACACCACAAAGAGGCCAGGGCTTGACTCATGACAGGCCATTGCAGCTGCTGGAAGTCACAGGGAAACCGTGGGCCAGCCCACTGCTGTGTTTGTGTGGAGTCCTGGATGACAGCATGAATTCTGAGAACAAAGCCCCGAGCCTCGGGGATGTGTAACTAGAACCTAGGGGACAGAAATAGCTGCTCCATGCATGTGCGCCTGGGCACTTGCTCCCTTTGCCTTAAAGAGAGCCTTGTCGTTTACAAAAGAGGATTCCTCAAAAACACAAATCAGGTGACAACTGGCCATTTCAAACATGGCTGGGGATCCACCGACGCAAAATACTCTGGGCTGTTCAATACTGCCTTGAGTATCCTTCAGTGAAGTCTGGTGATGTTGGCATTACTTGGGGATGTCGGCCTATGATGATGAGAATGGTTGAGAAGATTAACAAGATTATTGTTCTTACAAAAACAGTGGATAGACACTAGGGAGCAAGTGTGACTCTTAAGGGAGTGGAGGTTTCCTTGAAGAACAAATATATTCATCCAGTACTTTTAAAGAAAAGTCAGAAAATGTCCTAACAATGACATAAGGTCCCCTAGATGGCTCATCAGGTAAGGGTGCTCCCTACCAAGCCTGACGACTGAGTTTGATTCCCCAGGAGCCACACAGTAGAAGGAGAGAACCAATTCCCACAAGTTATCCTTGGGGGACACACACACACACACACACACACACACACACATACACCTTCCCCAGGAATAAATAAACGTAGTACAAGGAAATTCATGACATAGGTAGCTTATCATAATTCCATCCCAGAACTGAATTTTATACCTTCCTATAAGTCAATACAAAATGAAGAGTGATAGGCTGTAGATCCTTAACAAGTGGGATGGAGAAATTACTGTTGTTATACATATTTAAATATATTTGTCAATAAAAACTAAACAGTAGTATAAAAATTCCTCTACCTATATAAAATAAAATACATTGACCTGTAGTGGATAGCCATCCCAGCATTGGCCTGGAAGTTCCAACCCCCATTGAGGCTTCGGTAATGGTCACGCCCACAAGGCAGGGCGGAGGAGGAAGCGGAAGATGAAGGATCGGGAAGAGGTCATTCTCTTGGTTCCCGGACTCTGGATGCTGGAGGTAGACCAAGCAGAGTTCTCCAGAGAACACTGCCGGACTGCACTATACCCTTGCCAGACCCTGTAACCTACCCCCTCATTTGTAAGTACCCCATAAAATAAACCTCCCTTTTAACTACGAGGAGCGGCCTTAATAATTTCACCAATATCTGGCGCCCAACGTGGGGCTCGAACCCACGACCCTGAGATTAAGAGTCTCATGCTCTACCAACTGAGCTAGCCAGGCTGGTATATTCCTTCTCAGGTCTTTGATGAGGTTGGAGATTAGCAGCTATAGTTACAACTTAGTATATATACATATATAATATCTTAGATAGGATATATTAAGTATTAGACTCAGGTTCTTTAGGATAGTACACCTTTTGGAATGATCTTTGTAACATGCCACCTACCCATGCCCTAGACTTCCCTAGATTTTACTATGTGTTTTTTGCTTGATATTGTTTGCACTTATTGTAATTCCAACTTATCTAGATCATTATCCCTCATTACTCCTGGACAATATTTGATAACCATCTCTTTGTATATAGTCTTGTATTAGGTTAGAACTTTCTTATTTAGACAAAAGGGGGAGATGTAGTGGATAGCCATCCCAGCATTGGCCTGGAAGTTCCAACCCCCATTGAGGCTTCGGTAATGGTCACGCCCACAAGGCAGGGCAGAGGAGGAAGCAGAAGACGAAGGATTGGGAAGAGGTCACTCTCTTGGTTCCCGGACTCTGGACACTGGAGGTAGACCAAGCAGAGTTCTCCAGAGAACACGGCTGGACTGCATTATACCCTTGCCAGACCCTGTAACCTACCCCCTCATTTGTAAGTACCCCACAAAATAAACCTCCCTTTTAACTACATGGAGCGGCTTTAATAATTTCACCAATATTGACCTATAGCTTTTTACCGACATATATATGCTGTTTCAAAAATATGTTTGATCATTTTAACATGTTATATTCTCTGTGATATTATTGTATATATATATATATATATGTTCTATCATTTTTAGTCATCATGTAACATGTTGTAGACCTGGTATTTTATGCCAAAATAGCCATTCCTGTACTATTAGATGTTAATGTTTCAGGGCTCTGGGTATGTTGTGCACTGTCTTTGGTCTATATCCTTAGCACGCTTTCTTTTTATTTGAGACAGGGTCTCACGAAGTTGAAAAGCTGGGCTAAAACTAGTGCATCTCCTGGAGAAAGAGAATCCTGTCTGTGTTATTGTCCCTCACTGTCAACAGAAGTACTGTTGGCATGACATTTGACATTTGAATTTACTTTGTTCTTCATTACAAATGTGTAAAGGATTCTTTACATCCCAAATACTCATTTAATTCATTTACACACTTTATTTCCACATCTATAAACTGTAAATTCTTTTCTAATCTGTCCCTTGGGCTTTTTAAATTCAGTTTTTATTTGTGTATCTGTGTGTGAGTTTATGTGCACTACATGTGTACAGGTGCATGCCGAGACCACAGAGCATTAGATGCCCAGGGACTAGAGATACAGGTGTTTGTCAGCCGCCTGATATGGATGCTGGGACAGAAGCAGGGTCCTTCGCAAGAGCAGTGAGAGTTCTTAGCTTCTGAGCCATTTTTCTAGTTCTGACGAGGATTGTTTGTTTGGTTGGTTGATTGGTTGGTTGGTTGGTTGGTTGGGGTTTTTTTGTTTTGTTTTGTTTTTTGTTTGTTTGTTTGTTTGTTTGTTTTCGAGAAAAGGTTTCTCTGCGTAGCTTTGGTGCCTGTCTTGAATCTCACTCTGTAGACCAGGCTGGCCTCGAACTTACAGAGATCAGCCTGACTCTGCCTCCCAAGTGTTGGGATTTAAGATGCGCCACCACTGCGTGGCTAGGGTTTTTTAATTATACGCAGATACGTAAGTCTTTTTGTTTGGGGAGATGTTTTGTTAGTTTTGCAAAAGGATCTGTTGACTATTGCAATCATACTCAATTTACTTATTTGTTTATTTATTTATTCTCATCTTTATTGCCACACTATCAGCACTGTGCTGAGTGACTTCAACACACTGATCCTCTGCTATTTCCCTGCATTCTGCACACTGTGGTTTTACGGCTGTGAGATGTGATTCTCACTGTGAATGTTCACACTGTTTCTCAGCAAACACAATTACCTCAAGGCATATGTCAATTTTAGCTGACTTGGTATTTTTAATAAGTCCACCCACTTATTACTATCTCGTTTCATAGAGAAATTTGACATCGTTGGCATCGTGTGAAACAGACACCCACCATGGCCATGCAGACCTGTTTATCACACGGTTTGCTTCAAAGATTTCTGTCGTGACTTGACCTGTTCATTTCATTTTACAATGGATGAGAACAATATGGTTCACCTTCCTGCATTTTGTTCCCTGCTCACTGCTTATCATTGAGACATAAACCCTGAGAAGCTGCCCTCCTCGTATAACAATCCCATCTGACCCCCCAGTGGGCCACTCTTGTCCTGTGAGCCAACCCAGTTCTCTTCTTGGCTCCATTCTGCAGCTTGAGAGCTCAATCACCCCAAGTTAAAATAACACTTCTCACTGGCGCCATGTGTCCAAGGGGACCAAAGGTGCTGTCACCTAGAATACAGATTCCCAGGTCTCACATTCTACTATTCTTGTCTTGTGGGTAATTCTAGAATGGAGGTGTTTCTCCATGAGTCAGTTCCTATGATTATCCTAACTAGAGACCAACCTTCCAAGGCTCAGCACACTCTTCCACGGCTGCAGAGGATCTGGGGGTCACTGACAGCCCACCAGCCTTCCTGGTCACACAAGATGCTGCCTCTGGGAACTGCTGATCACTTGGCCTCTGTTGGGGGCTTTTATCTTCTCCCGTCCCCTCACTGGCTTGAAGCCGCCTTTCATTTCAGACTTCCATCCCTCCCCAGTGCCTGGTGTGTTTGGTTTTTCTGCTTGTCTTAAGAGGGTCTTTGTAGCCCAAGTTTGCCTTGAAACTTGTGTTAGAGCTGAGTCTGACCTTGAATTCCAGATCTCTTGCCTCTATTGCTCAAGGGCTGATCACAGGTGTGTGCCCCACACCGGAGTCCCTGAGTCTTGGATTTGCTGATTTATAGACTTGATGCCCTCCTTTCTCTTCTTTGGCAGCTGCTGACATTCCCTTGGCCCTCTGTGTTGGTTAGTTTTGCTGCAACATGACTTAAGCTGGAGTAATCTGGGAAGAAGAAACCTTCATTGAGAAACATCTCTGTCAGATTGGCCTGTGGGCATTTTCATTATTGATGATTAATGTGGGAAGGCCTAGCCCATTATAGCTGGTTCCACTCCTGGGCAGGTGGTCTTGGTGGTATAAGAAAGCACACTGGATAAGCCAAGGAGAGCAGGCCAGGAAGAAGCATTCCTTTCTGGCCTCTGCTTCAGTTCCTGCCTCCAGGTTCCTGCCTGGAGTTTCTGCCCTGACTTCCCCACACGGATGGACCATAAGCTGTAAACAGAAATAAATCTTCCCTTCCCCAAGCTGCTTTTGGTCAGGGTTTTGTCACAGGAACAGAAGCCAAACTAGCACACCTGTGTTGGTGACGTCTACTGCCAGTGCACATCTGTCTTGGTGATGCTTCTGCAGGTGGTCCCAGTTGGGAACTTCTCCGTAAGAACGGCCCTTTCTTTCTTTTGCCTATGGTTTATTCCATGGCTGTTCAAATTTTCAAAATATCCGGCATACCATAACCATATCTCAGCCTCTCTCTCTCTCTCTCTCTCTCTCTCTCTCTCTCTCTCTCTCTCTCTCTCTGTTTTGTTTTTTATCACAATGGTGGTTTGGTGTTTAGGAATGAGTGAAACTAGCCATATCAGCTTCCTGGGGCCACCATCACAATGGACCACAAGCCAGGGCTCAAAACAACAGAAACAGACCCTCCCACAGTTCTGGAGGCTAAAAGATAAGTTGTCAGCAAGGACATGCTCACTCTGTGGTGGGGGTCCTGGGTGTTGCTTGGCTACGCCAGCGTCCCTATGCTTCTGCTTCTGTTGTCCCTGGCTTTTTCCCTTGCAGAGACTGTCATCGGGGACCACTCAAATCTTCAAGAACCCTCTTCCTACTGTGGTTACCATCCTCAGTCTCCCCCCAGCCTCCCTGGGGCCCTTCCTATTCTTGTCCCCATTCCCTATTCCTCAACCCCATTCCAAATCCACACCAGTCCACAGAGTGAGGCAGGAACAGACAAGAGCTCCGGGGTGGTGGATTCCAGTCCTCGACACAGGGAACTAAGGACTGGTGGTCAGCTTTAAAGTACTGGGCAGGAGGACCAGGGAGAAGCAGATGGCTTGGCCCAGAGATCACTGGAGGAGGGGGCAGGGCAGGTTGCTGTGCTGACATGAAACCTAGCCCCTCTCTGCTGGAAACTTCAAAGTTGCTGGGACCTGAGCAGGTTTTGTGCCCCTGCTCATCTCAGCCCCAACAAGTAGCTCCTTTAGAGAGCCACGCCCTCCTTCACATAGCCACGCCCTCCTTCAGATAGCCATGCCCTCCTTCACATAGCCACGCCCTCCTTCACATAGCCACGCCCTCCTTCACATAGCCAAGCACTCCTTCAAGTTAGAAGCTTGTCAAGTGTCCAAAAGAGCAGAACCATCAACTAATCTACCAGAGGAGGCTCCCTGGGCCTGAACAGCATTGGATGGGGTGAAGCTCCAAAGTCTCTTTGGATCTGGGCAGAGCCACCAAAGACTCTTACTTTGAACAGAAAAGCCACAATGGGGCCTGGTGTGCAGACAAGGAAAAAAATGTGAGACTAGGTCCAGCTGGTGCACACAGGTATATGGAGTCTTGGACGCTCTTTCAACACCTACCACCATGGGACTGGTGAGCTGGAAGTGGCAGAGGTCTCTGAGGTGTCCTAAAACACACATACACACACACACACACACACACACACACACACACACACACACACACACACACACACACACAGTGGTCCAGGCAGCTTCTGTAATCAGAAAGGCTAACACAAAAATGAGCTCTGTCTACCGGGTCTCATCCAGACCTAAGAGGACAAGCACTCTTCCCATTGGACCTGAGCTGTCTTGACCACTACACATATGATGCACAGACCCTCCATTCCTCCCGGCAAATAGGTTAAGGGAAGAAAAGGCTGAGGCGTGGATGCCACTGCCTAATGACAGACACATCCCTGCCACCATTGCCTGGCTCTGTTGCCCTGATTAAGATCAAGTCCTGTGCATCTGGTCTTGGATGAAAGGTGGGTTTCTGGGGGTGTGGGAGTCAGGAGTGCTCACAAAGACACTGCTTGAAAGGTGTTCATAGGTGGGGGAATGTCACACCTGGTTTGGAATCAGCATCTCATGCACACTCTGCTCTTAAAATATACCGCATCAAAATTCCAAATTCAGACAACAGGTATAGTGACTATTCATCAGCAAATATGCTCAGCTGCCTCCTCCCAACATTTGCTTTGTAAAGATTCATCACAGATACTGTAAGCACCAATGCTTCCAGCACGACCTTAATGGGGCTGTATTTAGAACAACTCATTTCTACACAAAGAGCAGAGTGCGTGGCGCCTGTGCATGCCTTTATAATAGGATATTAGGCACAAATAAGTGACTCCTGCCATACCTGTATTTGAGGCCCAGGCATATGTGGAAATATGCTGGTTTGTCATACAGTAGAAATCCTTTGGTCTCCTTTAATAATCACTTGCCATTTATCAGACCCAGAGACCTCTGATGACTAGGAGCACATCTTGCATAGTCTCCTGGCCTGGCACCAGCTAGCCCCATCCAGGGGCCCACCTGTGTTCTCTCTTCCTCTCTGGGCTGCTCCAAGGCAAAGATCCTGAAGTAACTGAGCTACAGAGAAGGCTGACTCCCCAAAGACTGAGTGTGAAACAGAATACCCCAATGCACATTCAGACCCACAATTCTACCTGGTAGGTTTGGAAAAGACAGAGGGAAGGCTTTCCTGGGGTCCCGCCCCACCCCACCCCACGTTTAGCAGTGTGCTCTGCTTACCTGTGTCTCCCCCCCCCTGCCCCATTTCCTCCCGCATCCCAGTTCCACTTCCTCTTCCTCAGGCCTTTCTTCTCCTTTGCTTTGTCTTCTGTCCTTGTACACATTCCTACACTCTCTTAGGGAATTCTCGTGCTTGACCAGCATGCCGTACCTTTGGGTTGGGCAGTACCATTGGCCAGCTACACTTTGCAAATCTCAGCTCTGCCCGCATGTCACTCAGGTGGGTTGTCTGGGAAACAGCAGGGGCTGCCGAGTGGGAAGGCAAAAGGGTTAGTGGGACAGGGCGATTGGGGAAGAAAGGGTTACAAAGGGGCCGCTTCAACCCTGATGTGGAAATGACCTCAGCTGGCACACTGGCTAGGACAGAGACCCCAGCTCCCATCTCACCCTCCTCTGCTAGATGAAAGGGGAGATGGGAGAGCAGACAGGTGATCCTGAGGCACACACCTGAGGCTGCTGTAGCTGAGACCCTTTGTGGGGGATCACGTTGGGGGTGGGGGAGGAGAGGTGGGAGGGGAAGATGGGGGCGGGTCTCACTGAGCGTGACACTGACCTGGTGATTCACTGCTGCTCTGTCTAAAGAGGAACTACCTCTTCTCCTTCTTGCCCTGGACCATTTTAACAGGGGCCACACAGCCAGCTGTCACCCTCCCCGGTGTCACTGTGTACCACTGCAACCAGGACCCAGCAAGCATTGCTTCCAAGAGCTTGGAAACGGACCCCACCCCTTACTCCACGCCGTGGTCAGCACCCGGGATGGAAAACAGCGAAAGGATGAGAATGCTAGGGCCTTGAGTGTGTGTGTGCGTGTGTGTGTGCGCGTGTGTGTGTGTGTGTGTGCGTGTGTGTGTGTGTGCGTGTGTGTTGCGCGAGTGTGTGTGCGTGTGTGTGTGTGTGTGTGTGTGAGTGTGTATGGTGTGTGGGGGTGGTGTGGGGTTGGTGTGTGTGTGCGCGTGCACACGCGTGTGTGAGTGTATGTGAGTGTGTGTGGTGTGTGTGTGAGTGCGTGTGTGAGTGTGTGAGTGTGTTGTGTGTGTGAGCGTGTGTGTCAGTGTGAGTGTGTGTGAGTGTGTGTGAATGAGTGTGTGCTTGTGTATGTGTCAGTGTGAGTGTGTGTGTGAGTGTGTATGGTGTGTGGGGGTGGTGTGGGGTGGTGTGTGTGTGTGGTGTGTGTGTAGTGTGGGTATGTGTGTGTGGTGTGTGTGTAGTGTGTGGGTATGTGTGTGTGGTGTGTGTGTGTGGTGTGTGTGGTGTGTGTATGCGGTGTGTGTGATGTGTGTATGTGTGGTGTGTGTGTGTGTGTGGTGTGGTGTGGTGTGTGTGTGTGTGTGTGGTGTGTGTGTGTAGTGTGTGGGTATGTGTGTGGTGTGTGTATGTGTGGTATGTGGTGGTGTGGTGTGTGTGTGTGTGGTGTGGTGTGGTGCGGTGTGTGTGGTGTGGTGTGTGTGTGTGTGTGTGTGTGTGTGTGTGTGGTATGTGTGTCTGTATGTGTCTCAAAGTGTGCATGTGTACACATGCCTGTCAAAGCCAGAGGTCTACACTTCGTGTAGCATGGCAAACATGGCGCCGACGGGTTTTGCCTTTTTCCCTTCTCCCTCTTTAGATTACTTTCCTAGAGCTCGCCCCCAAGGTCCATTCCCTTATTTGGCCGCTGATTCCTGAGACGAAACACGGAGGTCAAGAGTCAAATTCATTATTTGGCTCCTGTGTCCACTCAGGACTTCCCAGCTCACCCTCGCACAGCCTCCCTAAAGCCCCACTCCTGGGGATGGGAGAGATGCTTGCTGCTGCCTTCGCAGCCAAACACAAACCCCACCCCTACCCACCCCCACCCACGCACCCCTACTTTCCCCTCCAGGGTAATAAACCTCCATGTGCTGAGAGTTTGGTGTCTGGGTGTGTCCTGCACACATCAAGAGACCAGCCCTCCCTGCCTTACACTTTGTGTCTGGCCAGGAGCCCTCCGGCCGTCCCGTGAGCCCCAGCGGCCCACTGGCCTCTGCTTTCCCAGCACTGGGATGAAAACATGGCCCACCACGCTTGGCTTTTTTTTCTTTTCTTTTTTTTAAATGTGCATTCTGGGGATCAAACTCAGGCCCTTGTACTTGCCAAGGAAGCACTTTATAGACTAAGCCGTCTCCCGAGCCCCTGAGGACTCTCCTTAACCGTCAGCGTGACCACCTCCGTGGAACAGTAGCAGATGGAAGAGAACACTTTGTCAGGCCCCAGTGACGGGGAAAGATAGTGTGGATCAGTTCAAGGGTTCCTTGGCCGCATGGCCCAGTGCTTGAGTCCCAACAATGTCATATCAAAACAGCCCTAAAAATAAGGGCTTATGTCAGGAGGCAGTAGGCCAAGAGCCAGAGACATGGAGCAGGAAGGGAATCCAAGGCCCAGCAGCAGTGGCCAGTGCTGTTTCCTTTCCTGGGGACACTGAAGAGCAGTGTGCCCACACAGAGTCAACTCTGGCTTCAGAAGTACCCCACTGTGCTCACTTTCCAGGGACCATCTTATCCGAAGAAACCGTGGAAGCTGTGTCTCCTGGCCTGAGCTCCCAGGCCAGTGTTGAGTTGGTGAGTCTGAGGGTGACTGGACTGCAGCCAGGGTTCTGACCACCTCCAGGCCTATGAGCATCTCTGCCAGCCTCGAAACTCTGGGTCCGGACAGGAACAGATGTGTGGGCATGTGGCCTCCAGTGCGTGGGAGCCTACAGGCCAGCCCACTCTAAGTGCCCAGAGAGAAGCTTCAGGTTGGCCAGGCTCAGCCTGCTGCCAGCCGTCACTAGGAACATTTTTATTTTCCGATGGTTAACATGCTGGGAGCTGTAGAGGCTCCTAAGATAGCCAAGTGGTTATGAGCTCAGAAGCTTTGTGAGAGATTTTCTCGGGGGACTCGTTAATGTGATGTTTTAATGGAATACTCCCCAATCTGAATCCTGCACTGGAGCTTTTAATAGAGCTGATAAGTGCTGGGCAGGGCACGTGGCAAAGCAGGCATGCCTGACGCCCTCCTCGCCAGGGAGGTGACAGGGCAGAGGAGGAGGAATGGGGGGGGGGGCAGTATGAAGACAGGAGTTCACAGACTGATGTTAAAACTCCACAAACGGGGTAGGAACGGCACCCCATCTGCAGGGAGGCTTAATGGGGTAGTTAAAGACACATTCTGGTGGCCAAGCTCCATGGAGCCGCCTCTCAGAACTACCATTAACTTGGATAAAACCCATAAATTAACCCAACCATGAACACAAGCACAGCCCACTCCACCCCCTGCTACCCCACCCTGGGGCCTAAAATACTCAGCCAATTCTTGCCAGGTGACTCATGAGACTTCCTGGGCCCACCCCTCTGGCCTATAGCTCCGCCTCCCTGGCGTTATAGACTTGGCTAAGGGAATCTCTCTGCGTATTTTTGGGAAACAGCTGTTGGCTTTTCTGGTCAAGAGTCTGAGAGGCAAAGGAGCAAAACAGGCCAGGCACGGGAACTGGATGAGTTAACAAAAGAGGGTGGGAAAGACGTTGCCTGGGTGACCTGGTAGCATGCCCTAGTTCAGGGCAAGGATGGCTAGAGGTGGCCTTCTCAGTTTCCACCAGAAATGTCAGAGATGAAATGAAGGCTTTCTCTCCCCTGGTGTTCAACTCAGGCACTGCCATGGTGGCAGCCTGCAGGGAATGTGCTAGATCCAAGAGCCACAAGTGTCTTCAGCCAGTGTAAGCCACACCTCCAAACTCTCCCTGTCATTCCTGAGACTGGCATCCATTTTATCCTGAAATGTGATGTGCTTCTTCATAAGAATAGAAAAAGGACGGAATAGAAGAGATTTGGTGAAACCAGACTTGCAAATATCAAATTTGCACTCTGTAACATACACAAACACATTCAAAAAAGAGTCAGTGTGGAGGGGGCTGGAGAGACGGCTCAGTGGGTAAGAGTCCAATGTGGAGACACAGGCCTGTAATCCCAGCATTCAGGACTGGAGGCAGGAGGATCAGCAGTCCAAGGCCTGCTTGGCTACCGGAGAACATGCTGTATAGGGGTCCCACTGAGTAGAGAGTGAAGAGAGGTTTGTGAAAACTCAGAAAGTAACTGACGTTTACAAGGATCCACAAGGAAACCCCAGGAAGCACCTAAAACTTACAAAATTCACAAGGCTCAGCCCCACAAGGTTATGTAAGCAACAGCAATGGCTGGGGATGAGAGACTCTCCAGTGTGCCCAGCTGTCATGCAGAGAAGTCAGGGATGCCGCTTCTGTGTGTTGTCACCCAGGCTAGGGTAGGATTTTTCAGAGATTCGGCTGGCCTTATGCCACCAGTGCTCCTGTGAGTAACCCCCCAAAACCACACTGGTTCACAAAGCTAGACTTGGTTAGAACTGTTTCTTTGGTCTGTTGCTGGAGCCCTACCTAAGGTAAACAGACTTTTTACCACATCTCCTCAGGAAAGTCACACAGCAAAGCCTGCCTCAACAGCAGAATTCTAAAATGGTTTGCAATAAAGAAACTCATCTAAATAATTCAACCTTTCCAAAATTTATTTGTCTGAAATGGACTGTTTGTTTGTTTGCAAAATGTGGTGGGTAGAATAGTACCCCTTCCCAGGATGTCCACACGCTCAATTTAAGTCTGTGAATATGACATCTTATGTGGATAAAATGGTCTTGCTGTGTGACTAAGAGACAGGGAGGTAATCCAAGTATGCTAGCTAGTTTTTGTTGTTGTTTATTGCGGCTAAATCACTATCAATCCATGGAGTCAGCTCCATGATCAAAGGAATTTATTTGGGGATTAACTCACGAGACAGGAATAAGGGATTATAGCAGGACTTTGGAAGAATGAGGCAAGGTCCAAGCTGTTCTCTGCCGAGCTCTGCCCTGCTTTGTCCCAGCAGCCAAAAGCCACAGGTAGAGAAGAGGTGGGGCTATGTGCATCCAGGGCCTTAAGAGTCCCCGCTGGCCAAGCCCCAGGGGCAGGTACCTCAAGTCATAGGCAGGCATAACAGCTACAGCTGCCTCACTAGGGGTGATGCTTCAAGGCATGGTTCACACAGCCATGCACTACAGTTGTTGTTATTGTTATTATTGTTGTTGTTGTTTTGTTTTTGTTTTGTCAACTTGACACCAGCCAGGACTGTCTGAAAACAGGAAACCTCAACTGAGAAAATGTAGATTCTATCAGATTAGCTTGTGAACAACTCTGTGAGGCATTTTCCTGATGGATAATGATGGATGTGGGAGGGCCCGGCCCACTGTGGACAGTACCTCCCCTGGGCAGGTGGGCCTGGGTTATATTAAAAAGCAAGCTGAACACTCCAGTGAGGGCATCCCTTCTTGGTTCTTGTCTCAGCTCCTGCTCAATGATCCACTCTGACTGGGAGGTGTAAGATAAAAGACAAAGCACCCTTTCCTCCCATAGTTTGGTTGGTCATGGTGTTTATCACAGTAGCAGAAAGTCAACGAGGATTCTCCAGCAAGGCCTAACCGATCACCAGGACTCTGTGAGGAAGAACTCTGGGATGCAGAGGAGTAAGTAGTGTGTTTGCAGATGAAGCAAGAGGCCACAATCTGAAAAAGGGGGTCCCCTCTGAGAGTTGGAAAAGCCAAGGAAATGGGTTCTCCTCAGGCTTGCTGACCTCATGATTTTAGGACTCGAAATTCTTACCTTCAGAACATGGGTGAGCATATATGTGATAGTGTAAGCCACTGGGTTTGTGGCAATTTGGTTAATACCACAGGATGTGTTGCTGAATAGACTTTAGAAGTAAGAATATCCTAGTTAACTGTCATGTGTGAACTATGAAAGGACCGGAATTTGCCTTCCAAGCAACCACCCACACTCAGCTGAAGAATCATATCCTCTAGTGAACCAGGTATGGAGTCTGTTTTGCTCACTAGCATGGTGCAGGAGGTGGGAGGTTGGCAAAGCTTTGGAGTCCGTGCCCTGGAGTGAGGCAGCTGGGTAGCAAATGCCTTGCCCAAGCACAGTGGTTTTAAGTGAGTTAGTACCCTACCATCAGCATTCTATTTCTTGATACATATAGCAAAAGAGATACTGCTTTACTGCCCAAGTGCTTCCATAGAATGTTCTGGGAAGGGCTTAGCAAATGCCATGGTTTGGATGTGGATTGAGTGTGTCCTCAGGGACTCAAGTGTGGAAATTTAATCCTCACTGCCTGGAGTTCAGCGGTGGGCCTTTAGGAGACAAATAAGGGTTAGATGGGGACCACGATTGATATCTTAATTAGGCGTCTGCTGGTGTGACCAAAAGCAGCTTGGGGAGATAAGGGTTTATTTCAGTTTACAGGCCATCATGAAGGGAAGCCAAGACAGGGACTCAAGGCAGGAACTTGGAGGCAGGAACTGGAACAGAAGCCATGGAGGGGTGCGGCTTGCTGCCCAGGGCTTTCTCAGTTTCCTATTTTATACAATCCAAGACCCTCTGCTGGGGGATGACACCACCCATAAGGAGCTGGGCCCTCCCACATCTATCATCAATCACAAAAATGCCCCTCAGACTTGCCTACCAGCCAATCTGATGGAGGCATTTGAACCTAGCTTGTGTCAAGTTGCCAAAAACTGGAGTGGGTAGAAAACAAAAAACCCAGCACAGTTGGATACTAGGGTCTTTATAGGAAGAAGCCAAGAGAATAGACAGACACACAGGCCCACCATGTGTTCTCTTTGACTTGCTACAAGATGGCCCTGCATCACCCAAGGGATCTGCCAGCAAGACCATCACCAAGGCAGCCCCTGAGCCTTGGAATTCTGACCTTGGAGCCTAAATAAACCTCTTTTCTTCATAAAGGACATAGCCTCAGACATTTCATTATAGTAATTTTAAAAAAGGGGGGCTAACAAAGCAAAGACCCCTCAACGAGACTGTGGAGAATCAGTTTCCCATCCACATTTGATGTCAGCACTGATAGGACTGTGATTTTTTAAGAATCTTCTAGATGCTTTGGTGTCAAAGTTGGAGGTACTGGGGAAAAAAGCTGCCCGTCCTAAGGCTATACCGAAGAGATGTTAGTGAACTAAAAGAAGATGCTTACAGTTCTTGCTAGTCTGCATGCAGGAATTCCAGTGTGCTGTCGCTGAGGCCCACAGTTCCCTTGCTTTGGATCAATGGCAGTACATTGTTCTACAGAAGACCTTCAGCCCAGGGTGGCCGAATGAAACAGTTTGCAGTTTTAGACACAGGCCCATTGTGCTTCTGTCTTCAGCCCCCATGCATTGTTACTTGGAATGCTCTCCCCCACCTCAGAGCACCCAAGGGCAGCTGTCCCCAAGGCCAGCCCGCCTCCAGGTCAGCTTCTCTCTCGGGCCTCTCCCCACGGATCGGTCAATAGCAATCTTCACTCTCTAGAACAGGGAGTGGCTGCTCCACACATCCCTCTTGCCTCATTTTGTGCTGTCTGCTGTGTCCTAGCTTCAGGTTTGCATGCATGCCCACCCTTTTCTCCTTCCTAAGGAACAGCTGTCACGTGTCACAAATATCAGAAATACTCAAGGACATATGCAGGCATGACGGCAGAATGCAAGGCTGTGACCATTCTTCCAAGCCACTCCCCTCTCTCTGGATTGACTCCTTTATACCTGAGGAAAACAATTTCCATGGAAGCAATCTCCTGCCCCAGTAGGCACCAGCAATGCAAACAGATGTTTTGGGGTGTTGCCACAAATCGGACTCTTCCTGGTGTCTTTAGGGTCTGGGGGAAGGGTGCTGCTGGGCATGCTACAGTATACAACATGGCCCCTGAAACAAAAGGACAGCAGTGCTATGGTAGACAGACCCTGGCTGAAGTCACTGTTGACATGTTTTTGGATGCATGCCATTCAAACTGATGGACAGGCTGAGCAGGAGCTTGGCGCAATCAGGAAGTAAATCACTTCGAATTGCGTTTCTCCATGGTGGCCATCACCTAGCCTAGCATTGCATTCCTGTTTCCCCTCTCTGTCGACAGGGCTCTCTGCTCCATCTCTTGGGTCTGCATGTCCTAAGTTCCAGCTGCCCAGAGAAAGTAACTTGTCTTCCTGGATAGAAATCTCTTATTTCTGAAGCTCAGTATTTAGTTGCCCATCTTGAGACAGATTCCAAATCAACTTTGCAAGTCACTAGCACAATGTGGCTGCTGTGTCTGTGGGTTAGCTGGTTAGCTGGTTTCAGTCACAGAGGCTGAAAGAAGGTTCCTGCCTAGGAAGATGACATCAAGGATGTCCCTTCAAGGGCTGGAGGGACATATTTTCATATCAGAGGATGGATAAGAAGACATTGTGCAAATTATTTAAAGTAAACTGTTGTTTAAAGATAAATATGTCAGGTGGTTGGAGGTATCTCTGGCAAGTTCTGATTCCTTAGCCTGCCTCCCTCCGTCAACTCATTTGGGGGCCAGGGCTCTCTCTTCCTGATTCCCACCCACATCCATTCCCTGCATTCCCCACCTGCCCCCTTGTTGGATGCCTGATAATGAACAGACTAGGGGATGAGCTACTGAGGCAAATAAAGGTGTTTTCAGCTGGGAATAGTTCCTGTCCCTGCCTCTAGAGCTTGGTTTCTGTTTTGTTTGTTTGTTTGACACAGGGTTTCTCTGTGTAGCTTTGGAGCCTGCCCTGGAACTCACTCTGTAGCCCAGGCTGGCCACCAACTCACAGAGATCTGCCTGCCTCTGCCTCCCAAGTGCTGGGATTAAAGGTGTGTGCCACCACCGCCCGGCTGGTTTCTGTTTTACCAGGTGCCTAGGAAGGACAGACTCTTAGGTGCTGTGAGATATCATTCTGTATGCTGTGAATATGTGTTGCTCTGATTGGTTGATGAATAAAATGCTGATTGGCCAGTAACCAGGCAGGACATATAGGCAGGGTAAGCAGACAAGGGGAATTCTGGGAAGAAGGAGGCTGAGTCAGGAGCTGCCAGCCAGACACAGAGGAAGCAAGATAGAACTGAGAAAGGTACCAAGCCGGGTGACTAAACATAAATAGGAATGATGGGTTAATTTAAGTCAGAGCTAGTCAGTAATAAGCCTGAGCTAGTGGCTGAGCAGTTATAATTAATATAAGCCTCTGTGTGTTTACTTGGGGGACAAGAGTGGGAGAGATTTGTCCTGACGCCTACAGGACACAGGAAAACTTCCAACTGTACTCAGGAGTGGTAAAGGAGGTCTCCCTCATTAGCAGGGTCAATGGAGGGAATTTTTATTGAGGTGCCTTTTCCAGGGCCCACTGAATATTAGTAACAATACCCATGCATCGGGTACTTATATATATCAAATACTGTGATATGTAACTCACAAACATCACCATCACAAGCCACTGTGCCAAGCAAGATCCTCTCCTCTTCATTCTGGCCCCTCAGCCCTTCCAAGAACATCCAGAGAGCCTCCAGCAATTGACTATGGACACCTGTTCCACAAGGGGGTCCATCAGAAACCAAGCTTGTGGCTCCACGGGGATCCTGCACTTAGCTTTCCTGAAAAGTACCTCTGTTGGAAGAGTTTTGGCAAATCAAATCCTAAGTGCAATGGAATCAATTCTGTCAGACTCACTACTGTGGCCCAGCCCAGGGAAGGAAGAAACTTCTTGTAATGAGCAACCAAACTTCAATTTACCTGTTGCCTTTTATTATTTTGGTTAGTTTCATTTAGTTGGGTTTTTTTGTTTGTTTGTTTGTTTTTGTTTTTTTTTTGTTTTTTTAAACAGGGTCTTGCTATACAGCCCAGGATGACCTTGAACTCACTGCTGTAGTCCCAGCTGGCCTGGAACTGGCCACCATCCTTCCCCAGAAATGGCCATGCTGCAGCAACAGGTGTGCACCATGCCTGGCTTCCCTTTGCTTCTCTCTGTCTTCCTCTTGAGTGAAGGCCAAGTGCAGCTAGGTCACATGCCAAACAGTTTTGCAGAACTTACACTAAGAAAAAAAAAAAATCTGATAGGCTGGCATTCCTGGCCCTCTCTGAACATCATCCCCCACCGGATTCCAGGCTCTGTTTCTGTCCAGGAAGCCCTTGGGCTCTACAGATGGGCACGAAGAGGGCTCAGAACGAGCTAAGGGTGTAATCTCCATTCTGTAGTCAGAAACATGCAATTATCAGAGTGCCCAGAGCAAGGGATCACCCAGAATCCTCAGGGCACCTAACAGGGGGAAGCTTGCTCACACCACCTGCACACCCCTGTTCCATACTGCACCTGGGACTGCTGTGGGGTGGTGAACACCTGTGCGTGTGCCTCCCACAGTGACCTGAGGAATTCTGGGGTGTGAGATACCAGCAACTCCACAGTGCAACCAAGGGAACTACTTTCCTTAGTGAAAACTTGTTCTGTCCCTGATAGAAAGGCTAAAGGAAACATTTCCCTTCAGACCCCCAGGCATCAAAATCAGCAGGAGTGGAGGATTCCTTTCTGATTACTGCTACACATGCTGTAAATAGTATCCTAATCAATCAGTAGAGGAAGTAGCTCTCCTGTCCACACACAGGACCAGCACTGGAAGGAGAAAATACAGATGCCACTCTCTGGTCTCTTAGGCCAGGAATGCTAAATGAGATTTCTGCCTGTCAGCACTGTGGGTGTGGGGACGCCACTTTTGAGGAAGTGTCTTGAAGATGTTTTGCCCTCAGAAAGGAAAAAAGGAAACGCTGGTGCTAGGGAGCTGGCTCAGTGGGTAAGAGGTCATGTTCTGCAAGCATGGGGGACCTGGGTTCAAATCCCCATACACCGCAGACACATACGCGTACAGAGAAAATTCTGCGCTTTCTTTATTGTATGGGTTCATGTCTGTATATATGTGGGGTTGAGCCATGTGCACTCACAAACATGGGAGTCAGAAGTTGACACACTGTGTTAGCAATCGCTCTCCACCTCATTGTTTGAAACAGGGTCCCTCATGGAACCTAGAGCTCTCTGGCTTGGCAAGACTGGCCGGCCAGTGATCCTTCCGCCTCCGTCTCTCCAGTGCTGAGATTGCAGGGGACCGACGAGGGTTCTGGGGACCAATATGCACAGCAAGCATTTGCCAAAGAACTGTCTCCGGAGTCCAGCTGCGCTTTCTTTATCTGGTGCTGTTCAAGGCTGTGAGAGTGAGGAAGAACAGACCCTTGTGGTCTGTGGCACGGCTGTGGCGTGTGGAAAATACATGCTAGGCAGAGATGTTCTCTCCCTGTCAGCAGCAACACGAAAGGATCCAAATAGCCCCCAGGAGAGTGGCCCTGCCATGCAGGAGGGTGAAGAGGAAGGAGTGTAGACGGCTACATTCAGTTCCTTTTTTTAATTTTTGGGAGCCCAACTTTCATTTCCCCAAAGAACATGTGGATTTACATGGCTAACCCGTGGTAAGAGCTAGGGACAAAACCCTGAGCTTTGGGGCAAAATGTGCAAATTTGAAATACTGAAAAAAAAAAAAAAAACCATAAACCTGATACATTCTACCTCGTGGCCACACACCTCAGGGACATGGATGTAAGATGGGATTGCAGTGGGGAACGCATGTGCGTGCTTGTGTGTGTAAGAGCTGTTTGACATGGCTCACATCCCCCAGTCTCAGGAACAAGAATCAAAGATCTAAAAACCCTCTGCTGCATTTTGGCTAGATGTGCAGCCTTTTCTTGTCTGCTTGTCTGTAAATGTCTGGAGGAAGTGAGTCCATGCTGGCCGATGAGCTCATTTCCACTGTTTTCCCACAATGCCATGGCTGCTGAGGGAGGACACTGCCCCAGCGGATCAGCAGGGCCAACAGTCAAAGCCAGTGCCCAAGCAGGAGTACAGTTAGGCTTCCAACACTACCCCTGCCTAGCCCCACCCCCTACTCCTGTCTCTGGGGTAACCAGCCACACCATTCTCCAGATGGAGAGCTGAGATGCTGGTGACTCCCAAGATGAAGAGCCCCTGGCTGCGAAATCAGCTGACAGGCTGGGGTCACGAATGACCCACAGAGAGGCCTGATGGTAATGGCAATAGAGATCTGCATGACTGTGCTGTGGAGATTAGTCACCGGCCTGAATCAGCAAAGCATCTATTATGGATGACGTTTGCCAAGCCAGAGAGATAAATTGAGCGCTTTATCTTGAACCAGTGACAAAGATGCATGACTTCTATGACATCAGCAGATCAATTCAGAGCCAACCAGTCGTGACACCTAAGGGTTCATCGAAACCCAGTAGTGGTTCTGGAAGGAGAGCTGTGCAAGTGTGAGGACCTGAGTTCTAATCCACAGAGCCAGGGAAGGTAGCACATACCTGTAATCTCAGCATTTCTACAGGCAGATAGGAAATGGAGGCAGAAAGATTCCTGGAAGCTTTGGGGCCAGCAGTGTGATGGACACAGAGTGAACTGCAAGGAATCCCGTCTCTAAAAAGGTGGAGGGTGACCTCCATGCTGTAGCACACATGTATCCACACACATACACACACTTACATATGCACAGCACACTTACCAAAGGGGGCTATGGTGATAATTTATTTGTACTGAAATGTGATTTTATTTGTATACTAATAAAGTTGCCTTGGGGTCAGAGCAAGCCAGAGCAGAAGCTAGGTGGTGATGGTTGCACACCTTTAATCCCAGCATTTGGGAGGCAGAGCTAGGCAAATCTCTGTCTGTGTGTTCAAGGACACAACCAGCATGGCGACACACACCTTTAATCTCAATACCATCCATAGAAGAGCTGGAGGTCTGTACAGACAGGCAGTGACGAGGAGGTCATGTGGTTGGGTTTATAATCAAAGAGAAGGCAGAACAGAAAGTCTATATAAAAGACAGGACACAGAAGTAGGCCTTTGGCAGAGAGGAAAGACAGAGCAGCAGTGAAGGGTAAGGTTTTCAGCTCTCAGCTATTGCTCTGACCTCTTGGCTATTAACTCTGTATTTGTCTCTGTGTTTTTTATTTAACAAGACAGTTACATCTACATTTGGCGCCCACGTGGCAAGAATTCATTAAAAAACCACTTGGCTTGGCAGTGGGTCCGGCTTCCTGCCTGGACAGGCCCAGCTCCCTAGCTTGGCCCAGCTCCGCTTAGGACTAAGGCCCAACCGAACTTAGCTACAAGCCGTTTCCTACAGCTGGAGTTACTTGCTTAAAAAGTCGGTGCTAAGAACAACTCAGGCCTGCGGGAGCTACACGGAACTGCAGATAGGCTGCTTTTGGCTGAAATGCCAACGCACATGGTCGGAACTTAAGGAAGCCAGAGCCCAGGCTCGACTCAGCTCAAGCAGTTGGATTTAAGCTTTTAGCCAGAATGTGGCTATGCTTTCTCTCTCTCTCTCTCTCTCTCTCTCTCTCTCTCTCTCTCTCTGTCTCTCTCTGGATTCCCACCTCGGACCCTAGGTAGCTGCTTTGAAATTCCCTTGGATTTCTACTGTTCTACACAGACTTGGTAACCCAATTATATCAGATATTTTTAAAGGAAACTATTTAAAAGATAATTTCTTCCACATTAAAAACAATGGGTTTTATGTGTACATTGGAAGAAAATTGGGCTTTGTTTGAAATTTTAGGCAGTCTGACAATAGAACAACTATATGAGAGGATTAATGTTGATCGAATTATGTATATTATTAATCTTCTTATCCTTATTTTACTATTTAAAAAGATGGTCAATTTAAGTGCCAGGATAAAAATTTTAGAAAAACCTGTTAAACCTGTTAAAATGAATTATAGAGAAATTCAGATTCAGACAGAAAAAATTAACAGTAAAGTTGTTTCAGGATTTGGATTATAAGGTTACAGAAAGAAAGCCTGTTTTCACATAATCACCCCTAATTTATCTGGTAACCATACAGCAGCTACCTGGTCAAGTGAATACACAAAATATCTGGACTCTAGTTGAAATATTAGACTTACAAAGGTTTAAGGAGGCAATAGTATCTTATGGCACGCATCCTCCATATGTAAAGCAAATGTTAAACTCCTGGTCAACTTATAATAGGATTATACCACAGGACTGGTAGGAGCTGGCACATACTGTTCTGGAACCCAGACAACAGCTCCAGTGGCAAATGTGGTTCAAAGAGGAAGCTAAAACCATAGCAAAACAATGTAGGGATAAAGGTATACAAGTCTTCCAGGACCAGCTTGTTGGAGAAGGCAAAATGCTGCAGCACAAACACAATGTTTAAATGATATCCAAATCCTAATTCTATGTCGAATAGCAGCCTTGAATGCATGGGACAGAGTTGAGGAACCAGGAAAGAAAACTGAGTCATTTACAAAGGTTATATAAGGCCCAAAAGAATCTTTCACAGATTTCTTACAAAGACTAACTTCAGCAGTAAATAGAATGGTCCTGAATTCAGAAGTTATCCAGAATAATAATCGAATCTTTGGCTTTTGAGAATGCAAATGCAGCATGCAAGAGAATAATCAGGCCGTTAAAGGCAAGATCTGCACTCTTGGAAGATTGGATTAGAGACACGGTTAATGTTGAGGTTCATGATCATGATAATATGTGGGTAGGAGAAGCAATTTCAAGAGGTTTGAGGAATGTCAGATGTTTTGGATGTGGAAAGCAAGGACATGTGAAAAGGGACTGTAAACAGTGCACTTCTAGAAACAATGTTTCTTCAAGTAACAATGGCAACAGAATGCCCCTTCCTTCTGGAGTATGTAGAAGGTGTGGTAAGGGAATACACTGGACCAATGAATGTAGATCAACAAGGGACAGACAAGGTAATACTTTGCCTCAGTCTTTGGGAAACTCCCAGAGGGCCTCAGGCAGGCCCCTACAGTGAATCCAGTTCAGACCTCTCCTGCAATCATAGAGAAGACCCCTACTCAGAGCAGTTAAATAACCAAATGCCTATTGGAATAAACCAGGCTACTCAGAGTAATGGAACAACTGAGATAGAACAGAAAATTCAGGAGAAACCATAAAGAAAAATTTTTGGCAAACTTCTATAAATGAACAAAGACCAAAATTAACAATAAAAATTAACGGTGTTTTATTGTCTGGTCTGGTAGACACAGGTGCTAATGTGACCATAATTGCACCAGAATTTTGACATCCAACTTGGCCTCTTCAGGAGGTAAACGTTCAACTGTTAGGAATCGGAACATTATCTCAAGTGAAACAGAGTGCAAGATAGCTCGAATATGTATAGATAGGTCCAGGACAGAGAGGAAAAGTAAAACCATATGTGGCTAACATAACTATGAACCTGTGGGGTTGAGGCCTGTTGCAACAATGGAATACTCAGATTAACATCCCTCCAACCTCAGAAACAAATCATAAACTAGCACATGTTTCTGAGAGGAATATTAGAAGGTATTATTCTAATGAGTGGTCACCAGCCATCCATATTATACAAGAACAGGGCACAAAAACTGATGATCTTCCAAAGACACCAACAGCTCTACCTTTAAAATGGTTAACAGACAAGTCTGGATGGGTTCATCAGTGGCCTTTAACAACAGAGAAACTCCAGGTTTTAGAAAAGCTGGTAGAAGAACAGTTAAATGTTCACTGAAGAATCTACCAGCCCTTAGAATTCTCCTGTATTTGTTATTAAAAAGAAATCTGGTAAATGGAGAATGGTAACAGACCTTAGAGCAATTAACAAAGTAATTCAGCCAATGGGTTCTCTACAATCTGGGTTTCCTTTGCCTACTCTGTTACCAAAAGGATAGCTTCTCATAATTATTGATTTAAAAGACTGCTTCTTTTCAATGCCCTTACAAGAAAAAGACAGAGAAAGATTCGCTTTCCCAGTGCCTACTTACAATAATTCTCAACCAATTAAAAGATTTCAATGGAGAGTCCTCCCACAGGGAATGTTGAATAGCCCAACCCTGTGCCAATATTTTGTACAATAGCCATTAGAAGTGATATGTAAAAAATTTCCTAAATCTATAATTTATCATTATATGGATGATATTTTACTAGCTGACTCAAATGCAGATACTTTAGAAAGAATGTTTGAAGAAGTAAAGAAAATTTTGTCTTGCTGGAGATTACAAATTGCTCCTGAAAAGATACAATGAGGAGATCCTATTGATTATTTAGGATATAAAATAGAGCTACAAAAAGTTAGACCTCTGGCCAGGCAGTGGTGACACACACCTTTAATCCCAGCACTCAGGAGGCAGAGGCAGGAGGATCTCTGTGAGTTTGAGGCCAGCCTGGGCTACCAAGTGAGTTCCAGGAAAGGTGCAAAGCTACACAAAGAAACCCTGTCACAAAAAAAGAAAGAAAGAAAGAAAGAAAGAAAGAAAGAAAGAAAGAAAGAAAGAAAGAAAAGAAAGAAAGAAAAGAAAGAAAAGAAAGGAGAAAAAAGAAAGAAAGAAAGTAGACCTCAAAAGGTGCAAATTAGGAGAAATCAACTAAAGACTCTTAATGACTTTCAAAGATTATTTGGACATTTCTCATCTATGAACTATTGTTGGGGTGAAAAATGATGAACTGAATAATTTGTTCAAAACCATAGAAGGTGACAAGGACTTAAATAGTCCAAGAAAATTATCACCTGAAGCCGAGAAAGAATTGGCCTTGGTAGAAAAGAAAGTACATGAAGGACACGTGGATCGTATCAATCCAAAGCTGGATTGCATTTTGGTTATTTTACCTTCTAAGCATTCTCCTACAGGAATATTAAAGCAGAGAGAAGATATTATATTGGGATGGATATTTTTACCAAATAAACTGAATAAAAAATTAAAAACTTATGTAACCCAAAGGGTACTCAGAGGAATGAAATCTGGCAGATGAATGTATTTCACTTTGTGGAATTTGGAAAATTGAAATATGTACACCATACCATTGATACTTATTCAGGATTTCAATGGGCGACTGCTTTGAGTTCTGAAAAAGCTGATTCTGTAATCACTCATTTGCTAGAAGTTATGGCCATCATGGGTATACCTGCACAAATTAAAACTAACAATGCATGGCCGGGCGGTGGTGGCACATGCCTTTAATCCCAGCACTCGGGAGGCAGAGCCAGGCGGATCTCTGTGAGTTCGAGGCCAGCCTGGGCTACCAAGTGAGTTCCACTGACAATGCTCCAGCATACGTCTCTATTAAAATGAAACCATTTTTTGTCTATTACAATATAAAGCATATTAAAGGTATACCACATAATCCTACAGGCCAAGCAGTTATAGAAAGATCAAACAGAATCTAAAGGGAATGCTAAATAAACAGAAAGGGTAACAAAAACCCCCAGAAATAGACTGTGTAATGCTCTATTAACTTTGAATTTTCTCAATGCTAATGAGAAAGGAACAACAGCTGCAGAGAGATATTGGATAACAGAAACAACTACAGAATTAAATCAGCCTATATACTTCAAGAATGTGCTGACCTCAGAATGGAATATGATTCCAGGATATGTGTTACGTTGGGGACAAGGTTTTGCTTTTGTTTCTGCAAGAGAAGATAAGCTGTGGGTACCATCAAAATTGATAAAGGTTCGATTTGAACAGGAGAGACCTCTTAATTAGAGGAGGTGATAGTTTATCAACCAACATGACCATCCAATTTAAACTCACTTATACCATTAATACATGCCCTTTCATTTAATTAGATATAACTTGCCAAAAGGGAACCTCCCCAAAATTAGTCTTGGGGAATGGTTTTTGTTTTTGTCCTTTAGGAGAATGAAGGCTAAGGAATCTGAAGAACACTGGACAAATGAGACAACTGAAGAAAAAGGACAAATCATCTGTCCCGAAAAAAAAAGAGTAAAATGGCCTATTGGTATATCATCTACAAAATTTCATAAGTCTTCCTAAATGTTTGTTTCTGCTCTTCTCTAAAAAAAATTAACACTATTAGTCTTCTTGTAGTTCCAGTTCAATTAAAATTTAAAGCTGACTTTGGAGTTGGAAAATGGCTCTCTCCTTTAAACTCAAGCATGTTGTTAAAAGGAAAATGCAAATTCCCTGTATCATACCAGAAGAAAGAGCCATCTTCTGACATGGGACAGGAGAAAAAAACAACTTAATTAAAGGACTATTCTATTACTACTAATCTCAATTCTTTGATTCTATTCTGATTCTTTAAACTTTTCTTAAAGTATGAATTTTATATCAAAACTTACAAGATTAATATATATACATTTTAAACTTCATTAAGATAATGGTCATATAGAGTACTAACTAATTTTAGAAAAAAGGCTTCAATTAGCTGCCTATACATGTCTTTGTGTTCGTGTCTTGTATCAGTTTTCTGAAGGAAATCACGGCCAGGCCTAACATCAACTGAAATCTCCAGGAAGAAGATGGGGCCCCCAATGACAATTCCACGTGGACAATAGTAATATCACTAAGCTGACAAACATCATCTACAGATCAGCTTTGGACTACAAAGTGCTCAGAGCAATTTTGAGAGGGGTAGCTGAGATGATCCAGTTTCAAAGACTACTTGAATAAGGACTTGAGATAAACCCTAAAATTTGGCATTATGCTCAAATTGGACAACAAAGGATATAGCTACCTTTCCTAGAATTTGACAATTAACCCAAAATTTTTCTTTTCAGAAGAAAGATACCTTCGCCCATACCCAGCAGGAAGCAATTTTAAGAAAAGGACGCCCACATTCCCGAAGAGGTGGTGTGGGGCGGGTAGTTTTTTTGTCTTTTTTTTTTGGTTTTGGGTCTGGGATAGTTTTCATTGTTTAGGAGGGTTGGTTACAAGTTGATAAGGGTTAGGAAGAGGGCTAGGCAAAGGAGATTAGATTTAAGGTGCTTGTTTAAAAAAAAAAAGAAAAGAAAGAAAAAAGAGAGAGAAAAGAAAAAGACAGTTACTAGTTTTAAATATTTTACATTGGATTGGATTTTTTATATTATATATGAATTATATATATATTGAGATTGAGATGGTTAGAATATGCCATACACATATTTCTAATCTTGCTTAAGATATTGTACTTATACCATTCATTTAACAATGTAATGCAATTTGCTGATCCTTGAATGTTATTATTACCAACTATTAGGATATATAAAAATGAAATTTAGTAGCTAGACATTACAATCGAACTTGTAGTCATATTAGGTGTGTTTTCAAGATTGAACAGATATATTTTAGATAGGTCAACTTCAAACCCTTCAGAGATCTACAGAATATGGCATTTAAAATGTTTTAATAACTTAGAAATTTTTTCTTTTTTATTATGACTATGAGACATGTCAGCTCCTGGCAGTACCAATCTACTTCAGAGAAATTATTGGCATTGAAGAAACTGCATATGGAGTTAACTTTCATTGTGGCAAAAGTTAGACACTGTACAACAAAGTATCCTCGAATCAACTGCTGACAAACAGGACAGACAGGACATGAAACAAAGGACTACCAATTCTTGCCAAAAACAAGTGTGGTTGTGGCTTTAACAAAAGGCATCTTCTGAAGCCAGGACAATATGGCACCATCCCTGAAGTGAGTGGCCTTTGCAATCTGGAAAAGGTACCATGCCCTTTTCTTCAAAGGCAGCTGAACAGGGAGTGGGCTAATGGCTTCTGATGTGCAATGGAACAGCAGATGAAACAGTTATTCTTGAAGAATAACTGAGCTCACACCTCTCAATAGTAGACTGGCATTTAATAGAGGGATGTGGAGAAGAATGGGATGCTGAGATGAAGCCACATATACACAGCCAAGAAGAATGGAAAGCTGAATTAAAAAAATATCAACAATTTCCAGAATTTAAAATCCTGAATCAAGACATGACACTAATGGAATTCAGGTGTTTCTGGTACATGGACTGCTCTCACCAAATGTGAGGTCAAACTGTTGACCTTGTGTACATCCTAGTTCACAAATGAGTCTGTCAGATATGCTAAATCTATAGGCTGAAGATGATGCCCCAACTCTGTGGAGAAACCTCGGGTGACTGTCTAGGCAGCTGGCTGTTTCTGTCAACTCACATTTTTGGGGGAACCTGCTTGCATGCACTTCCTGTTTTTATTTTTTATTAGGTAGTATTATTTTCTTCTTGGGTCTCTGAGGGAGTTGAAGATCAGTTAGTTATAGTTTTCCTTGTTAAGAATTTCAGAAAAGAAACTCACTAAGAGGTGTAAGTGTATAAATTTGAAAGCCATTATAAGACAGTTCTGTTAGTAATGTAAGTTAGGATAGAAAGTGAATCAGGTACATTTTGGACTTACCAAAATAAGATAGATAATGGAATTATTTTCTCTGAATTTGCCAAATACGAATAGATGAGACATTTTTTTAGGTATTTATTGCTTGTATATACGGTATGTAGTTATTGTACTTTTGTATATAGTTTTTCTTATATTAGTTATAACTTTTTTCTTTTTATTAAAATAGAAAAAGGGGAAATATGGTGATATTTTATTCGTACTGAAATGTGATTTTATTTGTATGTTAATAAAGTTGCCTTGGGGTCAGAGCAAACTATAGCAGAAGCTAGGTGGTGATGGTTGTATGCCTTTAATCCCAGCACTTGGGAGGCAGAGCTAGGCAGGATCTCTGTGTGTTCAAGGATACAGCCAGCATGGCGACACACACCTTTAATCTCAATACCAACCATAGAAGACCTGGAGGTCTGTACAGACAGGCAGTGACGAGGAGGTCATGTGGTTGGGTTTACAACCAATGAGAAGGCAGAACAGAAAGCCTATAAAAAAGACAGGACACAGAAGTAGGTCTTTGGAGGAGAGGAAAGACATCAGCAGCAGTGAAGGTAAGGTTTTCAGCTCAGCTATTGCTCTGACCTCTTGGCTATTAACTCTGTATTTGGCTCTGTGTTTCTTATTTAACAAGACGGTTACATCTACAGGGGACTGATAGGTAAGCTACCCAGGGAATGGATACCTGAAAGCGCCCAACTGCCCTTGAGTGCATAGAAAGTGAAACCTGTGTTCACCCCTGCTTCTCTGTCCTTCAGTTTCACAGAATAGTAAGAGGGCCACACTGGGCAGGTCTCCGGGCCAAGCACTGTGTGAGGCGTCTCAGGCTACCTCATGCCTGCCACCAGCAAAACTCCTCATGCTCCTGAACCACCTCATCTAATCTTGGAGACTCACCATTCTCTGTGATGGAAAGGTGGAATTGCTGAGGGCAGGGGTGACAGCAAGAAATGGGAGGGAAGTCCTCAAGTGCAGAACAGGAATGTGGATGGCAAAATCCTAACCACTGGCAGGGCCACTGAGTCACACACAATGTGTCCGTACTTACCTGGAGGCAGAGGGATGCTTCAGGATCCTGTAAAGCTGGTCCTGAGGCCCAGGGTCAGATGTCTTTCCCTGGTTCTACTACACACACATGCACATGCCACACACATATAACTACACATTCTATATACACACAGCTATATATACTACATACATACCTAACTGCACATACCTAGCTACACACATGCACAAGCCAAATGTACATAACTATGAATACCACACACATCTATGTGGTGATGTATTGTGTCCCCCAATATACTGTGTCCCGCAATAAAATTTATCTGAGAATCAGAGGGAAAAGCCAGCCACTATATTAAGCATAAAAGTTAAGCAGTGGTAGCACACACCTTTAATCCTAGCATTCAGGAGGCAGGGAGCTGTCTGGATCTCTGTGATTTCAAGGCCACACTGGAAACAGAGCCAAACATGGTGACACACGCCTTTAATCCCAGCACTAACTGTAGGGGTCTGGAGGTCTGCACAGACAGACAGGAAGTGACAGAGCTGGGCAGGAAGAGGAAGTGATGTAGCTGGGCTGCGAGAGCCAATGAAAGAACAGAACAAAAAGACATATAGGCATGGGTATACAGGAAGTAGGTCACTTGGGAAGCTGTGGAGTTGGAGAGGTGAGGTTGGCTATGGCTTTTCCTATTTCCCTGATCTCTCAGGTTTTCACCCCTATATCTGGCTCTGGATTTTTATTTAATATGACTGTTTAACAATTCAACTACGCATCTACATATAACTATATACCCCACACATACATAACATACACATGTACATACAACTATACATACCAACACATACACATAACTATACACACATAGCTACACATACCACACACACATAGCTATACATATCACATACACCTGTAATTATGTACACATACCCTTAACTCATACACCACACACACACACATACACACACACATACACAACTACAAATACACAGCACATGCACACACACCTTTATAGGCAAACATGGACATGTGCAGAAACATAAGCATGTGCACACATATGAGTGAGTCCACAAACCAGCCCAGATCACCTACATATATGTACTCACACAGATACACCCTCATGCAGTTACATCTCTTCCATGTACATACAGGCAGGACATCCCTCAGCTCCTCTTTTTGAAGCTGCCCCTCTTCATGTGACTGTCCCCTTCTCGTCCCATCCCACCCTTCTATGTCAAGCTCAAATAACAAGGCAACAAGTAACTATTTGAACAGTCAGAAAGAAGCAGGACATGTTAGGGAATATGTACAGGGAGATGCTGGGGTAAGAGAGGACACAGCAGTCTAAAAAGGGTCTTTCCATGTATCAAAGAGACATTGAATCCAAGTGCCGTGGTACATGCCTGTAATCCTGAAACACAGCTGACTGATGCAGGAGAATTCAGAAGTCATGTGAACTACAAAGTGATACTCTGTTTCCGAAGAGACTCAGTGTATGTGTGTGTGTGGGGGGGGGTGTAGGAAGGATAGCCAGGATTGGTGGAGTTTGGATGGAGCGGTGGTGAGCTGATCATCAAGAAAGAGTGAGTGGTAGAGGACTCAGTGGATAGGAGCTGTGCAAACATGAGGACCTGAGTTCAACACAGCCCCCACAGCGTCCAAGTCAAAGCCAAGCATGCTTGTGACCTATGTGCATCATGCGTGTGTGCGTGCGTGCGTGCGTGCGTGCGTGCATGTGCCTGGTCCACAGAAGTCAGAAAAGAGCATCAGCAGCTAACCAGCATTGCAGGGCAGAGACAGACAGGTCCTAGAGCTCACAAGCCAGCCAGACTAGCAGAAAGGACCACTTCAGGTTCAGTAAAAGACCCTCATCTTGCAGCAAGAAGGCAGATAGTGCTAGAAGAAAACATTTGATGTCCTGCTCTAGCCTGTGCATCATGCACACATGAGCACACAGGCACTCACAGGCAGGGGTAAGCCCACACGCATATATCACGCAGAGAAAGGCAGGTAAGGAACACCGTGTGTGGCCGGTGCTGTCAGCCTGGGAGATGAGCAGCCCTCTGAAGTGAGGGTGAGGTTCGCTGAGCATACTCTGCTCTGGAAATGCCAAAGCTTTTCTGACACAGAGCTCACAGATAAAGAGAATGGTGAGGATATTATATGTTCTATTTCTCCAGCAAAGCTCCACTTGGGTGGATGGGTCCTGCAGTTACTTCAGAGTGACTTGGTGAGAGGTCTGAGGCTTGTGGGTTTCACCTGTTGAAGCCTTGAGCAGGAGCCTCAGAGTTCCTATCAAGCCAAAGGGGACACCACAAGGAACCAGCATTTAAAAGAGCTAATATGAAGAAATATCAAACCTGCTGCTGGAGGGATGGCTCAGAGGTTAAGGGGCACTGGCTTCTTTTGCAGAGGACCTGGGTTTGGTTTCCAACACCGGCACAATGACTTACTGCCCTCTGGAACTCCAGTTCCAGGGGATCAGATGCCCTTTTCTGATTTCTGTGGACACCAGGCACACACATGATGTGCTTACATACATGTAGGCAAAACACTCACATACATAAAAATGGGTAAGTCACTAAATCTTAAAGAACCAGCGACTGTAAGACCTCACCACCTTTCTTAGCATTGGTCTACGACGACAGTTGCATTCAACAATCGAGAGATAATGCTTTTAATTAGATACACATTGTCCTCAAATATCACCTCATCAAGCTACATGTCAATAAGTTTTAAAATTAAAGACACAGAAAAAAACCTAATGAAATTAGGATTAAAAAATACATTAATAAAGGCCCACAACCTGAACCCCAAAGCCTAATAAAATGCAGAACCGAAGAATCCCAAAGCTAGGAGGAATGTATTCAACACAACTTTACAAACTCTAAGCAGTTGCTGAACCGGCAGAAGTGACAAGGTATCCTGAAGGGAAGTTGGTTTAAGGGCCCCTTGATGGTATGTGTCCTATGGTGGAAAGGGCATGTGTTGGTGTCCAAGATGAAGAGAAAAGGGCCAAAAAGGCTGCTTTGCAAGAAGTAAGCTGGGGGAACAAAGAGACTAAGCTAAGGGACAGAGCTGATCTGCGGCAGGGGGCTGGCAAAGCAGGGCAGGCTGGAGAACTCCCTGGGAGGTAGATGGGAACTTCACTGAGAAGCTTGGGTTTTGTGTGAAGGGAATTCCGCAAGCTGGAGGCCTCAAGGGAAGCATTAACAATATTGGGGGTGTTCTGTGGACACAGAGTAGGGAGAGAGGCGGAGGGTGGGTCTGCAGAAGCTCTAGGGAATGGAGTTACCCACTGTGAAGAGGGAAACTCAAAACAGACAACAGGAAGCCACTTCCCCAGCAGGCCAGAGGCGGGCTGGATATTGCAGAGGGAGAGGAAATTCAAAAATAACCCAGCAGTCTTTAGTCTCGGTGACTGGGACATAGGAGTTCACCTGGTGATGGGGATGCAGGAAAAGATAACAGTACAAGGGAAGTATTGTGTGGACCTTGGATGTAGATATATTTAGCTATACATAGTTGTGGGTTTCTGAGTAGTGGATGGCCTCCAAAAATAATAGGAAGTCAGTGGCTAGACGAGGTCTGGGTAAGCGAAGAAAATACAAGAGGTTCCACAGTGGGGAAAGCCATGGGTACTAAAGACAAGGCTTCAGAAAGAGTCCTAGACCATCTGACCCACAAGAATGAAAGTCTACACTCATTCAGATCCAGCAGGACAAAATTGCTGAATGGAGGCTGCAGTGTGGCTCAGTAGGTAGAGTGCTAGCTTGTCTCCTGAGCACAAAGCCGGGGCTGGTTCAATCTCCAGTCCCAGCACTGAAAACACTGGGTGTGGTGGGACACACCTAGAAAGTCGAGGCAGGAAGATCAGAAGTTCAAGGTCATCTTTGCCAAATAGCACGTTTGAGGCTAGCCTGGGTTACCTGAGAACACGCCTTCAAAAACACGATCACTGACTGTTGGATTGGTACCAACCGACCAGCTGTCAATGGAATGTCACAGGAGTCTCTTTCTTATCCTATTGAACAATTTAGTTACTCGCATATCTTCCTTCTTTTAATCTCTTAATAATTTTCCAGGGAACAATCTGAAAGATACAGAATAGTTGCAAACATGCTTCCCTTTTTATCCTGTCCCTTGAGTCTCCCTCTGTTCTATGACAATTTCACAGTGCATCCTTGTTTCTGGTGACCTTGGCAATGTGAGGATAGTTTTTATATGTGTTCCTCAGTTTTGTCTTGTTTTCATTTTTCTCTTACATTACTCTAGTGAATAGGCTACAGTCAATGGTTGTGGGAAAGAAGGCGGAGAGGAAGCATATTGTGCTTGTCACCTCATCACAAAGGCGCCGGCCACCTGTGCAATTGATTGCTGGTGGCATTCGCCTTGGTCGTTGACTGAGGGAGTATGTACCAGGTGGCCCCTCAACTCTCTGTTCTTGGGGTGAGAGGCAGCAGGTCCACTGACCTCAGTGACAGGGGGTGGTGGCAGCATCTCTCGCTCTGTCTTGGGTGGGGTCATCTACATAAATAACAGAAGGTCTTCTCCAGCTAAGGAGCTCCAGTTCTCTCTCACTCACTCATTTACACATTCAGTAGTGTGGTTTGTTCCTGCATACTGGTGCATGTTCACGTTATACCTTAGGTCATGAAACAGGAGGATTTACCAAGTTTTGCTTACACAGCTTTGGCCGTTGCGGGGGGGGGGGGGGGGGGGTGTTGTAAGTTGGCACTTGAGTCCCTTGGACAAGCCCCACTCCTTGTGTGGTCTGAGGACTCCCTTGCTTCTTGCTAATATAAGATGCTTACATTTCTCTTGGTCAGCCTTTTTTTTACTTTTCTTTTCTTTTTTTTTTTTCTTTTTGGTGTTTCAAGAC
Source organism: Onychomys torridus (assembly GCF_903995425.1). Taxonomy (NCBI): domain Eukaryota; kingdom Metazoa; phylum Chordata; class Mammalia; order Rodentia; family Cricetidae; genus Onychomys; species Onychomys torridus. The sequence continues at coordinate 56,702,256 of NC_050461.1, forward strand.
AAGGTTTCTCTGTGTAGTTTTGGTGCCTGTCCTGTTTCTCACTCTGTAGACCAGGCTGGCCTTGAACTCACAGAGATCTGCCTGGCTCTGTCTCCTGAGTGCTGGGATGAAAGGCATGTGCCATCGCTGCCTGGCAGCTGGAAAACCATTTTGCTCCTGAAGAACTGGAGTTAGCTCATCATTCCTCTCCTGGAGAACTGGATTCAGAGTCTGAGTAATAGAGCCAGGATGGGTGTGGCACTTTTGGGGTGTTGCTGCCCTGTTCTCAGTGGGCAGAACTGGAACGCGCGCACACGCGCACACGCGCACACGCACACGCGCGCGCGCACGCACACACACACACACACACGTACACACGCGCACACACGTACACACGCGCACACACGTACACACATAGCTCCCTTTTGCAGGACTACAGGATGAGCTCACACTGTTCTCTTGATCTCTGAAGCAGTTGTTTCCACCTTATTTACAGCTTCACTGTCCCACCAAGCAAAGCTGGCTCCCAACAGCTACCATCCTTCTTCTGTTGTTCCAGTCCCAACACATGTATGAAGCTGCTTAAGGTCAGCCGGCTGCAAACCCACTGAATGCTTTTATCTGTGCTTCTGACATAAATATGTATGTATTAGCTTTGTGCACAATAGAAACTTAAAGGAGAACACTGAGATCCGAGAAGATTCTAGTAATCAGCTGGAAAACTCTAGCTGAGTAGGACATGAATTCCCAGGAGTTCAAAAATAAATAAATGACCTAAGTGGAGAATGGCAGAGATCAGGCTTGCAGCAACTCATGTGAGACAGGGAAAGAGGTGGGTGATTTCATCCACGATGTCCCCGTGGATGAAAATAGGATGTTTTAGTAAAGGCAAGAAAATACCTAGCTGACTACACACGCCGCGAGGCAGACACATGGCCACACATGCACACATTTACACCTACCTTTAAAAGAGTGTGTAAGGAGAGGGGGAAGAGCCACACGGGAGAGATGGGATCATGGTCTTAAAATACTAACAGGGATTAGATGTACCCTGTGTCGCTACAGGGGACGGAATTCATCCCAGGGAGGCTAGGGATCCTTCCCAACTGGTGGGGCTGAACATGACGGGCATTCTTCCAGTGTGGGGGGGACAGCAGACTCCGGAGCACAGGTATGCCCCACAGAATTAAAGGGCAATCCTAGAGTCACATCCTAGAGAGCTAAGGTCCAACAGCAGGAAGGCAGCCCAATGGGGTCATTGGTGACAGAATCCCCATGTAAAGAGAAATGAACAATTAAAATGAGGAAGGTCAAGGGCCCAGAGTAAGAGTGGGGTGGGAAACACATGATGATGAAGTCCGGTTGGCAGGGCCAAACCTATCTAAAAGCGTGGATCAAAATGCGTACCATAGAAAGGAAGGCGGAGCTGGTTTGGTTAGAAGGAGAACTTCCTGACAAGTAGAGCTGACCAAACGTAAAACAAGATCCTTATTGGGGGAGAAGTCCCTACCTGTGTGAGCATTGCCAGTGACTGGGAAGGGACACTTGGAAGGAGCTGTGGAGTTCAGAGGGCAACGGGACAGTGTGAGCCAGCTGCCAGGGGAGACGTTAGAACTAGGCTCAAGATGCCAGCGGCTGAAACAGCTTGTTCAGGCGCCAAACAACACATACTTGATTTAAGGTAGCAGAATAAGCTGCCGTCGTTCTTCTATATGTGTGTTTTTAATTAAAATAAAAGGTAATTCTCAAGAAAAAAAAAAAAAAAAAAAGACAGTCTAATCCACTAAACTGAAGCTGAGGGCACAGGATCCAAAGATGCCAGGAGGACAGCAGTGTAGCTACTGGCCCCTGTACATTTTTTTATTATTTTTTTTTTTTATTTTTTTTTGGTTTTTCAAGACAGGGTTTCTCTGTGTAGCTTTGCGCCTTTCTGGATCTTGCTTTGTGGACCAGGTTGGCCTCGAAGTCACAGAGATCTGCCTGCCTCTGCCTCCCAAGTGCTGGGATTAAAGGCGTGTGCCACCACTGCCCGGCCGCCCCTGTGCATTTTGATCCCACAGTCCACAAGGAAAAGGGACTGGACCCTGGACTTCCAAGGTTGCATACAGTTGTAAATAATTTTAAGAGGATCTGTTGAGGCAACTCAGAATAAGCACTATGTTCTAAAATGTAGTTGAAGCCCCTTCCCAAGCTTCCCAAGCTCGGATATGGTTTTCTCAAACATCTGTGTGGGCGGAAAGAGAGTGAGTTCAGAGTGGGAACGCTGAGGACTGCAATCAGGATCTGACTCCTGACAGGCCCTGCAGCTCACCCGGAGATGAGGAGAGGAAAATGGATTCAAAGCTCACCAATAAAGAAGCCAGAAGCAGGGTTGGGATTTAGCTCAGTGGTAGAGTGCTTGCCTAGCAAGCACAAGGCCCTGGGTTTGGTCCTCAGCTCTGAAAAAAAAAAAAGAAGCCAGAAGCAAGTCAACCTGGATTGGTAGCAGTCCTTCTCCACCTGTGCCCAAATGACATGATGTCAGTGGCTTGAGAAAGGAACTCAGGGCTATTTTGGTGTGCACGTGGAAAGACATCCTGTCATGGGATATTATACTCCAAGTGGATGCCTCAGAGCACAGACACAGGTGGACTCTTGGGAGCCAAGAAGGGGGCAGAACCTGGGAGTGAGCCGTCTCCAGACTGTGGGCCTGATTCACCACAGAAACTCAGAAAACGCTGGCTAAAAAACAATTTGGAGGGGCATGGCAGTGGAGAAAACGTGTCATTTGGGGAATGTGAGTAAACGTATGTCCACGGTGAGACGAACGATGAACGCAGCTTCGTGTAATATGCCTCCACCGCTGTTGCTCTCTCACAGTCCCTGGACGGACGCTGAGCCAGAGTCTGCACCCAAAGAAAGTTTGCAGCGGCTGAGGAGATGGCTTTTGGCCACTGAGGTATGAGGACCTGATTTTTAACCCCAGCCACTGTGTAAAAAGCTGAGCACGGTGTGGCATAAGTGTGGGATCCCAGCTTCTAGAAGACAGAGACAGGAGGACCCCTGGGGTTCCCTGGCTGGCCACCCTAGTAAGTCAGTGAAAGACCCTCTCTCAAAAAAATAAAATAAAATAAGGTGGACAGTGATTGAGACACCCAGCTTTAGCCTCTGACATCCCATATGCACACTCACACATGTGCACATACACCTGTACACTCATGTACACACAGAGAATCTAAGCAATCCGAGACAGAAAGGGTATACCAGTTATTGTCAGGGAACATGGAATGATTGCCCCCAAAAGATCAAGAGCACCATCAAAGTCACAAGATAATGATATAATCAGGTCACAGTAGAGTGCACCCTGTGAGATTATGGCCCTGGGATGACCCCACTCTGGGCCCTCAAACCTTCCAGGGGCCCTGGCTCACTGGAGACAGCCTGGTGTGGGATTTAGATCTGATTGAGACCTTTGATTACATGATATAATTTGTCACAAGAAAGGTTACCCAACCTCTCCAAATCTCAGTTCCAGATCTAAAAATCTAGAAATTTCACAACTCAATCTTCAGAGCCCCGGCCACAGTGCCTGAGGTTGGATATTCAGCACCAAACATGGTCACAGCCAAGTCAATACCTCATTGTGTGTCTAGAGGATGAGGGAATGAAAGAATGAAACCACTCAAGTCTCCCAAAATCTTTTTTTTTTCGTTGAAAACGTTGATGGAACAATCAAAAGTGATGTCTTGCCATGGAAAACTCCCAACTTTGATTCACTGTCACTGAACAAGTTGAAAAAAATCTTACTAAGAGACACTTGAACCTTCTAAGTGCCATCTTGGAGTAGTGATGACCTCTCGTGCATATTTATACACTAAGATTTATAATAATCACTTGAAAGATGAGGGCTTTCTCCCCACAGGGAGCCGAGCTATGTGAAATGTAAGAAAATATTCCCAGTTCAAAGGTCCAAATATGTAAAATATGGAATGCTGGAGTTCTTTCCACAAGTAGAAAACATCTTGGTACTTAACAAACCCACGGGACAGGTGGGCACTCAGGGGACCCTTGAAAGCTGACAAATCTTGCCTCGCCCTCACCCAGCATTCCTTCTGAAAAGTGTCGCCAGCCTGGCTGAAGGGTGTGTGGTGTACCTAGGTCAAGATGGGTCACATTGGAAACAGAGAAACTGGTTCTTGGTTAGGCACTTAACAAAGAATACCAAAGAGGCCCCGCTGCCTGGGTCACTTTGCAAAGGTTTCTTGTCATAGTTACTCAGGGCAATTCATTACCCTCTCAAAGCAAAATCGTATGAACCCCCAACACCATTTTTTTTGTTTTATTTCTTTGTATGAAGCAAAACACTACTTTTATTGTTAATTATTATGCTAACATTGCTTTATACTATTCTGGATATATGAAATGGAATACTTTCAAATGTGTTTTTTAAAAAGTTGCTAAAAATATATGACTTAATCCACCCCCACCCCCCAGCCTATCCCTGCTCTTTTTTCCAGCTGAGGGTAAATTTCCTCCCTAGGAAATTCCATTTCTTTCTACCACTATAAATGGCATAATACTATTTATTTTCCAAAGATGGAGGAGGAATAATAATGAGGCATTCAGATCTCATTTCAAAATGAAGAAATTTAATAGTTGAGGAAAAAAAATAAAAACAAAAACCATGCAGCCGGAGGAGGGGAGGCATTGCACAGGATTCAAGACCAATGTCATCGCACCAGAAAAATGAAAAGAATTCTTTATTTTTGGACCAATTTTAGGTGCTGTCTGATTTTTCTTTTCTGTTTCATTTCCCCTTGATCAAAGTGAAATACAATTAAAAATTCAGAAATTTTTCTTCTTGGAGACAGGCAGAAGTGACGTACTCATCCTAGAGACAGCAGGAAAGATTCAGCCCACGGTGGACACAACAGGATTCTTGATTGGCTGTGTCCTTCCTGCCTTGATGAAATTCCATCTGATACATCTAACTAGCACACTGTTAATGACTTTTCTATTTACTTAGTGGACCTGTGAGTGGAAAGCAGTCTATTGCCAGGGAAATGTTTGACTCCTATGCTAAGTAGACAGCATTCCGATCCAGTGAGGTAGAAGACAGCCTGGGCCCAACTTTTATCTTGTTGCCATGTCAAATTAGCACCTTCCAGACTCCTGGTTTGACAGGAATTATATTACTTCTCTGCAAAAACCAGGAGTTCTTGGGTGTCAGTTAACTGGCACAGGACATTCTCTGCTTCTGTAGCTCTGAAAACAACAGCAAGGGTTAACTGCAAAGTCCCAAGGGCAAGGAGGTGAGGGTTCGAGACAGATCTAACTGTGAGACCATGGCCTTTTAATCCATGATGTACAATCAACTGAGGGCTGCTGAGATGACTCAGCTGATGAACCCAGTTCTCTCCCCAGCACCCACAGTGGAAAGAGAGAGAACCCACTCCCAAATGTTGTCCACTGACCTCACGTGGACCCACTCTCCACCACCACCATCACCGCATACACTACTAATGAATAAAAAAAAAAAAAAAAGGATAATACTCTTAAGATTTAGGGAAATACCTCAGTTTGTAATATGCTTGCTGTGCGAGTATGAGGGCCCAATTTCAATCCCCAGAATCTGAGTAAGAAAGCCAGGTATGGTGGCACATGATTGTCATCCCAGCCTGGGGAGGCAGAGAAAAGAGGTTGCCTGGGGCTTGCTAACCAGACAGCTTTGTCTACTGGTAAACTCAAGTCACAGTGGGACTCTGTCTTAAAAAAAAATGTGGACAGCTCCTGAGGTTGACTCTAGCCTACATACACATAGACACCATACACATGTACACAATTACACACACACACACACACACACACACACACACACACACACATTACATGCATGTAGACACACACATCACATGCCCATAGACACACACACACATGTCACATTATCTCACACACACATATCACATGCACATCCTGCACATATGCACACACGTATGTGCATTCACACAACCCCATCCTCACACATGCATATATACATACAAAAATGTGCTGAGTCTCACAAAGATGAACTGAGGAGAGGCTTGACATCCGAAATGCCCCTGAAGGTCAGCTCTGCACCCTTGCACCGGGGTTCCACGGGGCCCCATTAGAGCAGACCTGACCTGTGTCCACACTGAGGTCACATAGTGGTCAGTCTAAAGGAAAACAGAAGCAGAGATAAGTCTTAGTCTCCCATCCTGTCGCAGCACTGGAGAAGCAGACATGTGGCCGTTCAGCTGAAGGCAGCTATTTAAGGCGAAGAGGAAGAATCCCAGATCTGATGACAATGAAAGGTCGGCTTCATTTCTGTTCCTCAAACTAGGGAGCAAAGTTCCTGACGTCCTCTGCAAGCAGCGGAGCAGCTGCTGTCTGCTCCAGTCGGGGAAAGGCAGCTCTCTGCATTTCGACCTATTGTTCTGCTTCCCCTTCTTCCTGTTTGCTGAGCTCCCCCTACACTCAGGCAGTCTGGTCTCCTTCCCAATTGTTCAGACAAGCTCTGAGCAAAGGTGTAGAGCTGGAAGGATTGGTAGGATAGACCAGAATGTTAGCATTCTCTGTCTGCTTCCATCTGTGAGTCAGACTCATTTCCTTCTCAAGTCACAAGTCTACAGTCTCTTTACAAACGGTGACACCCTAGGGATCCAGGGACCATGCAAGATGGAGCCTAGACCCCCCTTTTACTTTACTTTTATTTTATTTTATTTATTTTGAGACAGGGTTTCTCTGTGTAACAGTCCTGGCTGTCTTGGATTTCTCTGTGTAGCCCAGGCTGGCCTTGAACTCACAGAGATTCACCACTCTCTGCCTCCCAAGTGCTGGGATTAAAGACGTGTGCCACCACCGCCCAGTGGATCCTAGACCTTTAAGGACATCGCTCCCTGCCTCTCATGGGTCTCAGGTCCCTGTTGTCCAAAGACACCCTGTGTAGCTCTGACACAGTCACCTGACCCTTCTTAAGAGTCTCAGCATTCCCGCGCCCCACTCCCCCCCCCCCCCCCCCCCACCCCACCCCACCCCACCCCACCCCCGGCTGTGCTAGTACCATGTCTTCCTTTGCCTGCTTACCCAAGGGTTTCACCGCCTTTATCCTACAGAATGGCACCCTAAGGTTTCCTCTGCCACTCTATCTGTTTGGATCTCTTCAGGAGTCTTGCGAAACCAGATCATAGGTCCTGTGACCTATGACCTCAGATAGAGAAAACAGCCTGACATGGGCTCCCTGTGAGCCCCACAGCCCACAGCTACCAGGCCACCGCCCTCCCTGTTCATGCTCCTCCCATTTCCTCTCCCTCACGAATATGGAGGAGACTCTATTCTGCCTTACCTCCCTGCCCCCCCCCCCAGGTCACCTTTGCTCCTGGCTACAGAGCAGGACCCCACCCCACAGGCTGTACAACGAAGGCTATTTTAGGAAGTCTACTAAAGCCTTGGCAGGACTTGGAAATGTCCATCAGCCCTTCAAAGCCTTCTGCAGTGCTAGCAATTCTTCCTGACCCTTGACCCTTGACCCTGTCAGTGGAGACAGATACTATCTCACTGTCAGAATGCTGCTTCTGAGAAGGTTCACATAAGTTTCTCTCTCTCTCTCTCTCTCTCTCTGTTGGCAGGAGAGTCAATTATGCATCTATTAATCTTATAAACAGCTATGGAGCTGAAGAGTCTGAATCGAACAGCTGAGGTTGTACAGAAGTTGGCATACTGGGCCATTATGATAATGAAGCCCTGTGATGTATAAGCATGACTCTGAGTGGCCAGGCACAACTCTTTAAGTCTGGAAAAACTATAAATGATGTGTAGGGCCTTTTTAAAAAGTATATAGCCAGGCGGTGGTAGCACATGCCTTTAGTCCCAGCACTCGGGAGGCAGAGGCAGGCGGATCTCTGTGAGTTCGAGGCCAGCCTGGGCTACCAGGTGAGTTCCAGGAAAGGCACAAAGCTACACAGAGAAACCCTGTCTCGAAAAAAAAAAAAAAAGTATATAGAGTAGCTCCCTGTAGTCCCCCAGGTCCCCTCCCTGGGGCACCTGCTCCCAGCTGGCCCAGGACTTCGTCTCTAAGCAGGAAACCCTGCAGAGCCTTGAGCTCCTGCTTCTCCTCTGTTCTCCCTGTCCTGCCCATAGGACACGGAGACGGTGACAGAGGACAGCCTGGACAAAGAGGTGTGCTGCCATCCTCTTCTGTTAGAACTTGCTTGTCTGCCAACCTCTTAAATTTGGTTCAGTGGCATAAAAAGGGAATTTATCTTTTTCCCCAGATGCAACTAACAGATGCTGGTCCCAGAGACCTTGCATCGCCAATAAAATAAGTTATAAAATCTGTAAAGCTGCTCAAAGAAATCAGAATTTCAGCAAATTCTGGTTTTGGGTTTTGGTTGTTTGGTTTTTTTCTAAGGCCGCTCCTTCCGATTGTCTATAGGATAGGGAGCAGGCCTGTATAAAGCCCCATCTGTTCGTATTAGTGTGGATTGAATGTGCTTAGAAGAGGGGTGCAGAGTGGAATGACATGTGCACTGTGATCTTGACAGAGCGGAGACGGCAGCGATGGTGCCAGCGATAAAGACAGAGCTGTCATAATCGATTAGCATTTAACTTTCTGTACAGATCCCGAACGCAGTGGGTTCTTTAGATTTTAATGTGTGTCTTCAAAGTAATTTTGTAAGCTATTTAAACGCTGCTCCCTTTTACAATTCCACATAATTTGATTATACAAACCATCCTCTAGTCCTTGGATATGCAAATTCAACATCAAGAAGATTTTGCCCATATTTTGGTAGACTTTGATGTTGGTTTCAGTGATAGGAAGTGACACAAAGGGGTACCAACCGCCCATTGTCTGAGCGAAGAAGCCATTCAGACTTCGTGTGCCAACAGGTTAAGTGTAGTCCTGAAAATTAAAAAAATAACCTGAAAGCCAGAGGTGGTGGCCCATGCCTTTAATCCCAGCACTTGGAGGGGGAGGACCAGAGAAAGACAGATCTCTGTGAGTTCTTGGCCAGCCTGGCCTACACAGAGTGAGTTCCAGGACTGCTAGAGCTACACAGTGACATCTTGTCCCAAAAGACAAGAAAACTCTGGAGCCCATAGGCAGGGCAGTGACTGGGGTTTGCTGTCCAACTGCTTTGGACTGTTATCCCAAGGCTACAGGAATAGACCCTCGGGGCCTCAGTACCCCCACCTGTAGAATGGGGATCGCTACTCCCTCGGGTCGACACAGTGTGAACCAACTGGCCGTCCTGATCTTTTTTCCTTCTACTGCTGGGATAAAACATCCAGACAAAGTCACTCTGAGGAGGAAATGTTTGGTTTGGTTTACAGACCCACATACGGTCCACCATTTAGAAGCAGAACTTCAGCAGCGAGTCTCAGCACGTCTACAGTCCAGACCTGAGAGACATGAACACCCTTCTCTGCCTGCTTGCTTCCTGTGGGTGCACAGCTCTTTCTTTACTCTTGTATAGTTCAGGGTCCAGCCAATGAGAGGATGCTGCCCACATTCAGGGTTGGCCTTCCCACCTTAACTAACAATCAAGACAATGTTCCACAGGCCAACCAGATCTAAGTCATTTCCCATTAAGACCCTTTCCAACAACACAAGGCCAAGTCAAGTAGCCAAGGACAGCTAACCAGCACAGTGCTCTTGGGCAGTTTCCATTGGGTCCTCGATCCTAAAACTGTGACTAGAAACAAAAGCCAGGGCTTGTCCTTTATCAAAGACAGGAAGGTGGGGCTGAACTCCGTGGATATTGACGATAAAGGAGCCTGCATCTTGCAGGATAAAGGAGCCTGCATCTTGCAGGAGTCAGCCCTCGAGGAGAGTCAACAGAGAGTGTCAGCAAATGGTTCTTTTATTCCTCATTTTCTCAGTTCCCGTGGATTACACATGCTGAGTTCTGAGGACTGGAGAATATAGACTAGAAGTCATAATCATTTGACCTCTAGGAGTTCAGTGTGACAAGGGGAGGCAAGCGATTACCCCACCATGGATGAGCACAGCATTGAAGTTCTGCCCTGGGGGGAGAGGGTGGGGAAGGCATATTCTGGAAGGTTTCACAAAAGACAGGATGCTTTGGTTGAGCCAAGGAAGAGGATTAAGACCCCCTAGACAGACAGAAGGGATAGTGGTTAACTGCCGGCTAAGGACACAGATGGTATTAGAGGAATTGGGGGGAGGGACATAGATCATCATTGAATTATCATTCCTCAGGAGCTTTCCACCTTTTTTAGAACAGGGTTTCTCACTGGCCTGGGGCTCATAGATTAGACTATGTCGGTCCAGTAAACCCAAAAGATCCTCCCACGTGTTGGAAATACAATCATGTGCCACATCTGGGCTTTCTTATGTGGGTCTGTGGATTGAACTCAAGTCTCCATGCTTGTATGGCAAGTGCCTTGTCAGCTGAGGTCTCTCTCTAAGACAATATTGGAAACTGGACCTGGGAGCTTATAAAGCTCCAGTCTAGTGGACAGAGGCCAGCAGGGATAAAGCTAGTTCATATAATGAGCCTGCCCCTAGCAAAGACCCACCCAATCCTATTAATATTCTGAACCACCCCTCGGGGACCCGGCCAGTGCCCATCATCCTGATTTCATCTTATGTAAAGTCTCCTTCAAGAAAAAACTCCTCTGACTTTGCTTCTCTCTCTCTCTCTCTCCCCCCCCCCATCTCTCTCCCCTCTCCCTTTAATAATAAATTTTCCACGTGGACATGTGTCTGCTCAGTGTGAGTAACTTTTCACCGCTCCACGCCGCAGCCCACCGTCTCGTCTGCATGACGTGTCTCCCTCACCCACCACAGCACCTTGGCCCAACCCACCAAAGCCTCCAGCACACTCTTTCCTAACAAGTCCCAAATGTCAATGATGCTCAAGTGGACACCCCCAAGTTAGCGGAAACTCTACACGCAAACACAATAGGTGTGAGAGTGCACAAGCTGACTCCTGAGGAAATAGAAGGTCCTCCAACGTGATCTGGATCCCCTGGAGCGGTCACTCCATGAACGGTCTTGCTGTCAGCAGCTGAGGGTCTATCCTGTTCTTGTGTGTCATGAGCTTCTTCTAAAATAGCCCCAGTCAGAGGAAATTAAACTTAGTCCTCGATGTTGAGTAACAGTGGTCTGCAAGAGCCAAGATCTCTGTGTTATCCTATAGGTCAATCAAATAAACTTAGTTTCTTTTTGTAAATTTAATCTCTCTCTCTCTCTCTCTCTCTCTCTCTCTCTCTCTCTCTCTCTCTCTCTCACACACACACACACACACACACACACACACACACATCTCCCTATTTCACTGATAGTCTGAAAAGGCTAAATGGAGACTCAAACATGACTCAATACATGACTCAACAGTTTTAAAATTTTTGTTGACCTGGGTGGTATGTTGAATGCTCCACTCTCTCCCGCCATGACCTAGAATCCTACCTTGTTCCAGGGTATCTGTGCTGTGCACCTATACCACCTTCAGACAATCAAGGAGTGAGGTTCATTCACAGGGAGAATGCAGGCTGGACTTTGTTCTAAGCTCTAACTCCACCTCTAATTTGCTGTGTGACCTGGAAAAAAAAAACTCACATCCCCTCTCTGACTCAAGAACTCCTAGTGCTGGGGGCAGGATGAAACCTTCCCAGGAAGTAGTGACGTGATGATATGATACGAGCTCACGACAGATCCCTGCACACCCATAGAACACTGTGACAGCCTTGGGAGAGGCCCCATGGAGCTCAGCAGCTCTGAGTTTAATTATCACATTGGTAACTTTATCCCTTTGGGCCTTTTGAGCTACTTTGGCCTTTAAGAGTTGCTTATTATTATGAGTTTCCTGAAGCCCTTATCAGCCAACCATCTTGGGCTCCAATGATTGGCAGGAAGAGATGAGTGCCAGCAAGAGCATGAGAGAGAAGCCAGCTTGCTCTGTAAGACTAGAGACAATGCTACTATCTTTTCAAACACATAGGACACACACTTGTTTGGGTAGTTGTCTTCCTAATTTTATGAAGCTAGAAATGATTATTCCTTACCCACCCAAGGGGCCTCATAGCCAAGGAGGAAATGCACACTGAGAGCAGGAATCTTGTATTCAGTTCCCTTTCTTCTGTACTCTCAAGCCCATGGTCACAGGGCTCCAAACTGCAGGACAGAAAGACCTTCACCCTTGGAAGTCAATGTTCTCAACTCTTGACTAAGGATGGAAGGAGATACCCTTCACAGAAACTTTAACTCCAGATCTTACAACTGTGGACCTGTGGCCATGGACCCGTGTTTGTGGCTGTGGCAGTGGCAGTGGACCTGTGGCTGTGACTCTGGACCCATGGCTGTGGCTGTGAACTGCCTCCACAATAAAACCTAGACTCTGTGGAATGGAGCTCTGTCCATCAGCTTCACTGTCTCCTGGTGGGCAGGCAGGACTGTCCATTCAGATACAGCTGTCCTTGGGAGGAAGCTGGTCCAGACATCCTGGGTCACAGGAGCTGGACTAGATACCTAAGGTGCTGTGTGCACCTCCCCCTGCAACGCCTGCCTCCACCAGTCGGTTCTTGACCTCCAACTGAGCCAAGGCCAAGAGAGAGACTCAGGTGTCAGAGACACACTGATGTACTTTAAATCATTTTTAAACATTAAGAACTTAGATTTGGCCAGCCTGGTCTGGAGAGAGTTCCAGGACAGACAGGGTTGCACAGAGAATCCTGTCTCAAAAAGCCAAAAAACTTAAAAAGAAGAAGAAGAAGAAGAAGAAGAAGAAGAAGAAGAAGAAGAAGAAGAAGAAGAAGAAGAAGAAGAAGAAGTAGAAGAAGAAAGAAAGAAAGAAAGAAAGAAAGAAAGAAAGAAAGAAAGAAAGAAAGAAAGAAAAAGAAAAAAGAACTTAGATTTGTTACGTATGATATATTCATAAATCAGCTCAGTTTCACATTTTTTGTTGACTGATGTATCTCAGTGATACCCACCATACATACCATTTTTAAAAGATATTTTGATAATCATCTTTGTTAAAAACTAGACTGACTGTACATAATTTCCAGACATCTTTGGCGATCTTTCTGAGAACCAAGCTTTTGCAGTTCTACCAGAGCAGCCTTGCAGTGGCCGGAACTGAGCCTGAATCCTGATGGGACCAAACTCCATAAGAGGTTCTGGGTATGATTTGAAGACCTTTTGCCCAACTTGTCTCTACTCCTTGAGACAGCACGACAAAGATGGCGCCGGTCTCGCTTCATTTTCAGGGAAGATATGGAGGTACTAAGACACCTTCAGCATCCCCCAGTGTGGAGCCCAGTTCCAGACTCTGGGAGTTAGGCCCTAGGAGCTCTATGTGATTGTGCCAACAGTTCCCCAGATGTGACTGGGACTCCTGACTGAATCTATTCTCAGGGCCTCCAAGACCAGCATCACTCATAGTATTGTGAAGATGCCTTTGGTGTCTTTCTTCTCTCAGGAGTAGACCATATTATTTTCTCATGAGAAGACAAGGAACTTTGCTGCTCTGACCGTGGGATGTAGAACACATCCATGTAATTTCTAACCTTGTTGATATTGGCAGATACAGACCACCTCTCTAGGGGTCTGGATAACTTTTGTTTGTTTTTTGTTTGGGGGTTTGTTTTGTTGTTGTTGTTGTTGTTTGTTTATTTTTGTTTTTGAGACAGGGTTTCTCTGTGTAGTTTTGGTGCCTGTCCTGGATCTCACTCTGTAGACCAGGCTGGCCTTGAACTCACAGAGATCTGCCTGGCTCTGCCTCCTGAGTGCTGGGATTAAAGGCGTGCACCACCACCCGTCTCCTCTTGATAACTTTTAAGAGTATGAAGAAGTAGGGCTAGGAAAATGGCTCAGGGAGTAAAGGGCTTGCTGTGCAATCATGAGGACCTGAGTTCAGATCCCAAGGACCCACATAAAGCCGGCTGTGTTATCGCACATCTCTAATCTCAGAGCTTCTGTGAAGAGCTGGAGCTGGAGCCAGACGACTCCCTGGCACTTTGTGGGTCAGACAGCCTGGCGTATGTGGTGCAGAACAACAGAGTGTCTCAGAGAAGGTGGAAATTAGGCGCTGACTCCCAAAGTTCCTTTCTGACCTCCATGTGTGCTGTGGCATGTGTGCACCAGAACTCACATCTGCAAACAGGTGTAGAAATTTAAAAAATAAGCAGTACAGCCAGGCGGTGGTGGCGCATGCCTTTAATCCCAGCACTCGGGAGGCAGAGGCAGGCGGATGTGAGTTTGAGGCCAGCCTGCTCTACAGAGCAAGATACAGGACAGGCACCAAAATGACACAGAGAAACCCTGTCTCGAAAACCAAAAACCAAAAACCAAAAAAAAAAGAGTACGAAGAGGTCCTTAGACAAAAAACCACGTTGGGAAGCCTGCCCCTGATTATCCACCTCCAAATCTACTTCTGCCTACCCCGCTCCCATCTAGTCACTGTCCAGCTTCGAAAGCCCCAAACCCTTTGGCCACCCCTGGCCACAGACTTCCTGAGGACTACTGTCCTAGCCCCTGGCTTGTGTGACTTCCCCAGTTTCCTGAGTGACCATGACTGTATCCTGGATGGCCAGTACCTTTCTCCCTTCCTGAAACACACAGAGAAGGGCAGACTGGTGTCCCTGTAGCAGTGTGTCATGTAGAGTTGTAGAACACGGTAGACTTTGGTGACAGGTTCAGCCCCAGTATTCTCTGAAGTGGGCGTCTCCGCCTCTCCCTAGTTCTCTATGCTGCTTCCACAGTTGGTTTGTGTCCTATCGTCATGGAAGGCTGCTTGGTTCGACTGTTTGTTTGTTTGTTTTTTCTGGTTTTTCAAAACAGGGTTTCTCTGTGTAGCTTTGCGCCTTTCCTGGAACTCACTCTGTAGCCCAGGCTAGCCTTGAACTCACAGAGATCCACCTGGCTCTGCCTCCTGAGTGCTGGGATTAAAGGCGTGCACCACCACCACCCAGCCTTGTTTGTTTATTTTAAACAGCTTAGCAAGTAGACAAAGAAGAAACTCCCCTGGGTTCCCCCACTTTACCGGCTTGTAATAAGATGCTGACTTACCTCTCTAGTGCTGTTGACTAGTCCAGCTGCTTGCTTCTGCCTGAAACTGCCATGTGTGGTCATCATCAATTGTGACTAGCCAGCCACACATCCCACACTAGCCACGCTGTGACAGTAGGCAGTTTCTTCCTCCTCTTTCTTGCCTACCACATACCTACTGAAAAGCAGCTTCCTGCCTCCGCTTTAGTGGGTGAGATGGGATCCAGGGGCCCAGGGTCTGATGGGTCTTCATGTCCTCGTAATTCCTCTGTCTCAAAGTCTCACACTAACCCCAGGGACGGCCACAGAGCTTCTCCCCAGAAACAAGCAAGCACCTGTGCAGCCAAAGGAAATTTAATTAAAAACAAAATTAACAGCTGGGTCGTAACAGCTCATACCTGTAATACCAGAACTGGGGAGGCTGAGGCAGGAAGATTCTCCTAAGTTGGAGGCCAGCCTGGGCTGCATGGTGAGTCCCAAGCCACCTTGGGCTGTTGAGTGAGTTCCACTGGAGCGGCCACCGTATCATGGTAACATGTCAGCTGACACTATATAATGGGATCATAAGCGCTATCCTAGCAAGGAGCAGAGCATCCTGTTGGGTGTGATAATGACTAACAATGAACCAAGGCTTAGTCCTGGTTGGATAAGGATAAATAACATTAAAATTCAGAAATTGGCTTTAAATGGATTGTTAATTGCTGTTGGGCTTTAAACATTGGAGTGTATTAATTTCTCCCTCACCCCCTGAATTATATTTCAGCAACATTCCCCTGTTATTAGGCTATTAAATCAGACATATCAAAAAGGAAGCATTTATTTATGTCTTCGGAGACATGTACATCTAATTAAGACAGAGTTACTGTGCATATTTTATAGTAGACTGCGTGTGACTTTTATCCATTCATGTCTGAAAGCCTCCACGAGCTTTTAGAAGAGTGGGCTTGGGCCAGATGGGTGGACATCCTGCATCTGAGCAGTGACTCCTAAAACCTCAACCCTGAAGCCCCTCCCAAGTGTTGTAAAGAGCCTTGAGAGTCAGAGAATTCAAAACCAGGAGACAGAAGATTTGGGAATTGGCTGAACTGCCACAGAGCTTTTGTGTAAATGAAATTCATAATCTAACCACCAATTAGCAATCACCTTGAACCTCAACTAGTGAAGCTACCAGAGGGTATTCACCACCTTGAGTGAGCCTAAGACCACGCAAGTGGAAGGGACTATCAGGAGCAACCCTGTTCTGGAACAGCTGCAGACACACACACACACACACACACACACACACACACACACACACACGCACACCTCCCTACACAGATCACCTCTCTACCCTGGAGCCCAACAGTGGGTCAACACCCCACATCCTTACATTGTGTTTTCATGACTGTGGGTGAATGGCACCATTGCTGGACTGGAAATTCTGTTTGGCTGAGGGGTGTTTCCTCCTGGGTGAGCTTTTGTCAATGGACAAGGAATCCTGTCTCCTGAGGGATGACCAGTCTTTCCCCGTAAAGCCATTCGCGGTGATTCAGAGTGGTCAATTGACGCTTCTCTTTGTCTATGCTCGGAGGCTTCTTTAGGCCAAGATTCTCCAATGCTCCATTGTTTTTTCTATAGTGTAATGGGGAAATTAATGGAGAAAGTGTGAGCTTGGGTCATACTGAAAAGACAACATTAAATCACAGTTCTGGCCCTTCTTGTTCATGAGTCCTTAGACAAGGTTGTCTCTCTCTGTGTCTCTCTGTCTCTGTCTCTGTCTCTCTGTCTGTCTCTGTCTCTCTGTCTGTCTCTGTCTCTCTGTCTGTCTCTGTCTCTGTCTGTCTCTCTGTCTCTCTGTCTCTGTGTCTCTGTCTCTGTCTCTCTCTCTCTCTCCTGAGATAGGGTTTCTCTGTGTAGCTCTGACTGTCCTGGAACTCACTCTATGGACCAGCCTGGCCTCGAACTCACAGAATCCACCTGCCTCTGCCTCCCAAGTGCTGGGATTAAACCCATGTGTCACCATGCTTGGCCAATGCAGTTAATCTCAAAGGGTGCTTTTTGTACAGGCAAACCGAATTCCTACCATGTCTCATGTATGTCACATATTCAGGCCACAGTGGCTGAGACGGCAGCCTCACGTCACATGCATCTGCTTATGTTTATAAACGTTAAATGAAATCTAAAACTTTGTTCCTCAGCCACCCTTACCACATTTCAAGCACTTGATAGCCACATGTGGCCAGTGGTTGCTGACTGTGTAACACATGTAAAAAAATATCTCCCCTGGGGCTGGAGAGATGGCTTGGTGGTGAAGATCACATATTGACTTTCCAAGGGACCCAAGTTCAATTCTCAACACCACATCAGGTGCCTCACAATCGCTGTAACCCCAGATCTAAGGGATCCAAGGCCTCTGGCTTCTGTGGGCACCCATACATACATAGCATACAAACACATACATACATACACATGATAAAAATAATTAACAAAAAAGATTTCTTATGGCTCAGACAACCATGCAGAACATGGGTATAAGGAGATAGGGCCTGCCAGCAAGCAGGCGCTTGCTCTCATGAACCAGCTGTTTGGTGGGGACTGACTGTGTGTAGCTCCTATTCCAAGCAGAGATATTATTCAAAACCAGTTTCCGTACTGTGGGCACAAGGACACACACCTAGAATCTTAGGTAGAGGCAGCAGGACTGTGAGTTCAAGACCAACCTGGCTACATAGCAAGACCATGACCATACGTCAAAGCAAATCATAAAGTCCTTACCCTTAAGGAAGGGTTGTTGTTAGTATAACCAAGTTTTTAATGTCCCCAGTGAGTATAGAAATGCAGAGCAATACTCAGGAATAGTAGTACAGAGTCAGAGACATGACTCTGAGTCTGAGCTGAGTGATTTGTACAGATTTATCTCTTTTTCTTTCTGGGGCTCACACCCCTCTTCTGTGAAATGTTATCCTTGTCTGTTTTCCATTATGGTAATGGTGCATCTGGTGGTGATTTGGAAAAAAGGGGTTTATCTAGTTTACATTCTAGAGGTTGGACGTTTGTACAGTATAGCTCCCCATCTGCCTGGTTCTAGTAATGGTGTCATGGGAGAGGGCAGGGGGAATTTGTAAGAGAAAGAGGTCATGTGCTGAGACAGGTCAGGTGCAGAGGCCAAGCTTGCTCCTTTTACAATAACCCTCTTGAGCACTGACTTAGAGTTCCACACAACTCCAGGAGTCCTTTCAAGGACGATGCCTCCAGATGACTTGACTGCTCTCACCTCTTGGAGGACCCTCCACCACACTGGGGACTAAGCCCCAGCTTACAAACTCTCAGGGGACACAGGCAAGCTGTTACAAAAGAACATGAGAACGCTTCACAGGGTTGCTGCAAGGACAATAAAAGAAATGATGTCAAGGTATAACCGTTGCCTGGCACTGTAGCCATTCAATAAATTACTGCTCCCCTTGATAAGATAAGAATCGGTTCTCCTAATTGCTGCTCCATTCATAGAGTAAGATATTTCCCCCACTGTTTGGGATTTATTGGTATGGTATAAAGACACACTCAGAATATTCCCAGAAGTGAGTAGATCAAATGATCCTGAGGTAACATTTAAGGTGCTATAGGATGGCTCTGTAATTCACATGTAGGATTTAGTTGCTCACAAAATCATCTTAACGTTTCCTGATGGGACTGGTTGCTGGGATTATAAGATCTTGAAGCTTGAAGATGTGTCAGAGGGAATATACTGTTCTGTGGAGAAAGTTCTTAGGAAAACAAGGCAAAATGTAAATCAGGGACTCATAGTGACTTGCCCAAAGTGGCACAGGAAGTCAATGGCAAAGCAAGGGACAGAGTGTGGCCCTCTGGTCAGCAGACACAGTGTTGTTAGTGTTTCAGCCATTTCCAAATGACAGCTGATCGACCTCACAAGAGACAATCACCCCGTGCTCTTGGCCACCCATCAGCATAGTAAGTATTCCTCCCACTGCAACATCAAAGTGCCTGGGAAGCCCAGGGACCCAGGCGTGTTGACACCCACAGGGACCGCAGGACCATTTCCCCAACCTCATTCCACCTGCTGTTGTTAGTGTTCTTGATTTCCTCTTGTCTCATGGCTTCCTCCTCCAGCCACGAAGTGTAGAGGGGAACCGCTTTTCCACCTTGTCCTGGTTTGGTGTAGAGAGCACCCAGTGTTGTCTGTGAGGAGACACCGGAGCTTCCCTTTGTTCTGGTCACTGGGTCAAAAGGAATCTTGGACTGTAACTGTTTTCAGTGACATGCTCAAATTCTGAGAGATGGAGAATTCATGATAAAAGAATTGTGTGGCTGGATGCAATTCCAGCACTTGGGAAGGAGGCAGAGGCGGGGGTGGTGGTGGGGGTGGTGGTGGGGTGTCTCTGTGAGTTTGAGGCCACCAGCTGGATAAATAGCAAGTTCCAGGTCAGCCAGGGCTACAAAGACCCTGTCTGGAATGAGAGAGAGAGAGACATAGAGACAGACAGAGACAGAGACAGAGACAGAGAGACCGACAGACAGACAGACACACACACACAGAGAGAGAGAGAGAGAGAGAGAGAGAGAGAGAGAGAGAGAGAGAGAGAGAGAGAATGCTTAAATCTTTGGGTATAAATCAAGGAACACAATCCCAAACCAAGCTGTAATTTTCTTAACAGAAAATAAAAAGTTGTACAAAAGTGGTAAATTTTACTCAATGGCCAACTAATTGAATAAAGAAAGCTTTTTTAAAAGTTTATTTTTCATTTTTCTGTTCTCTAAAATCTTTTTATTTTAGTTCTCCATGAGAAAACACAGAGAAAGAAAATCACAATCAACTCTGGATGAATGTTGGGCCACCTGGATCTCTTTCATGGCCTGTCACCAAGGTGAGTCTCTATCCAATGACAGGGTTGAGGCCAGTGAGAAACCTGGGCTCTGTCTCTCCTTTTCTGTCCTTCTCTTCTAGATGAGGTGGGAAGGGAGGAAGGAGAAAGGACAGAACAGACATAGACATTTCACTGAACTTGTTACATTTCAAATCCAGATAGTACAGGAGGAGTAATCATCAATGGTCATTTAATGTGTTCAATTTTTTTTTTTTTTTTGGTCAGAAAATTTTTTCCAAGTAGTAGAAGTGGGCTTTGAAATGTCTTTATTTTTCAGGGTGTGTAATGAGGTTTTAAAAAACCATTTATTTCGTGTGTGTGTGTGTGTGTGTGTGTGTGTGTGTGTGTGTGTGTTGGTTGCACATATGTAGGTGCACATATGTGTCACAGTGTGAATATGGAAGTCTTTTGCAGAGTTTATGGAATTGGTTCTCTCCTTCCACCATGTGGGGCTTAGACTTGAACTCAAGCCATCAGGCTTGGCGTCGGGCACCTTAACCGGCTAGGCCATCTCACCAGCCCACGGTGATTTTTTATACTCTGATTATACCTCTAACAGAGAGCTCAGCCTATCTGCCAGATTTTGATTTAGACAGTTGCCAAGAGCTCAGGTTTCCCTTGGAATCTTTTGGCATTTGGCATGTAGACCAATATCCCAGAAGGAAGAGGGGGGAAGAGACAGACTTCCGTGGATGGTTAGGTAAAGTAAAGGACTACCAGTCCCTTCCTCCTCCGAACGGCTTTGTAAGTTTATCTTCATGGCTTGTTGTGGGCTCTTTTCTTGGCTCACTGAAGTCTGGATGTTGTGGAGGGCTTCACGGAAGTGGGGGTTGATTTTTCTCTGGAGCCTGGAATTGGCTCCTCAGGTATCCGGGCTTGTTTGGACTTAGAATAACTGGAGATTTCACTGAGCGATGAGTTTCAAATGTGGTACCAGAGTCAACTTTGGGCACCATCTGGGAAGGTGTGGAATATTCTAGCAAAGAAGTTCGCAAGCTCCTGGCTGCTGCCTGAAAGACCTGGTTCTCTCTGCCTTGGGGAGTGTAGCTCTGTTGTGGCCAGACAGGGAAGACTCTGTGGTGACCTTCAGCTGTGACTCCAATTCCCTCTCTTCACTCTTGGCCACCCTGGTGCCTCATTTTGGCTCAGCACCTCAGCTTCTGATTTTCCAGGTTACTTTAATTTATGACTTGGTTTGGATTCACTCACTGGCCACGACCTTGGCCCTCACCCCAGGAGATTATTTTCAGCATTTATCCTGTGGCTCTCTCATGGCAACCTTGGGCAGAAAGTGCTCTGTCCCATCACAGCCACACACCCCAGGTCCAGAGACACAAAGGCCAAGACCTATTATTCCAGGTTCTCTGTCTCCTGTTCCCCAACCGGCTTCCAATGAAGGCAGGCAGAGAACCACAGTGTCAAGGTCTGCTGGGAGTCCCACTTTACAATGAGAGGTCAAACACTTGTCTTCTGGCAGCACTCAAGGCCACCATTACTGTGGAGAAATGTGCAATCACTCAGATCTTCATCCCCTGGAGAGACAGAGTGTTCCCAGGAAGCAAATTTGGGAAGAGGTGTAAGCCACGCCCAGATGTGCCAGAGAGCAGGTGGGAGAGCTGAGAGTTACCCATCCACACACTCAAGAGCCCCTGAGAGAGAAGACCCTTGCTACACACACCATCAGGCAGTAGACCTCAAGTTGTGAGCCTCAGGCCATCTTCAAGGACTTGAGATACCCAATTTGTGGGGGAGAGAGGAGAGGAAGACAGAGGCACACTCTACCCATAGAGTGGCCATCCACAGGAACCAATCAGAACAGCTGGAGGCACCACTGTGAGTTGAGATCACTGAAGTCCAGGATGCACGTCCCTATCTTTGGGCCACAAACAGCTCCATGCAGATGGGTGCAAATCTCACAGCAGCAAACTGTGTAATAGCAGAACGCTCTAGAAAGGCCCCTGGGTTCTGCTCTTCTCTGCAGCTTCCATAACTGCTACCCAGAACACGGTCAGCTGCGGGACTCAGTACAAGAACCCTGTAAGCTACGCTCTTCCTGTCAGAAAATGTCCAGTGCTCACCCCAGATGACTCTCCCGAGTGATCTCATAGACAATAAACGCAACGTGAGATATAAGAAAAATCTCTGAAGTGGTGCTGCTTTCTAACACAACAGGGACAGTGGCATCAGCCTGGGCTTCCGTGTGCCCATGAAGTTTGCATCCCAACAGTCTGAGTTGTGAGCACTAGACTAGCCATGTGCGGAGCCTGCTGGCTGACTTAGTTTACCCCTCTTTGTTCGAGTGCTGCAAGCTTATTTGATAACTTGCTCCCCATGGTGCCATGACCACCTAGGGCAGTGGAGAGAGGACAGAGAACATAGTTCACTCTTCTGAGCTTTGCCTGCCTGGGGCTCCCCTCTCTTCAGAAGCACCTCTCTCTCCACTGATTCCAGTGGTGGCTGCTAAAGCCTCTTTTCTGAGGACTTGTCAAGTTGCCTGAGGCTGGAGCAAGGAGGTGAGGCCAGGTGTACTATTTTGTTTTTGTTTGTTTTCTGGTAGTTGTGGGATTCTGGCAGCCTCATGCAAGGACAGGTTTGGTTGAGAGAATGAAAACAATATACAATAAAAGAGGAGCGTTTTCTTTTTTCTTTTTAATGTTTATTTACTTATTTACCATGTGTAGGGAGCATGCATTTCTGTTGGTCAGGAAACAACTGATGAGAACTGGTTCTGGGGATTGAACTTGGGCCTTCAGGCTTGGCAGCTTGGCAGCAAGCACCCTCACTCTCTGAGGTATTTTCTTGGCCCCTGTAGTGGCTTTTAAAGCTTAGTGGCTGCTTTGCTTTATCCAGGATTACAACAAATACTTTCCTTAAACTATTTCTAGCTGAGTTCATGTTACTTAAAAGAAAATAAATGCAATATCCATGTGCAAGGTTATACTTCAGTGATCCCTTCTGTCCTACAACCTGCTGTCAGTAATCCCCTTCTCACACAAAAAAGCAGGTAGGTCTCAGTGGAGTTACGAAGTGCCCCGAGTCTTACATTGCACTCTTGGCATAATCATGGTATCCACTGAGAGCCATTAGGCCCCTCTCTCAGTAATTAGCACAAACATGTCTCCTTTGGCTTTGGTAGCAAGCCCCCAAACCAGGCTGACCAAACACTGTTAACTCATTTAGGTGGGGGAACTATGTTTGAAAGAATTAGGGGGATGCCTGCTGTCTCCCCACTGTCTCCCTGCTGACGATCAGCATGGAAGGACTGGGATTTGAACTCACTGTCTGATGTGATACCCAGCTGATCTCCATAACCTCGCCTCACTGCACTCCAAGCAAACACACGAGCAAGTACATGCAGAGGTGAGTTTCTATTAAAAATGAGAAATCAAGATCAGTATACTGACATCTCTAGGATTGTGTTTTGACGTTCTGGGAAGTCACTGCTCACAATCCCCTTACTTTCTATTGTGTCAAGATCCTGGTTTCGGAGTCACCTGATCTTTCCCAGTACTAACTAGAATAAAATATTCCCCATTATCTTGAAACTTGATAAAATATAAATAGCTTGTACATTGTCTCTCTTGGTTTTTAATTCCGAATGAAATGTGGGGGAAAAAGGGGGGAAAAGCAGCACATGAGAGAAAAGCAAAAGATAACTAATTCAGAGACTCACTTTGGGAGGCTCCAAAATTAGATCCCATAATTAGTTCACAGTTTAGAAGCCTTTGGCGGAATTACAGTTATGCAAACACATTCCATTCATAGTTTTAGGAAGACTAATTTTATAGGTGAATTCTACTTAAAACTGAGGGTCATGAAACTCTCGTTCCTCGTTTTTTGTTTTGTTTTGTTTTTTTCCTCCTTTTTATGAGTTCATCCTAACAACCCAGAAAAGCCATGAACTGACACCTAGTAGTTTACTGGGAACTCGAGTGGTAGGTAAAAAACAAAACAAAACCAACAGCCAGCAAAGAAAAGGCTCAAGGATGTTAAGTTAGAGCAGGGGTCTGAGAGCAGGGACTCCTTTGAGGCTGGTGGCCTGAGGTGGCAGGCTCCAATTTCGGTCTGTTCCTGTGTCTTTGTGAAACGCTGCACAGGGGTGACAGGGTAAAAGTCTAGATAGATGGTCGGTTTATGAGCTGCCTTTCTGTTTTCGCCTTAGCAAGTCCAACGTTACAGTGCAGTAGAAGTACCATGGACTGGTCCAGGTTGTAGAGTTCCAGGAAGTGACCCCTGTTAGTCACTGGCCAAGCTGAGAGCCTCGGGGCTTCCTACACAAAGCCTCAAGACTTCTCACATGAAGCCTTTAGAAGACAATGTTAGATGCCTTTAGCCATGTGCTTGAATATTGGTTAAAAAACACAACAAACCAACAAAAAACTTAAAACGTTATGCAATGGGAATTCTTTGTATTGTAAAAATTCACATTTTAAGATTCAACTCTGCAGACAACTCAAATGATGTGAATAAAACCATGCCATTAGGTTGACTAATCAAAAAGTTTCAAAAGAAGTATTTGGGCATGGTGGTGCAGGCCTACGAAGAACCTCCGAGGTAGAGAAGCAGGAGGATCAAGAGTTCACGGTCAGCCTCAGCTACATAGAGAGATAGAAGGCAGCCTGGGTTATAAGAGACCTTACCTTAAAAAATACAAAATAAGCAAGCAAACAAGCAAACAAAAATAAAGAAAAAGAAAATGGTAACTCCTCCCCCCACCACCACCAAATGCACTGGCTGGCTGAATAGACAAAAAGGAGAGGTGGTGATTATATCATCCTGGGTGTAACTTCTTGGATAGTTCCTCCCCCTACCTACAAAGTGGCTCCTTTTGAACAAGTTTGTACGTGTATGGAACATCATCAGAGAACAGAGGAAGACAGGTCAGGGTAGTTTGGAATGTGGCAGTTAGCCAGCAAACTTTTCAATTCAGTGTGGATTTACGCTCAGCTGGGAAACATTTCCAGTCTTCAGCAACAGTTTCAGGCAGGAGTGTGTGGCAGCCACTCTAGGCTCTGGGGGCTGGGCTGCTGGTCCCATTGGAGAAAGAGGTGCAAACTGTGAGCCTTGTAAGGATCTGGCAGAACCTCGCGGGAGTCACATTTCCTCAGTGTTTTAAGAGTAAAAACCGTGCCCCAAAAGAAGCCCTGTGGAAAGGCCTTCATGACAAAAGAGTGCGGAGGTGTGCCCTTTAACACGGACGCACTGAGTTCAATGGTCCGGTTACTCTTGTTTTTAACGTTGTCTGGTTTGAGACAGGTTATGTTTGGTGATGCTCTTCTGTTTCTGTGGGACTCCATGGCGATGTGTTTGCAGTAGGCAGAGTGTGAGGAACACCCCCGTTTCAGAGAACGTTACTGTTAACTGAAACAGGACTTTTCTGCATATTTGACAGCACCTTAAAAAGCACACGAGAGATTGTTTGAATAATGTCTTTAGACACTTACATTTGAGTTTTTTTTATAACTTCAGAGCATGGCCACTTCCCAGAACTTTTCCAGGATTTGGCTGCATGGAGCACAGAGAGGGTGTGCTTACATAGAGTGTGCCAGCCTTAGGGTCTACCTCCAGAGTCCCAAGACAAACAACCCTTGAATGGAGCTCAAAGACGTGGACAGACCTGCTTTTTTCTAACTAATTTTATTACTGGTCTCTTCTAACAGAATTAATTCATGTTTATCACAGAGACAGCTAAGCCAAACATAATAAAGTAAATAATAATCAAATACAAATCTGCCCTTCTAGCTTATTCCACTTGAAATAACAATATTGTTCTCTGGTCACTCATGATAATTTATTCAAAATTCCTAGATGTGAGATTATAGCCCAAAGGCATACAGAATCCTAAACCTGTTGGCATTCAGCATCAAATTGCCTGCAGAAATCTATCAATTTGAAAAGTCTCCTTTGGTGCATGAGAATTCTTGCAACTTCCTCTTCCTAATGTGAACAATAGATTAAAGTATGTGATTTTATAGATAGCAACAGGTTGTTGTGTTTTGTTTTCCTGGACAGACATAAACTCCGTGTTTACCCACAGCTCCCTGTGCCCTGGCAGACATTATCGCTCTTACGTTCTTCCCTAGCCCCAAAGGTTTTATCTTGGCTTTCAGGGAACCTCATCCTAGCATATTCTAGTATGTTCTGCTACAGGACAGCAGAACAAGGGCCTGACATTTTCCTCCTTTTGTGAATTCTCTGTTTTAATATACAGCTCCCACCACTACCCCATGCCTGCACATGTTATTTTAATGTACTAGTTTTAAGGTGGAGTTAATTGATGACGTCATTCCAGAAAAAAAAATAGACACATTTGTTAAAGGCTCATAACGCAAAGGAAGACAAGTTATGATGGCACACCCTTGTTGTTAGCACTAGAAAGGTAGAGGCAGGGGGATGGCTACAAGTTCCAAGCCAGTCAAGGGTTGCTTGGAGAGAAGACATTGTATCAGAACAAGCAAACAGACAAACCCATCAAAACCCAAACAAAAACCTGAGATGAATGGTAAGTCTGTTCATTGGTGCTAAAAGACGTTTTCAGTCAAGAGCTCTCTGTTCTAATCCTTTGCAGAGCCCAGCAAGGGAAGCTGGGAGGACCCCACACCTGCAGCAGCTGGAAGCATGGTAGTAGAGCTATAGTGACAGACAGTCATAAGGCAGTCATGCTTGTGAATTCACAACTAAATCTACGAGTGCATTCATTTGATCAAAGCTATGTAATGCTCATTTACAACATTTACTAAATATTCCTACTAACTTCCTGCTTTCTGCAAAGTGCCCTTGTGAAGTATCTAAGAAACACAATCTTTCTCAATCTTTTCAAATGTGGAATTTGGCACTCGAGTGTGTGTGTGTGTGTGTGTGTGTGTGTGTGTGTGTGTTTCCCGTCATTAACTTAAAAGGGGGGGCTAGCTGTCGTCTTTTTAAAACTTAGATATGAACAGGAGTGCATTCATGCTGACAAAGATGTATGTGCGTGTATATATGCATGTGTGTATGTGTGTGTATGTGTGTGTGTGTGTGCGCGTGAGTGCATGTGTGTGTGAGTGTGAGTGTGTACTCACTCAATTGTCATCTGGGCGTGGAATAATCAGGAATCAAGTAGCCAGATTTGGTGACAGGGCAGGGTGGTATATTGGAGACGTGTTCTGAATTTTCCAACAGTCTTAACTCTCTAGGGCCGATTTGCAGAATGTCACATAGTTGTGCAGGATACCTCGATGTTCAGAGGGAAGTCAGGGCTCATCTTTTTGCTTTGCCTTCCTTTGGCAAGAACAAAAGTTTGGGCCATGGCCAGGTCTGAGGTAGGATTTCCTAATTTTTTTTTTTTTTTTTTAAACAACCTAGGAAGATAGAGGGGAGGCAAGGTTATGTATTTCTTGCATCCAGAATGAATTTTTGAAAATAACAAAAGTTAATCCTTTTGTACACTGAGACCTACAAATGAAAATAAACACCATTGTGTGGTGACGTCAAGCATGCTCTGCAGATATGAGCGGCATTGAGGGAGCCCTCAACCGGGAAGGGAGGGGATGGGGGTAGGCAGATGAATAAAGGTGAGGAGGATGGTTCGCTCTGGTGGTGTGATATTCAGGCCGTTACAAGGTCCCCGGCTCATTTCCAGTGTGTCAATACCTTATTCTTTCTATTAAAACACCACACAGTCCACCTGTTATTACAGGTGATGGACATTCCAAGCCAGAAGAGAGAGGCTTTCGTGCAAACACATTGAGGGAGAGTTCACTTTAAGATGGAATGTAGCTGACCTAATAAAAAAGGCACATAAAAAGACCCTAACACCTCCTGCGAGGGGTCCAGACTCAACTAACAGTAGAAAGTGGGGCTTAAAAGAAAATGTGAGTAGGTTGTCTCCTAGGAAACTCTTCATTTCCGACTTGGGAACCGGAGCGGGCCAGTCCCCTGCCTCATGCACATTCCTACCCACTCCAGAGCGTTCCAGCAGGCAAAGATGGAACTCTGTGCTTTCTTTTGTGTGGCCGGACCGTTTGTTTCTCTCCTGGCAACAGCTTCCGCACCCTTCATCCTCCCGCTTTCTTCCGGGCCTGGGAACTGAGCGGCCAGGCGCTGTGTGGCTGTCCCTTTGCCTGGTTTCGGGTCCCCCAGCGCAGGCACGCATTCATTAGCGCGGGTTCCCAACACACACTGGAGCACCAGAGGCCGGGACGCCTCATAAATATTTAGAAGCTCCCACCACCTTGCAGAGAGTAGCAGGGAAAGACTATTTAGTGTGGAGTTGGTCGGGGTAATATGCATGTGAATCAGAAGGGGGACAAAGGATGAAGGGTGCTGGAAACTCCAACAAACCCGTGATCCCCAGGGGTCATTCTGCCTGTTCCTGCCCACACTATCCCGGGCCTGCCTTCTTCCTGCGCATGAGCGAACTGAGCCTGTTTCCAAAGACCGTTGGCAAAGGATGTGCGTTCTTTGTTCTGCCCCGCACTTTCTTACGGACAGATTTGCCTTGCCCGCTGGGCTGGCGGCTGCCTTTTTCTCTGCCACCCACAGACGTGAAGCGTGTAGATCTAGGGATCTACACTAACACACCAGGCAAGAAAAGGGAACAGAATGTGTTTTTGTCGGGGAAAATGCACACAAAATCACTCTGTAGATCTTATACCGTACAGTGACACTCGCTACACCCTCAGGTAGAACTCCACAATGTTCTAAGCACAGAACCCAGGGTTCCAAGAGAAAGTGTGCACACAAACAGCCACACAGACACACACACACACAGACACACAGACACACACACACACACACACACACACAGACACACACACACACACACACACACACACACACACACACACTGAAGCTTTAAAGACTCCTCGCGGAGTCGGAACTCCTAGCTTTTATTTTGGAAGGTGTGGAGTGCACAGAGCAAGGGAGGGGAAAGGGCTCAGAGCTTGAGAGAGGAGGCTAGAAAAGTCTTTTTCTTCCCAAAGAACAGTCTCCCTGGGAGGACGACCATGCTCTTAAAGCTGGAGGTGAATTCAGGGGCAGAAACATGGATGGATTGGCCAGGCTTGTTTTCATCAGGAAGGCAGGGAACGGCAGCACTGTGAAAAGGGATTGGTTCCCCAGCTACAGCCTTGTAACGCCTTACAGTGGCCCAGACAAAACAAACGGGTTAGAGGTCTCATAAACTAGCCTGCTCAATTTGGGGTGCACACTACACAGTGAGGAGAGTGCACAGATACTAGTGGTTAGTGGTTAAATTATATATATTTGGAGAAAATGAGCAAAAATTCACAAAAATTTCCAATCTCCTCCCAGTCCTCTACTTACTCTAAGAGACCTTTAATAAAGCCAGGTGGGGTGACAGCAGGGTACCTCAGAAGCAGGTGGATCTCTCTGAGTTCGAGGCCAGCCTGGTCTACAAAGCTAGTTCCAGGGCAGCCAGGGCTACGCAGAGAAACCTTGTCTTGAACACTCCTTCACCCACACCCACCCACACCCAAAAATAATAATCATAAAAAAAGAAACCTTCAATAAGGCAGTTCATTGAAAAGGAGCCCGGGTGGTTACATTGTGGTTGTTTAAGAGGGTCTTGTAAGGTTCGCACAGCAGCGAGCCCCTCCTGAGACCATCACCAGCTGTGGGCACACAGGAGGGAAGGCCTGAGATGGCTCCTGACCATTTAGAGAATTTTAACAGTCTGTGTACTATGAAGATAGTATTATCAATGCAGTTCTCAGGGAGTTGTGTGTGTGCGTGTGCGTGAGTGTGTGTGTAGGGCACCATGCCTGAGTCAGAGGCCAGGGGAACCAGGGCTACCTGGGCAAAGCTGGTAAACTCTGAGGCCCTGTTTTCTGTTGACAGTCAGCTTCAACAACACTTGCCACGTTTGCTCGATTTAGCCTGCTTTAGGTCAGGTAGTAGCTATCCTTGAACCAGTCAGTGTGACCAAAGGTGTGCACCCCTCCACCTATGGTGGACCACCTGGTCAATTTGGTGACTGAGGCAGTAAGTCACCAAAATCAGTCAGCAGATTTCCCAGAAAGGGGGTGCGGAGGTAACTCTTGTTATAGGAAGGTGAAGGATGGGGAGCATGCTGGACATACAACAACCTTATCGCTCACATTCCTCAACACTGGCCCTTCCTTCAGCTCAGGATATCTATCCATGGCCTGTGTGTGGGTGCAGCTACAACAAACTTTATTTGGGAGTCATGGCAAGGGAACATTCTTCCACAAGACTCCTCTTCTCAGCTGGCTGAAACCAGTCAGGCAATGATGGAGAGCAGGATGAGGGCTCTGGCCAGACCTGGAAGAGGCACTACCAGTTCAGTTCATATCCTGTTGACTGGAACCCATCACATGGCCATGCCTGGCCTCCAGGGAGGTGTGAAATGGAGGCTTTGTGTCCAGGAGGAAAGAGGAAAATAGTTTACAAAGCTATCACCAATCTCCACCTCATCCATGCTGCTGTAGGACCCAAGCCATGACTGCACTCCTGCACCGTTGTGACGGTTCCCATAGACCAACTCACTGTATCTACTACCCCACATCAGCCTGTGTGTGGGGTGCACTCTCACGGGGAGAGGGAGAAGCCGAGTCACAGAGGTCATTTACCTGCAAACCTTGAAACTGGTCTGACAGAGGATGAGCTGATGACACGGAGTTGCTGTTGGGGACACTAAGAGAAGTTTAGGAAGGTGTGGGAGTACCAGGCTCCGAAAGAGCACTCGACCAGTGGAAGTCATGTTGATATGCTTCTCACCTCATGCACAGTGTCCCAGAGGAAGGCTCATCTGGAGGTGGAGCTTTAAAACTGAGACATAACCACAGGGGCAGGCTCCAGAGGGCCTTTTCCCATGACAGTCTATGGAGACAATACGCATGAGTAGTTGGTGAGGCAGCCACATACCACTAAGGGCATGCCTTGTCTTGCTGGTAGGTTGTCCTTTCCTCCATTTTTCAGAGGCAGCTCCCTCTGTCTCCTGTTTAGCTCAGGGCAGCGACTTTAGGAGCTTTCTCTGCATAACCTTCCTCCACTCTTACTCACTGGTGGAGGTAGCTGCTTCTGTTCAGTGTCCCCCAAAGTCCCCAAGCATAGGACAGGCATGGTGGTGTACACCTTTAATCCCAAGCACTCAGGAGGCAGAGGCAGGCAGATCTCTGTGACTTTGAGGCCAGCCTGGTCTACATAGAGAGTTCCAGGACAGCCAGAGCTATATAGAGAGAGACCCTATCTCACAGAAACAAACAAAAAAGACCCCAAGCATATTCATCCCATTGAGAGGCAGCTCATTCCTTGGTGCTCACCCCTTTAGCATCCTGGGAACTTCTTAAAGGTACAGATTAGCACTCATCTTTAAATGCCCACGTTTCCCACTGTACTTGGCAAGGGGAGCCAGGCTAAGAGTAATAACTAGATGTTAGTAAGAATTATAGTAGAAGTCTGTATGTATTGAAGAACCATTATATGTACATAGAGGCAGAGGGCTTTTATTTTTATTGTAAGACAGGCTTGCGTGCTTCCCAGGCTGGCCATGACCTCTCTATGTAACCAAGGATGATCCTGAACTTCTGATTCTGCTCTGTCCCCCAATAGCTGGGATTTTAGGCCTGTGCTACTGTGCCTGGTTATGTGGTTCTGAGCACCCACCACTGTCTCTGAATAGATGGTACTGGCCTTCCTATTTTGTAGCTGAGAAACATGAGGATTGCTGAGACCAGGCTGCCTGCCCAAGGTCACACAAAGGGGACAGAGCCTTAGGTCATCATGGTGTTTTACCTCTCGGGACCAATGTAAGTTCAGTGACAGGCTATGTAAGAATAGATAGACACCCAGTAGAGACTGGAAGATTCTTAAATGAGGCTCTCCCCAGGAGGGAGAGGGGAGGGGCAGTGTCTTAGTTACTTAGTTCTGTGGTTGTGTTAAAACACCATGACAAAAACAACTTAGATAAGGGTTTATTTGGGCATATGGTTCCAGAAGGTCAGAGTCCATAGTTGTGGAGTAACGGTGTGGCAGCAGGAGCAGGAAGCTGAGGGTTCACATCTTGAACTGACAGCAAAGAGCAGGGAGAGAGAGAGAGAGAGAGAGAGAGAGAGAGAGAGAGAGAGAGAGAGAGAGGTGGAAATAGAGTCTTTAAACTTTCAAAACCTACCTCCATTGACACATCTCCTCCAACAAGGCTCAAACTCTTAAGCCTCCCCAAACAGCATCACCAACTGCGGACCATGTATTCAAATGCCTGAGCCTATGGGAGCTAGCTCATTCAAACGGTTATAGTTAGGACAATTTACGGAGACACTAGACATGAGGTGCTTCTTGAGAGACATGGTGGGAAATGAAAAGTCAGGATATTGGTGGAAGTATTAAGGTAACTCCACGTAGTTAAAAGAGAGGTTTATTTTGTGGGGTAACTTACAAGTGAAGGGATAGGTTACAGGGTCCGGGAAAGGTGTAGCACAGTCCAGCTGTGTTCTCTGGAGAACTCTGCTCCACCTACCTCCAGCGTCCAGGATCCAGGAACCAAGAGAGCCGGCACATCCAGATCTCAGGTCTTAAGGGCTCTTGTCTCAGTCCTGCCTTGTAGGCGCGATAGTTACTGGAAGCCTCAATGGGTGTAGTACTTCCAGGTCAAAGCTGGAACAGCTACCCACTACATCAATCAGGACATCCAAGAGAGATGCCCAAGAGGGAAAGGACCCTTTGAAGGGCAGGAGAATGGATGTCGGGGTTGAACTTAGGCTCCCCAAGAGTAGACAAAAACCAAGAACAGAAGGTGCCCGGAGCCTGCACTTATACTTAAGATTGGTAAGAATGTTTAGGAAAGGTTGGAAGCGGTTGACCCAGGTCTCTGTTGAAATGTAAATGAGGACAGCCTCTGGAAACCACTGCTGGGGAGTTCAGACCCTTCAGCAACCTTGTGATTTTCCCAGGCTTGGTCATTTCTAAAGCTCTGACCTTTCTGTCACGGAAACGCCTTTGTCCTTTGGCTAATTTGTGTTTGTTTTGGAGGCAGCAGGGATGAGGATGAGGTTGTGGAAGCTGAGCTAAGCTCTGCAGGCAGCCTGAGGAGAGGAGATCTGGTGCAGGACTGGGGAGGTAGTCTGCAGGGCTGCAGGGCTGCAGGGTTGCAGGGCTGCAGGGGCTTACTGAGGTGGAGAGGGAGGGCCAGGTGGCAGCTGGCTGAGAGCTCCCTGGGCACAGTAGACGTTTGTAGTAGACATGGGTGGTTTTCTGGAGATCACCGAGTGATCTCCAGATCACCGCAGGCATTCCAATAGAGCCTGCACTGACCACTCATCATAGTGCAGACTACATTAGAGTGGAAGGGTGTCAAGATAAGCAAATGTCCAGTGAGAGCTTGGGGGTCAAAAACACTGAGGGCTGAAAAGACTCAATGTGTATCCTTGCCCAGGGTGAGCATGGGCCCTAGAGTCGTTCAGACTGTGGGGTCATGGCTCTTGGCTATGAAGCACACCAGGACTGGTGGAATATGCTGTAAGTTTTAATTAGCAGGAAGATCCAGGGCTTCTCTTTATTTGTCCCCTGTATTGCTTTTTGAGACAGGCCGACCTTGAACTCTAGATAGTCCCACCTCTGCCTACCATGTGCTGGGATCACAGGAGCAGGCCACACACTATCTCCATTTGATTCTTGAGGGACATAGTGTCCCATCCTTTAAAAAAAATTGATTTATTTTTAGTTTTTCTGAAGTTAATCAGTAATTTACTTCAATTACAATTAAGAATAAATGACAGATACAAGGACTGATTCCTAACTTTATGCAGAAGTCAAGGTTTTTTCTTCTTCAATGAACTAGATGTTGCACATCATTCCAAGCAAGCACCAAGACTGGTAGCTCTGCAGAGCTGCCTTGAACTGCGGGGCACAGACAAGGACCCAGCCACGCTGAGCTACTGCCTGAGAAGTGGTCTCTTGGTGTTTGGACCTTTGGAAAAAAGAAAAACAAACTGCTTGCAGTTTTATTTCCTAGCAAAGGAGGTGTGGAGGTGCTTTGCCTGGTTCAGCTCTTTCAGGGATGCTTTCCTCTTCTGCCATTCCCTTCGCCATAATGAAATCCTGAATGAATGTTATAAAGACCGAGTTTAGACAACAGAATCCTATGTCAAAGGAAGAGCAAATAATAATCAAATTCAAGCAAACTATTTCTACAATGTGCCATCCAAGTTTACCTTCAGGAAGTTCAATTGACAGTCTCAGCTGTAACAAGGTTCGAAGGGGTACATCTTATAGTGCTGATGTGCATACATGGTAAGAGGTCCCATCATGTTAAATCAGCAAGTTTCATGCTTAGAGTAACTGGCAACCATTTTGATAGTCTGTCTTGGGACCTTAGGCCTGATGGGCACCAATACTGGGACCCCATGATGACACAGAGTAGGAGACACCCTGGGGAAACCTTGAGGCCAAGAGCCAGGAAAGCCCAAGGGGGTAGGGGTGAGGGTGGGGGCTGTAACTGAGTGCAGATAACTTGTAATATTATTAGGATTTTGCTATGGGGAAATCTGGTATGAAACAGGCCATTTAAATTTTGTGTTGTGGGCTACAGCATTGACTTTACTATTGCATAAATGTTGCGTAAGGGTTACTGTAAATCACTCCCGTAGAAATTGAGCTATAGAGGAAAGTTCTCAGTAAGTCCCTTTTGGTGTCCGGGTTGCAGTTACAACAGACCGGATGGTGTCCCTGGTGTCTATTGATAGCATGACCCTCCTGGTGAATAAAACATAAGATTTCAATGCAAATCTTATTCAACGTTAGTGCTACAGTGGGGTGTGTGATTCCTTGGGAAACCATACTCTTTGAGAGTGCTTTCTTTTTCTTTTTAAGTACCTTGGTTTAATGGTGTGAACTTTCATTTTGAAACGATGCCTTTGGCCTCAGTGTGAAATTCCTTTTGCAGGTCATGTGGCCTAGAAGGTGAGTGGTAGTGATGGTGGCCTGTAGTTGAGCCATGGAAGCTGCAATGTCGGGTGCTAGGGGTCCATTTGGTGATGTGAAGAGCTCTTCAGGGGACATCTGAAGAACTTACAGTGAGCAGTATGCCACGTAAGGACAAGAGTCTTCAGAAGCCGCCTGTGACTATGTGTTCATCTCCCCGTTTCTCACTCTAAGATGTTTAAGTTCCTCAAAGCAAGAGCTATTTTTCCCCATTGTATCTGATTAAAAAAAAAAGTGGGCTGTGGCTCTTGCTGACCAAATGTCTGGTGAGAAGGAAGCAGAGGCTTGCTGAGTGGGCAGTAAGGGCTGTGGCACTCTCCTGCAGTTCGACTGTGCACCTAGGGATAGAGACTAGAGACTTCTTGGCTTGGCTTAAGACAGCCCACAGCGGGCTCCCATCTCTTCTCTACGGAGAACTGAACCTAGGGTGTGCACATGCTAGGCAGGCGCTTTACTGCTGAGGTAGATTCTTGACCTTTGTTTTTAAGATCAAGATGGGATCTAAATGATCCAGCTGGCCTTAAACTCACTCTGTAGCCCAGATAGGCCTTGAACTCTTGGACTTCCTTTCTCAAGCAGCTGGGATCACAAGCCTGGGTGAGCATGCCCGATGTCTCCATTTCACCTCTGGTTCCTGTCACCAGGCCTCTGGGTCAGTTGATGGAACACCCCTATAGCATCTACACTGTGGTATGGTGAGTCCCAGCACAGTTTGGAGGATGGCAGTTGTCCACTTACCTCCTGAGCTCTTCTACACCCTTCTAGGAAGTGGCCAGTTGCTTCCAGGGCAGTGGAGGGGGCACAGAAGCCTCTACCTAACTACTGCAGATTGCTTCTCCCATCCAGTAGTGGCCGGCTTTCTGAGAAGATGTTCCTTCAAACAGCATAGCCAGCTAGGGTCTAAGCTCCTTCTCACCAGGCTGTGGACCTTTTTCCTCCTGCATCAGCAGTAGGAAGTGGTTTATGCAATTGGAAGTCACAGAAAAATGATGACTGTGGATTTTGAGCTGTGTGAATAAAATTTCTATGTACTGAAGAGATATTTACAAATGTTCCAAAACATGTGCATGTGGACCAATATGAGCTTATGCAGGTCCCTTTTGATTTATAAAATGGTAATACTTATTGAAAACTTGGTGTGTGGTACTTAATCTAGTTACCTTGATGGAATTTAGAATTTTCTAGGGGCCACATTTCTGTCTGTCAGTGAGAGAATTTTTATATTGAGTTAATGGAGGTGGGAAGACCCACCAAATGTATGTGGCACCATTTGTTGGGCTGAGGGGTCTCAGACCAACTGAATAAAAAGAAGACAGCCCACTGAGCACTGGCAATCTCTCTCAGCTTCCTGACTGTGGATGCACTGGGACCGGCGGCCCCACTCCCTGCTGCTGTGACTGCCTTGCAGGAATATGAACCCTCAAACTGTGAGCTCAGAGAAATCCCTAATGTTGCTTTGAATGTATTTTAGGTAGCAATGGGGAACAGGGTTGCACTCATGTAACCCTGATATATTTATGTTGCCACTTTTCACACATTTGAACCTGGGCCCTCCTCGGCTGCTTTTTTGGACCGTTGGGCTGGGTGACACACTCATTCCCTGGGAAGAACATATCAAGACTTTGCCTTATGAATCAGGGCTGAAAGATGGCAATACACCTACATCACCCGGGGTAAGCAGTGCTGAGGACTTGGCAAATGGAGATGCTGTGGGCTGCAGTGTGATCGTCCAGTGCAGAGGGAGGCATGCATTAGAAGAGTTCAAATATGGAAGTCCTCCTCACCCCTGTACCGCTCACGGCTGAGACTTGGCTGCTGCCTCTCACCATTTCAGACTTGGTGTCTGTGCCCTGCCCCCAGCAGGAGAAGTGTCAGAGCCTGGCTGGGGCCAATACTGTTCATGAAGCTAGGCATAGGCCCAGCTGTAGTGTTGAAACCTGGTCAGCTGAGGGAGAAGAGAAAGTCAAGTCTGGCCATTGGGCCACAGAGGTCAGGAGCCTGGCACAGGGAAAGGTCTACTGTTGTTGCCTACCAGTGGCCTGCCTAGCTGTTCGGAGGGGAGCTGGAGGCACATCAGCTGAGACCTACGAGCTGTCTTTAAACCCTTTGCTCCTTCTTCACGGTCCTGATTTCACAATTGAGTTGTTTCTCTTCCTAGTTCTGGCCCACAGTCGCCCTAATCCCCGGCCAGCTGTATCTGGACCCGAGTCCTACTTGATGGGTGCCACCCCATGCCACTGTCTGCCGCAGTGTGAGCTTGCAGTTTCTCACTGCTACTTAATCCCAGATACACACTATAAATATAGGGCACACACTGTGGAACTGTTAGACAGAGTGTTACTCATTTTTCCATGCCACGTTTTATTTCCACACAGAAACAAAGCTATCCACGGCTGTTCAGAGAAACACAGTGCAATTAGTGATAATTATTCAAGTTGGTGGCCCTGAAAGTCTACTTATGTAACCATACATATCTGATGATTGGCCTGGACAGAATGATGAGGAAACGCTAGATACTGGCACCATCGGTGTGGTTCAGCAGAGGGATGAGGGCCGCTAAGGCAGAGCTGCGGGCTGCTGAACACACACACTGGTGGTTAATTAACATTTAACTCTACCAACAACCCATTTCTGCAAGTGTTAACCTGGGAGAAGCAGAGGACAATGCTGAAGGGTTAAGGTTTCGGCATTCCATTGGAATAGGGTAAGGGCCCTTCTTTAATCTTCTTTCTAAACTGGAATATGTACCTAAAGAAACTGTTCATTCTTTTGACAAAATATAATCTGCTTTCACTGTAATTTGTAAAACCTAGTAAATCCAGGTTTAATGGACATACAAACAAAATATTTTCCAAGTATGTAGAGACTGATAGATACAAAGATGTAATACTAAAAATGTTTTTAAAGAATGCTAGGATGAGCCTGTCCCCAAGCCCTGGAAGGCAGATTCTACCTAGGCTGCAGGGCTACAGGAAGAGCCTGGGGGTACAGGGAGATGGGATACACTGTATGACTCAGCCTGTAGCAAAGAGCGGTATGCCAGTGTTTCAAAATTCAGCAGAAGAGTTGTATTGAGTTCAAGGTTAATCTAGGCTAGGCAGCTTTGGCTACAGACCCTGTCTCAAAAATCAAACAAAACACCATTTGAGAGCTTATAAAGCTGTATTGGTTGAAGTATCAGGGGTGTGAGTGACTGCTTTTAATCCTGTTTATATTAAACACATAATAATGAGGCGGGGGACAGTAGAGAAAGAACAACACTTGCTGCTCTCAGGAACCCAGCGGTTCCCAGCACCCACGTGACAGCTCACAACCACCAAACACAGCGTAAAGCGAAAGTAACATCGCTGTACACCAGCTCCCCTTTAGTGTTGAAATTAGAGGTAACTTATCTCTGAGCTGTTACAGATTTAGGGGGAGCACAGATGTTTCTTATTAAGAGAAATCTCTTATATTCCAAAGAATCATTGAATCGGGCTAGGGATGGGACACACACCTCTCATCCCAGCAACTGGGAGGTTGGGGCAGGATTACCAGTGTGTGGCCTGTCTGGAAGACCAAGGCCAGCCTGAGCTAAGGAAATTGTCTCATAAAAAGGGAGGTGGGGTGGGGAAATAGTGTGGGAAAAGAACATGCCCTGCAAGCCCCATGGCCTGAGTTGATCTCTAGAGTTTAAAATTAAAAAAAAACAAAAACAAAAAAACAAACAAAAACAAAAAAAAAAAAAAAAAGAAAAAGAAAAAAGAAAAAGAAGCTGGCTAGTGTAGCCTGCATCTGTAATCTTAGTACTTGTCCCAGCAGACAGAAGGTGGAAGGTACTGTCTGCAAGCCTGTGAGCTCTCCTGGAGAGCCAGCAGGGAAAATCTCAGGAGGAAGGTGATGAGATTCCCCAAAGCTACCCTCTTACCCCACACATGGTACACGAGTGCACCACCCTTCCTCCCCCCAATAAAAAGGAGTGGGGGTCCAGTTCATTGGTAGAACAATTGATCCCCAGCCCTGAAAAATCCCTGCAAATACTGAACGCATGGAGCCAACTCTCAGACCTGTATTTCCCTGTTGTAGTGAAGGCAGAGAAACCTTTTGGGCTCCTGGAAGCTGCTCCCCCAACCCCCTCATTTCAAGTTTGTCTACGTGGTCTTACAAGGATACTCAGAGTAGCTGTTGGAAGTGGGCTCCCTGTGAAGAAAAGAAGGGAACAGCAGGAGCAAAGCTCAGTTCCCGCCTTCAAGGGGTCCTTCTGCTCTGCCTGCAGTAGATTTCTTCAGGAAAGGTCTTAGTGTTCCATTGTTAGCAAGGTTCGCTATAAAGTTATGATGTGTTGGGTGGGAAATTTGTTTTTGGAAAATGTACAAATATAAGGCTTCCAGCCTTAAGTATTACACATCTAAGGGAAATGAAAACAGTTAAATATCTGAAAAAAGATTTTGGAGTACAAAAGTGGACATCTGAAGATGTTTGTTTTTGCCATGCTGGGGATGGGACCCAGGACTTCTTGCCCAGGAGGCAGGCAGATTGCTCTGCTTGAATTCTGTCCTCAGCCCAACCACTGGCGGCTTTAAATGCATTTCTTCTGTCATCTGCTTCGAGGGCCACCACAGACAATACGACAGCAATCTGCGCTTCTCAGGAAGACAATCCAGAACCAGAAACCAGAGCTCCTCCAGTCCAGCCTGCAGATACAAGGAGTCACTGGCTCAGGCTTTGTGAGGAAGGAACCCCTAAGGGATGTATATACACAGAGAGCAAGGTAAATATTAAGTATTTATTGTAAAAATTTCAAACATGTATGCAATGTATCCTTTTTTTCCTTCCAGACAGGGATTCTGTGTGCGGCTTTGGAGCCTGTCCTAGAACTCACTCTGTAGCCCAGGCTGGCTTTGAACTCCCAGAGATCCGCTTACCTCTGCCTCCCCAGTGCTGGGATTAAAGGCCTGTGCCACCACCGACCAGTTTATACAATGTATCTTGATTCTATCCACCTCACTCTGTTCTTCACTGACACCCTGAACATGGCCCCCTCTCCTCTTCATGTCCCCTCTTTTATTTAATAATTTATCAAGTCCAATCGACACTGCCTGTGTTCTCATGTGTGTGGGGCTATCTAATGCAGCCTGGGTAACCAAACTTGACTCTCCTTGCCCCAGCAGCCACGAGCAGATTCATTTTCTTTGTACAACACCAGCACTATTAGATACAAGAGCTTATTACGTGAAAGATCCCGCATCAGTGACAGGGTAAAATCCTGAGAAAAAGAGACCATGGCTCCTAGGCATCTGGATTTAACTTATGGGAGGGCCAGCTGCATGCCCAGTCACTCACTTTGAAGGTCTGATGAGAACCCTGCCTCCAGGATTTACTGATGGAGAGACCAGTCATTCTGAGCCTCACTGTCTTCAACTGTAACACAGAGGCAATTATCGACTCAGGACTGTGGTGTTCTGAAATAACCAAAGTGCCTGACACCCCAGAGGGCTCCTCTTGGTCTCTCACTGACCTGGGAACTCCGTTTAGAAGTCACTTATGCCACAATTACTAGAGAAATACATTCGGCCTCTAAGTTGTAGTAAGGATTATGGCATTTGATTAAATGTCTGGGGATGACAGGAGTAGTTATATCCTTTGCTTATAAGTGTTTAGCCACATTAGCTGTTTAAGATTAACACACCGGGAACCAAATGGTATCTAGGGAACATGCTAAAATAACCTCACCACTGACTCATTCTGAGGCACCTAGATCCTGAAGAGAAAAAACCATGAAATTAGCCCAATCCAGAGAAGCACTACTGAAATTAATGCCATGAGTCAGTATGAGAACTGATCAAAACAGAGTGCATCTGAAGCTCATTCTCGCAGTCCTATAATTAACAGTTATTTTTTCCTTGGAGATCTGTTTAAATGTGGAATGAAGGTCAGAAGCCTGCCTCCCGCCTGAGTGTTTTTCCCTCCACAGGGTCAGATGAGCAGAGACCTTACACTGCAGCTAATGTTTAACTGCTGGGCAGGGGTGGCAGCTGGATGCTGGTGCTACATCTGGAGGGACACATCAGTGGTCTAAAGGCGGCAGCACCATGATTCTACAGCAGCCCAGGGGCCAAGCTTTCCATCTTATAAGAGACACAAACACGCCTCGGTGAAAGGAAGGCATGCTAAAAACCAGAAGACCGACCCCCTCCCCCAACAACAAAAACAGCCCTCAAGGCCCTAATCTACATAGTTATCTAACATTTGAAGTTCACCAGAGTCTTAGATCATTTTCAATGTTTCCAATAGTATCTGATAAGCCTCTCAACAATGAAAGGACACTCAAAAGTTCTGTAAAGTATACTAACATACCTAAACTCCCCCATCCCTTTAATGGAAATTTAATTTTTATAAAGAATATTGGAACCAAGGCATCAAACATTTGAGTCTGAAGTTTAAAATACTTTTTAGCTCTTGTGAAGACCATGGTGAGAAAGGCAGAAGTGCTTGGATATGGTAAGTTTTTATTTTAAATGTCAAGAAATGCAGCAAGCTGGTAGGGCCAATGAAACTAAGAGAACAGAAAGTGCATTTCCACTCCTGGCTAATTACACTG
Source organism: Onychomys torridus (assembly GCF_903995425.1). NCBI lineage: Eukaryota > Metazoa > Chordata > Mammalia > Rodentia > Cricetidae > Onychomys > Onychomys torridus. The sequence continues at coordinate 56,743,624 of NC_050461.1, forward strand.
TTAGAATGAAGAGCCAATTTTAGTGTCAATAGAGTAGATGACATGCTTTTTCACTGAAACAGCTATGACAAGGATCTTCACATACCTGTGTATACATAGCTTCCTGTATATTTATCCTGCTCATTTTGAATACTGTATGAAGATATATCTGTAATATAACAGAACTAAAAGATCTATGATAACTGTTAAAATGATAAGGTGCACATCCCAACATACTTTGCCGTCTACACTGCACTCATCATTTTGAGTGATCAATATTATACGATGTCCACACTGTGCAGGAACAGGAGTGTCAGACAGATAAAGGAGGGACCCTGTGGATGGATACCTGGAGAGGGCAGTGGCTCCAAAGACAGCATGTGTACTTGTACAGCCCTCCACTAGCCACCAAACTATTCTTAGGCAGCCAACCACCTCATCTCCCCAGCATGTTGGGTGAGCCCTGGAATAAATAATCTCGGTAAGAATTTGGACCTCTGGTATGCAACAAGTACCTGAGACTCCTCTTTGAACATGCTTGTCACGGAAGCCTACAAATATCACGTGCTGTTGTGGGGGTTAGGAATTCTAAAAAGAACAAAATGAAGTGGGTACTCTGATGGTAAACTGACCCACAGATCTGACATGGCATGCGAGAAAAATTGGACCTGAAAATTTAACCAAAAGTTGTGGTGGCATGAGAATTGGAGCGGAAGAGCTTTCCAAGGGGAATACCAAGTCCAGAGCCCTACAGATGTCAAGCAGGTGTAGAGGTCAAGGTGCATCCCGGGGAGACTAGGATCCATGAAGTGAGGTTGGCCAGCAACATGCAGGAGAGCAAAGCACTTGGGGCCTGGCAGGTCATGGTAAACTCTGGATATTTTTTCCTAACCTGAGAAACCAGGGAAAATTGAGCAGGGGAGAGATCCACATGTACTTTAAGTCCTTACTCTGCACTCCACAGCAGCTCTACCAGCGACGGGCCCAGCAGGGATTAATCCATGGGAATGAAGATGCCCGACAGTGTCATTTTTGTCTCAACTACACTATAAAAGTGGTTGATCCTACGGGTCAAAAATGATGGAACACTGTCATGGGTTCAATGACTGGATAGAATTGGTAAAGTGGGAACGGCACTCTGGAATAAAATATAATTGGACTGAAGCAGACAGGACTCATTAGCTATAGTGCTGTGTAAATATTTAGTTTACCTCTTCCTCTTCGGGGTTTCCTCTTATGTAAGAATGGAGATGCCAGTATTACCTAAGCCACAGGACTGCTCTGATTGACTGAACTATAGAGGTGCAGCAGTCAGCACAGGGCCCAGGAAGCTAAGTAAACCAACTCAGAAAGGGGACTTCATCTTGTGCAAGCAGAGCTGATGAAATAATTCAGCAACAAAATTTTTTTAATAATATGCAAGATACGAACTTCTCATTTCTCTAGGTTCTGAAGAAACATTTAGAAAAAGTAACACAGCTTTTTGATCAAATTGCTATTTCATGCATTTACATAATTTGTTTAAAGAGATAGTTAAGGTGAATATTCTACAGTACTAAGAACTATTATAGTTATTGTTGGAAAATTCAAATTATTTGACTTATGTGTTTTTAACGTTGTCCACCAAGGCAAATTCATTTGCTCTATCAAAGTAACTTAATTAAAAACAAAGAAACAAACCCAGTGGTCTTTAAATGAAATTCCCAGAAGCTACTGGCTATGAAAGAGCATTTAAAATTGCTTCAAATACATTTGGTACCACACAATCTTAGCAATGCTCTTAAGAATTTGTGTAAAGCAAAGTTAAAAACAAACAAACAAAAAACCCTACTTACGTTCACATTTAAAATACAGTGACATGATTCACAGAAAATCATAGCCAGTGACAACTCTCAACACGGCTAATTTGATAATCTTGTCTACATTTTAATGGAGCACGTTATAAAGAACTCGCAACAAAACATGGATGATGCAGATTTAATGACTGACAGCTCCTGTAAATCACAGGGCTTCATTGCTGCAATTCAGAAAACTGTTTCCCAAACAAATGTAAAAGGCAGAACTCCGTCACGCTGCCTAGAAAGCCCTTTTTCTGGCGCACTGCTTTTTTGTCTCCCCCCCCCGCCGCCAAGTGCGCAGAAACAGACGCTGACTTCTTCTTTCCGAACGTGTGCTCCTCACGCAGCCTCCCTTCTTCTTCTGCATCTCCGCCACCACTGACCCCCATCGGGTCCCCCGCTCCGCCCCGCTCCGCTCCCACCAGAACCCGCCGGCAGGATAACGGAACCGCGCGTCACGCCGCGTGGAGCCGGGCCCGCCCGTGGGTGCGCACGCGTGTCCCGTCTCCGCCCACGGTCCTGGGGGGGGGTCCGCCTCGCGGCTCCCGGCGACGCCAGGCCCGTCACGCGTGGGGGCTGGCAACCCGGGGAAAGCTCCCTGGAGTCCCGCAGCGGGCGACGAGAGACTGCGGCGCGGGCGCCCACGCCAGCCCGGCCCGCCGCCCACCAGCATCACCGCCGGGACGCGGGCTCGCCCGAGCTGGGGTCCGACGGCCGGGTCCCTCCGCCCGCGCGCCCGTCCCGCGAGGTGGGCGCCGCGCCAGGACGGTTCCGCCCCGCTCCTCCGTCCCGAGGCCCTCGCGGCGCACTCCCCCCCCTCCCATCCTTCCCCCCCCGCCCCCCACGCAGGCGCGCTCCGGGCCCGCCCCTCCCCCTGGGCGCGCTCTCCGCCCGATAGGGCGGAGCGACCCTCGGAAGGGGCGTGGCCACAGCCCTCGACGCGCGCACGCGCCCTCAGCCTCACGGCTACGTGTCGGGCCACGTGACGCCCACCCGAGAGTCGTGTGCCCCCCCCCCCCCCGCTCCACTAGTGAAGCAACAGGACGTTAAAAAAAAAAAAAAAAAATCCTTTTTGAGGGGTAGCGAGGAAGGTGGACGAGAGGGAAAAAAAAACAAATCTCCAAACTATATAGTAACGCGCCGAGAGGCGAGGCCAGGGCGGCGGCGGCGAGCGCAGCGCCCGCGCGGAGTCCCGCCGGAATTCCTCTCAGCCGACCGCGCCCGCCCGCCTCAGCCCCGGCGCCGCCGCCCGCATTCCCCCCGCCCCTCAGCCGCGACCCCGGCCCGGCCCCGCGCAGGCCGCCCCGCCGCCGCCGCCGCCGCCAGCGCGCGTCCGTTCCCCTCAGCCGCGGCGGGCTCCGGCCCGTCCCACTCCCCACACCGAGCGGCCAGGGGCGGCGGCGGCGGCGGCGGGGTGGGGTGGGGTGGGGTGCGCTGGGGGGGGCGGGCGCTCGCCCAGCCCCGTAACGGCCGCCCTGCGCGGCCCCGCCCGCCGCCCGCCCCCGGCCCTGCCCGCGCCCCTCCCCCCGCCGCCGCCGGCAGCGCCGCCTGAACTGAGGCGAACTCCGCCGCCAAGTGAGTGAGGAGGAGGAGAGCCGCGGAGGAAGAGGAGGAGCGCAGTCGGAGCGCGGCGGCGGCGGCGGCGGCGGCGGCGGCAGCGGCGGCGGCGGCGGCAGCGCGGAGAGAGCGGAGCGAGAGGAGAGCGAGAGAGGAGCGAGCGAGCGAGCGAGCGCCGCGGCGGACGGCACCGCAGACTCGCGAGCCTCGGCGGCGCAGGGGCAGGGCGGCGCGACCGACCCACCGACCGACCGGCCGGCCGGCCGACCGACCGACCGACGAGCGGCGGCTCTCCCCGTCACCACCACCACCCCCTCCCCGCCCTTCCCCGGCTCCTCGCGGCGCAGCGGGCTCTCTCCCCCGCCCCCCCGCCCGCCCCGCGCCCCTAAGCGCCGCGCTCGGCCCGAGACCCGCCTCCGCCGCCGGCCTCGCGAGCGGGGAAAGCCGCGCCGGGGCGGCCCAAGAGCGGCGGCCGCGGCGCGTCGGGGCCGGGGCGGCGAAAGTGCCTGCGGGGGGCGGGCGGGCGCGCGGAGCCGGCCGCCCCGGGGCTCGGCGCGGGAGCCGGAGCCGGAGCGGGAGCCGGCGCGGAGCAGCAGCGGGACGCCGCGTCCCGAGCGGCCGGCGGCCGGAGCTCGCCCCCGCCCCTCCCTCCTCTCCTCCGGCGGCGGCGGCGGCGGCGGCGGGCGGAGTGAGCTGCGGAGCCTGGAATATGGTCGGGGAAATGGAAACGAAGGAGAAGCCGAAGCCCACCCCAGATTACTTGATGCAGCTGATGAACGACAAGAAGCTCATGAGCAGCCTGCCCAACTTCTGCGGGATCTTCAACCACCTCGAGCGGCTGCTGGACGAAGGTGAGCCCTCCCGACCCCCGGCGCGGCGGCCCGGGATGGCGGGGCGGCGGGAAGGTCAGGCGGGCGGGCGCACAAAGGCAGGCGGGCGGGCGGCGGGCGGGCGGGAGGGCGGACGGGCGCGGGCGGCTCGCGGCGGGCCGGGGCCGAGCCAGGCCCGAGGGCAGGCGGACCCGGGAGCGCGCGGGGCGGCGGGGCTGCGGGGCTGCGGCCGGCTCCCGATTCCCGCCGACGGCGCGGCGGAGAGCAGCCCCGCCATCCCGGCCGACGCGGCCGGGCCACGCGAGTCCCCGAGCTCCGCCTCGCCTCGCCCGCCCGCCGGCCCGGGGCGGAGTGGGCTCGCTCCGGTGGAGTTGTGTGGCCCCGCAGTCCGGGAGCGGACTCGGAGATGTGCAGACATTACGTGGGATACCGAAAAGTAGTGCTTATGTGGCCGAGGGCGAGGACTGGATGACAGAGCGGAGCACTTTTGTCCTTTGTTTAGGGAAGCTAGAACTGTTTGGGAGTTTAACTTCACTTTTTTTTTTTTTTTTTTTTTTTGGTCGTGGTGGGGGGGGGGGGGGGAGAGGAGTACGAAATACCGCGATGACAGACCTGAACGGAATCCGAGTTCGGGAGAACTGGGGCGGAGGGTTAGCTCCCGGCGTAGCCGCCTGCGTTGGTAGGGCGGGGAGCTGGAAGTTTGAAAGGACGAGAAAAAAATAGAGCAAAAGTTTGCAGGAGCCGAGTTGGGAGCGCTGTGGGGAGCAAGGAACGACGTGAGCCGAGTGCTGGTCAGCTCTGGAATTCCTTTAAGAACTTCTCCCAGCCGCGACCTGGGGAGCTAGTTTCCAGTAGCTGTGGCTTTGTGTGGCCTCCCGGGGGGCGGGGGTGGGTGGGTGGTGGGAATAGGCCCAACAAGTTCATTTTGAACAGCCTGGAGCGGGGACTTTCGTTTTTTCAAGTCTGCGGGAGGACTGTCTAAAGGAAGCTGAAAACTGTGCTGCTGTGCAGACGAACAATGGATTTTAGGATCTTGGGAAGAATCTGGGAAATTTTCAAATCTAGCTGGAGAAAGCAAATCCTCTGCTTAAGGAGCTGGCATGTCAGGGAAGAACAAAAGACTGGATATCTCGGAGCTAAAGGATGGTTGAAGAATCATCCATCTTAAGAGCTTCTGTTGGGTAGGAGCCATAGGACTTAAAACAGAAAACACTCGGCTATTCCGCGTGAACACATCGAAAGGGACATTTTCCGCTGTTGGGACCGCGTGTCTCTCAGTCTCAGATGCCCCGGAGAAAACTTGAGCTGCCCCTTTAAGGGGTTTTGCCTTCCTATTTGTGTTGGCATTTGAAAGATTGTGGAGGCAGAAAACTTTCTGGAATGTCAAAAAAAAAAAAAAAGGGCTGGAACTCTTAAATTGAGTATTTCCAAATGTGAGCGCTAAGGGGCGCCAGTTATTTTTTTTAACCTTGGAAACGTTTGGAACAAAATATGTAGCTTGCTTAATAATTGACCTATATTGAATTCAGTAGAAACTTAAATTTTAGGTGATTTCACCTGTCGTTATTTATCCACAACTGTGATTACAGAGAAAACACCTAATACACTGTTATTTTTTCACTTGACTTAGTGGTTGTTTTCATGGTATTAGTATCCATTTTATGATGAAAATTATAATTTTTTTAAGTACAGTCTATGGGGAATCTCTTACACAACTAGATAGCATTTAAAATGAATTAAAATGCATTTTTAAAATGCGGTGTATACTCCAGTGACAGTGGAGATTATACAAAGTTTGGATATGCTATATAGGAAACTAGGAGGAGTTCCTTGGATTCGTTGTAAAAGGCTGCTCAGGTGCCCACTCAGACTGCTCAGAACTGACTACCTTAGCTTGAGGTTGGCATAAGCCACCTGGAGGAATTTCAGGTATGTCACTGCTCTGCGCAGTCTTGTTTATTTCTCTGGTTAGAAATAGTAACCCTTTGAGTTTCAGAATGGAGAAGAAAGCTTTGGATTACAGTAGTCAAAGTAATATTTGTTTTTTTTCCTTTTCATGTTTTCTCCATCTCTCACCTCATTCTGTCTGTACTTGGGATGCATCAGGCCGGTGTAAAGATGTGTGTTTACAGTAGACAGTGGAATGAGTAGGAAGTATGATTGTTTTCATCAGCCCAGAGCAGGAAAGGGGCTAGTCCTTAGGTGTTACAAGCTTTTTCCTGTACTTGTTAGTCTTACTGTAAGTTTAACTTGACTTGAAAATACTGGTTTCTTCAGTGCACCGTCCTCTATTCTCTGATAATTGGAAATTTTGAATGGGATTGTCTAGCAATCTTATTTGTAAAATACTTTTAAAGCATTATTAAAAGTGAGCTTTTAATATAGTTCCTGTTTGAGAATTTTCACTTGGCTAGGTGTTCTATTTTTTTCTACTTGTTAAAACTTGAACAAGAAAGACTCCATTGATGCCTGCTAGCATAAACAGGCTGTAGTCCGTCATCTAGCTAGGTAGTCAGTCCTTGAGTTGTTGACTGTTGATTCCGCTTGCTGAGCTGTGTCAGTCTTTCCCAGTATCTTCAGCAGGTGTTTTTTAAGTTGGAAAATAAATTTTAGGCTAGGTAAATTCTGAAGTAAAAGCTATAACTTGAGTTAATACTTCTTAAGACTTAAAGGATCATTTATTTAGAGGTTAGCTCAGGATTACAAATGAAACGTGGGTCTTAAAGTGCTTTCTCTTCAGATTTTAACTAAATCTCCATACTATCCCTAGGAAAGAACAGTTACACATAAATTATTTTAAAGACTTTGTCATGAAAATGAAACTCTTAAAGTAGTTGAATGCAAAGCATGTTTTTTAAAATAAACATTTTGTAATTTAGTGTTGAAATGAACAATATATAACTCAGAAAAATACCAAGCAGAGGAAAAGAGAATACTTAAAAGTGATACTTAAACATCACGATTCAAGTTTTAATTCATTAGGCAGGCTTATGAGTGAGAGCAGCTGCTTATATGAAAGTGAAGTGTGTGGTCTGATGAAAAGGGGCAGTTTGAGTTTTTATGGGAGCTGTCAGTATAATTCAGGAAAAGTCAACAAATATATGTGTCTGCATTAATGGTTTGAAAATGTTTTTAATCTTCAGACAGCCCTTTTTTAAAATAAAATTTCACACTCTTAAAATGTGAAAATATTTTTAATTTAATATTTATTTTAAATTTGCAAGGTATTTTCCTTCATGTTTCTCTTTGAGGATGTGTTCATTGTTGCACGTGTTATGCCTTTTCTTGAAATTTAGTTTCTTTTTGGGAAAATTTGTTTGTTCATAAATGCTATGGCTTAAAGCCTTGCATGCCTTAGATATTGAGAGGACTTAGGTTATGTACTTTGTTAAATTTTTAATTTTTCTTTTGTCTAAAAAACAAATTATTGTTGACTAGTTATTATTTGTGACAAAGAGATTTTTACTTAAGGTGGGGTAATTAATCTGTTATTTGGGAACTGAAGCACTGCTTTGTAATCCAAAAAGAAGAGTTGTAAGAAGCTGGTCTTTGCCATCGTTCTCTCCAGTATGCTTGTCAGGAGAGATGACGGCTCTGTGGATACACTGGAAAGGACCATTTGCATCACTCACTAGGTCACTTACTCACACTGCACTTTGGAACCTTAACTGCCCTAGAGGAGAGTGGTGTGGTTCTTTAAGCCTTACCTGGTTTACATGTTTCATAATGAAGGTTGTACTGTTAAACATACAACAAACACAGTTGAGTTTATACTAGAAACCATAAACTTTGATAATCACATTTCCCAGAGTATATGGATGGTATCATTGATTTTTCTGAAATGAATATAAGAATATCAACTTAAAATTTTTGGTTTCAGTGAGAGCAAATGTGTGCGATGATAAGGAACTTCAAAGCTGTGTCCCAGATCTGCATTTGACCTTTTAGGTGGTTTTTGAACATTATATATCCCTGTTAATTGTGGTCCTGTCACTGTCCTGGAGCCAGTTTCCTTAGTTTCCCATCAGATCAAATGGTTTTTACTATCCTAAGGGAAAAATAAGTATAACTGTTGTTCAGACTCTTAACTGAAAGAGGGTTAAGAAGCCCCCCTTTTCAGCTAGTTAGTATATTTAGGTATTAAGAGAATGGTAATTAGACCGTTTTATTATATGGGCAACTTTTTATAAACATAGTGGAACTGTACTTTGATTTGAGAAATTCAGTGTAGTGAATGCAGTTTGTTTGATGATGCATTTGTAAGCAAAAATGACCCCTTTCTGTCTGAAATGGAATGTGCTGTGACGTTACTGGGTTTTGTTTGTCGATAACTCAGGAGATAACGCACCGAGGAACTTTCTGCTCTTAGTATTGTCGTCTGTTGTGGGAATAGCTAAGAACCTGTTTTAAGGCTGAGGGAGGGTGATGGGGAAGTGGATCTATGTTAGGGGGTCATGATTAGAACTGTGTGCCAGTTTCTTTACATGGCTGACTTGACTATCTCCTCTCCGTTCTTTATTTGACATTACGCAGTGCAATAGGGATTATAAGTACAGGATTTTCACCCTCTGCACTGATCTCTTTAGGAAATTATATACCTTTATAAAAATACACATTTTTTTTTTTTTAAATTTTGGGAGACTCACGTTGCTTATTTGGTGTCCAAGTAAGATTACTTACATTATTTTCACTAAATATATGCAAAATAAGCATAAGCACTAAACTGATAAGTCAGTATAGTTTGTCATGTTGATACAGTTGTGTTAGGAAAAAAGTCTATGAACACCATTTTCTGACTGCTGCTACTTTTTAATGTAGTTATCACCATTGGAACTTAGATCTGATTTGTTTCTGTATGCCTTAGTAGAAGTGATTCACTGCTTGGTCCAATTCAGAGCTTGGTAACAGACACTCTGATGTTTTAATTTAAAAGTATGTCAACAACTGTTGATTTCTAGTTTCTCTTAAAATGCTTTTAAATAAAAATGTAGAGGTGGAATTAAACACTAATACTTTAAACATGTAAAGAAATAGTGACAGCTTTGGACAGTTAGAACAAAGGTTCATGCTTTTTTTCCCTTTAAAAATCCCCTCCACCCCTTGTAATATCACTATTTGTAGGTGTTTAATGTTGATTTCACTTTATTACCATCAGTGAAAGTAGGAATGAGAAGCATAAAATTCCTTTGCTCAAGTAGGGTAAGTTTCTAGCCATTTCTTATCCCAAAACATCAGTCTATAAATAGAAAAATCTTGAATCAGTGCTTAGTGTTTGAAAGTTTTGGCATTTTTGGAATTACGTAGGTAATTTTTCTTTTTTTTTTAGCCATTTGCTCCTAAAATCAATATATAGGTTTTGCATCATTACTTCCATTTTAAAAATAGAATTTGTCAAGTTCAGATTGTTTTGGATCCTCTTTAAAGGGAGTAGAGTGCCACAAAACCATGAAAAGACAGTTAAGTCCACAATCTGGTCCTATGCTGTCTGTGGTCATGATATAAGGAAAAGACATACTTGAGAGTGCTTGTGCAAGTCTGTGTGTGTCCATAAAGGAAGGAGACTGCAAGTGAGTGCTAGTGAGCTTAGTGAAGCTAGTGAACTTCCTGGAAGGCGGGAAGCGGGTTTTGGAGGTAGTGAATTTGTTGGGCTCAGTGTTGAACCAGGGAGTCAGTTTTTAAGCTTTGTTCTGGCTTTAGTATAAAATCAAGTCATTGTAGAGTCAGTGGCACGATCACCTTAGTCAGTGGTAAGTTATTGTTGAGCTAATTTTATGATTTGAAATGCATAGAGTAAAATCAAGTAAAAACATTTGTTACAGTCTTCAGATTATACCAAGGGAAAAAATAATAGGGATGTTTGGGGGCTGGAGAGATGGCTCAGCAGCTAAGAACTGGCACTGCTCTTATATTCCCAGCACTTACAGGATGGCTCACAACCATCTGTTACCCCAGGTCCAAGGGGATCTGTGCCCTCTTCTAGCCTCTTTGAGCGCCAGGCACTCACATACACAGTGCATAGTCATATGTGCAGGCAAAATGCCCATACACATAAAATAAGTAAAAATGTAAAAAAAAGGTGGATTTTTAAAATTTGAAATGTTTTATAAACTTCCATATCATATTGTTTACCCAGTTTCAAAATTGTCTCTTAAATAGTGTGGAAGGGAGTATAGGATTAACGGGTAGAAAGACATTTCTGGGATGTGTTTTAGTGGAGGGAAAAATCAGTATTGTATCAGGTGCTCATACTACTTCAGAACTGTTAGTACCTGAAATCAGAAGGCTGTATAGATGGAGCTGTCTTGAGAGGGTGGGGACTTGTCCTTGTCATAAGCCAGGCTGTAGCAGAGATGGGGCTGGGCTCTGGTTTGTTTTAGGATGTGCCCCTCCTGGAGGGGGACTGAGAAGACAAGAGTTGCAGCAGATCTCCATACACTGAAAAACTGTTAGTGCTTCCAGGTGTGGACAGAAAGAAAATGGGAGTTGTTCTGCCCTGTGTTGGACTTTAACAAATGCTGGTCAATTTTTGGAACTAGAGTATATATTCTTTCTAAAATAGCTGAAAAATAAGACTGTTTTGACAATTGGGATCCTGAAAGTTAGAAACTAAAGGTGTGTTTGGAGGATTTAAATATACTCAACATTTCTGTAACCAAAGGATATATCTTCAATTTTTAAAATATTATTATACAAATGAATTCAGTTTTCATTTACCACTGTTGCTATTTTTATTACTGTTATTTTTGGTAACTATTCAAAGGAAGCAATATTTTTGATTAAAAGATATAATATAGAGGCTTAATATTGCTAAGTGATTAAAGATAGGAACATAAGTTTGCTTCAGTTTCAGATATGGATGGGGCAGTAGCCTGTTTTTGGAGACAGGGTTTCTCTAGCTTTGGAGGCTGCCCTGGAACTCGCTTTGCAGACCAGGCTGGCCTCGAACTCACAGAGATCCACCTGCCTCTGCCACAGGCGTGCGCCACCACCGCCCGGCTTTTTTTTTGTTTTTGTTTTTGTTTTTAAATTGGGAAGGTAACTGGAGAATGTTTCAACTTTCCTAATGCTGGGACCCTTTATTTATTTATTTATTTATTTATTCATTCATTCATTCATTCATTCATTTATTTATTTATTTATTTATTTATTTGCTGGGACCCTTTAATACAGTTCCTCATGCTGTGGTGACACCTTCCCCCAGCTATAAAATTACTTTTGTTGCTACTTAATAACTGCGGTTTTGCTACTATTACGAATCATAATGTAAAATTTGATATGCAGGATATCTGCTACTGGTCTTTTGTGGAAGAGTTGTTTGACCCCAAAGGGGTCATGACAGTCTGAGAACCACTTCTCTAAGGGAAAATGATTGTGAGCTGAGAAGTAGGTGTGCTGCATTCAGTTCTACATCTTCTTGCCATATCAATGTATGGAGGATGAGTGACTTCACTTTTAATTATATATTAAAAAAAAGACGGAATAGAAAGTTCAGTTCTTTGTTAGCTGTGTTACAGTAATTTTATTACTTCGAGTTGTATGCTAAGAATTGAACCTAGAGCCTCTCATACACGTTAGGCAAATGCTGTATCATTTGTTTTATTCTTATAAATGGAATTAACTCCCTTTCCAAACAAAATCCAAATATTCTGAGGTAGAAGGATGTAATATGCAGAAGACTGCTTATACAAGATGTTTCTGTCGGCATTTTAGGTTCCTTTTAGTAGGACTCATTGGGTAGAGAAACATGGAAGGTGGAGGAGGGTGTTTTGTCCACGGTCGTGCACGGCTACCAGCTTTATGTACTGGATATTCTCCTAACTAGAAGTTTAGTGGTCACTTAGAGCTGAACTTCCTGAGTAGTGAGTGGCACCTGGCCTTGGTAGTCTTGAATGAAGTGGATGGGAAGGGAGAGGGTAAGTGCAGGAAAAAGGAAAGGGTGCCAGTGTCACAAAGGTGGTCAAAAGGTGTCACTGTATCTGTACTCAGTGGCTCATGCCTGAGTTGAAGGGGAGCCTCATGTACATAGCAAGTTCTAGGCCAGCCAGAGCTTGACAAGACCATGAACGAAGGATGATGATGACTGATCTTAGCAGGCTGCAAGACTTTCTTACGAGATGTGTATTGATTAGTCGGAAAGGCAAATACTTGGAGAGTATTGATGTGAACATTTAGTGAAAACCAGAGAGAAGGCAGAATTAGGAATGGATTATGGTGGTTCTAAATACTGGACTTGATAGTTCAGATATTTCAGAGATCTTTAGGGGTGTGCTGAAGTGTTAGACTTTTTGGATGTGTCATAGTGAACTTGTGTGTAAGCTAAGAAAAACAAGGCATATAGGAGCATATGTAGAAACTTGGTTGCAAGGTGAAAAGTTAGGCATTTGTATATGGTTGACTGATTCCAATCCCTTTCTCCACAGTGCTGGGGAACCCAGAGCCTCATAGTACATAAGCCCCTTTCTGCAAACTACAGAGATAGTTTTCTCTTTAGACCAATGCTTTGTATTTTATCTTGACAGAATAGAATAAATGTGTGTGTGTGTGTGTGTGTGTGTGTGTGTGTGTGTAGCAACCCAGTTTTCATTACTTAAGAGAGAATTGAACTTTTTCTAGGAAAAAATGAAGAAACTCATGCTTTTGTTGCCTCTTTGGAATGAATTGGCTTGGTGAGATGTTTGTGAAAGTGATGTCATTCATGTGTTAAGTATATGTTACAAAGTATAGTGAAGATTTTCTGAGAACCTTACTATAGCTGATAATGTTTTACTTAACTATATTTTCAGTATTGATTAAAATACAGTAGAGATACATTGGTATCCCATTCTTAAATTTTATATTTTTCAAAATTAATATTTTCTGTTAGTAACACCACATTAACAAAATAGATTAATGTGTAAACAGTCAATACTCAGATTTCTGTAGTTCTTTATACCTACAATGTCCAAACCAAATAGTTGAATCTTGTTATAATTTTAAATCCTTTAAAATTTGGAAACATCTTTGAAAAATGCCTCACTTTACCTTTTGAGTTGGGGAATTGTTCCTTTATGCTTTGTATCTTTAGTATGTTGGAATTAATTTGGTATTTGTTTTGTGTGCTTAAGACAGGGTCTTTGCTTTGTATATCAGACTAACCTTGAACTCATGTAGTGCTGAATTTTTGTATTGCCTCAGATTTATGATGATACTCCTGCCTGAGGCAAAGATTAGTTGAGTGCCATGGCATTTGGTTTAGGGAGTTAGATTTAAAGGATAAAGCAGGTTGAAGTATAGCATCTTTGGAATATATCAGAGGTGTTGCTGTGTTCTTTAATTAAATTGTGTCACATAAGTAGAGACAGTCAGTTTTACTATTAGTGAAACTCAGATTCTTATCTGTATTAGAGTGCAGTATAAGAGTCGGGGTGATTCTTCTGTAAAACTTGTGTTTTTTTTTATTTTTGAGAAAAAATACATTGTATTTCAGATGTAATGTGATTATGGTTATATCCAGTTGCATTCATTCCCCCACAAATGATATAATGTCAGTCTTCTTCACAGATGCAAAGATTTCATCATGCATATCCACCACATTTTACATTTTCTTTACCCATCCCTCTGTTGATACATGTGCCTTGGTTGGCCCCATAATTTAGGATTTGTCCATAGTGCTGCGGTGTGACACTAATGTGCAGATCTCTCTGCTCTGTGCTGCTTGGAATCCTTTGGTAAACACCTAGGAGAGCTACCACTGGGTCATATAGTAGGTCTAGTTTTAAAAACTAAGGTTATATTTCTGTTTTGATCAGAATGTAATTCAGCTTTAGGAATGTTTTATGAATCATTTATACTGTGGTCTTAAAGGTTGCTAATCTGTCTGAATTCATTTCATTATAACTTTCACCATGATGCTTTTCTCATTTTAATATTCTTTCAACCGATATCTTGGTATTCTTTGAAAGGTTGAACTTTGAACAACAGGATAGGTATTGCTATTTGAAATCAAATCCTATTGGGAAAGTTATATAGATTTCTTACTATTATTTAGTCATAGATTTGCTAGCTGCTCTGGTGACCTTTTAAACTCAGCATTATAAGCACATTGATTTTCATAGATAAGTTGTGGCTGGGGGTAATCAAATTGGCTCCCTTGTCTTTTAGAATGTTTCTTGCTTTTTGGGACACTGTATTCTTCAGCTACCCTGTGTATGCTTTCTGCTCCATATGTAAAACTAGCCATTTCACTAAGATTCTTCTCAGTTCTGAATGGTGTTACAGACTTGTATTTAGGTGGTAATAGTATTTGTTATTGTTGGTGTGAGATCATTTTTGGGTTATTATTTTTATTTTGGATGTAGCTAAGTAATACTCATTTAAATCAGTTTGTGCTTGCATTTTTGATTTAATTTTGTCACGGCCATCTTATCCTTTTTTTTTTTTTTTTTTTTTTTGCCCAAAGTAATTTTTTTAAATTATATTTAATGTGTTTGGGTGTCTTGCCTGCATGTATATCTGTTTACAACATATGTGCCTGATGCCCACAGAGGCAGGAAGAGGGTGTTGGACACCCTAGAACTAGAGTTACACTTTGGAGTCACTGTATGGGTGCTTGGAATTGGGTTTGGGTCCCCTGGTAGAGCAGCCAATACTCTTAACCACTAAGCCATTTCTCTGGCCCCCAAAATAATACTCTTGATAGTGACATAACTGCTTACTTGATTCTTTTTAACCGTAGAAAGGAGATATTCTCAAAATTAAAAAAAAAAATCGGGGCTGGAGAGATGGGTCAGAGGTTAAGAGCACTGACTGCTCTTCCAGAGGTCCTGAGTTCAATCCCCAGCACCCACATGGTGGCTCACAACCATCTGTAATGAGATCTGGTGCCCTCTTCTGTATACATAATAAATAAATAAATCTTAAAAAAAAAATCAGCAAGCTGCTAAATAAATTTAAATTTTCTTATTTTATACATTACAAATTTTATGTGTAACTAGTGATTCATATTTCTGGTTTGTTTTGCCTTACTTTATGTGTAATTTTTTTTCTTTTCTTTTTTTTAATTCTTTACTAAATCTTGCTATTGACCTTTTGATGTCCACATTTGCTGTGTAAGCTCTTTTATTGTATCATTTTTGGTCACTTTTAAGTCAAATCCAGCAGAGATTAGGACAACAAATATCTTTTAAACGAGACGTGATGGGCACGTATATGCGTGCACCTGTGATGTGGAAGTATGATCCATACCATATTTTAAAAGGAAAAAGTTTTCTCTTTAGACCAGTGCTTTGTATCTTATGAAGGATAGAAACAGAATAGAAAATACCAGGAAAACAGTTTTTCGTGCCAGTGGAGTTATTTATACTTTGAAAGTTGAACCAGACCTCCTTGGTAGAAACGAAGCTTGGAAGCTCTGTTTCTCTGTAGTTGGAAAATCTCTACTGCAACCTTTCTGTCGTTAAGAATCTTCAACAGTAAGGAGCTTACGTTCCAGCAGATGGGGATGTCAGTACACACAAGTGCATTTAGTACTAGAATGTGTTGGGAAGTGAGTTGTTAGAAAAGAACCTTTATCTTTTACGTTGTATGGTAAAGTTGCTCAGGAATAGGATGAGTTGCAGTTAATTGTGCTACTGATGTAGATTGTGCCCAAGTTGTATCTTTAAAGATTTAGTCTTTAAGAGACTGTGTGTTGACTATTTAATGTAACTAACAGATTACACTTTTTTTTTTTTCTTTCCTTTTTTTCTTTTTTTATATTATTGAAAGGTTGGGGTGGGATACTAAGTTACATACTAAGCACAGCATTTGGGCATAATCCATACAGTTCTGGATCTTGGATCAAGTGATTGTTTAGTAATACCAGAAAAAACAAAACAAAAAAACCCAAAACAACAAAAAAACCGAGTCATAGCTTACTCTTACGTTTTATATGAGGAGAAAGTTCTTTTCAGGACCATAGTTTATTACGGCAATAAAAAATTATCAGCAGTTAAACCATAATCTTATCTCATTTTATTGTTAGAGTTTATAGCATTATGGATTTCTTGTCAGGTTTTTTTTTTTTTTTTTTTTTAACTTGTTGAAAAATGCTGTTACTGATTGGAAAATGTGTGCCTTTTTAATAGTTGATACATTTAATTACATTTTTCTGCTTTATTGTATTAGTTTTTTCGAGTTGTAAAATACCACTCTTTCTCAGTCATTAGAAATTAAACTCTCAGCATAAGGAAAGAATGTATCTTTTCTTCCTTTGTTTTTATATGGAGACCCAGGGAGGAAGAAACTGACAGGAACCTTGGTACAACTATACCACCTTAAATTTTAGTCGTTGATTTCTTTTTTCTGTAATGCTTATAATATAGAGAATTGAGTGCAGAAGTTTTCAGTTCAGGTTTAGTAAGAGTAGAGCTGTACTTGTTTTCAGAGAGAGTAGAAAGTAGATGAGAATGCTCAGTTTGCCCTGGGTTGTGTTGTGGCACAGACGTTAGTCCCAGCACTGGGGTGGGAGGGTCTCTGAATTCAAGGCCAGCCTGGTCTACATGGTGAGTTCCAGGACAGCCCTAGGACTAAGTAGAGAAACCCTGTCTCAACAACTAAGACAAAGAATGATAAGTTTGATGTGCATATTTTGAATATTGTTTCTTAGTCTGTAAACTTTTGAGGAGCTTGAATTCTTTCATCCAGATTTGTTTTATTCTGATCAAATACTCCTTATGAAAAACCACATAAATTAATAGGCACTGAGTGTTGGTGAAGTCCCTTCTTCTTCTTTTTTTTTTTTTTTTGGAAACAGGGTTTCCCTGTGTAGCTTTGCGCCCTTCCTGGGACTTACTTGGTAGCCCAGGCTGGCCTCAAACTCAGAGATCCACCTGCCTCTTCCTCCCGAGTGCTGGGATTAAAGGCGTGCGCCACCACCGCCTGGTGGTGAAGTCCCTTCTACGCTTTATTAATGGATGTGATAGTATTGAGTTTCCACTGAAATACTATCCCTGTGTGTTGTTTCTTTAAAATAAAACAAAACAAAAAACCACAATGAACATTTCCCCTGTGTGTCTTCTAGCTTGAGTTTTTGTTTGTTTTGTTTTTTTGGACAAGCCATTTTGCTTTTAGGATACCTGAGTATGTAATGTAAATGATCTACAAAGTCCATTACTAAGTCTCAGAAAACCTTCAGTTACTAAATATTGTGACTGGGCCAATGAATACCAAACTCAGAGTTTGCAGTGTGTTTAATGTGAAATCATTGTTTTTGGTGTATTAAATAGAAAGTAATTATTGTGATGTAGTGTTTTGAATTGTGCAGTACCCCATTTCACATGCTAATTTTTAGTGACTTAACATACCAAAACTTTATTAAAGGTATGTGTGGGATATTATGAAGGGCATACTAGAGCTTCAGAATTATTCCATAGTTACTGAGTACTTAAGGTAACTGAAACAGACTAAAGCCTGATGCTTGAGAGATTACTTTAGTCTGGAGTTCACCAGTGGTTTTGAAAAGAGATGGACTTGGTGTTCTCAGAGGACTTACAGAATTTAAGTGGAGAAGCGGTATGGGGACATGCACTAGACCTAGGAACAGTGTTCTTGTAAAGGACATTTTGAGTATAAATAGTTTAAATAGAATAAATAGTTCACTCTGAACTAAACTTTAAATACCTGGAGTTTATACTCTGACTGGAGATAACACAAGAGCTATTTAAAGCTTTTCCTTTTCATGGCTCTTAGTTTTTCCCTTTGATCTCTTCCATAGTTCTGCTTTTAGTCTAGGCTTTCTTTAGTTTCATGAGCATTCAGTTATAGTACAGTGCCTTAATGTGACAGGTTGCCATACCCACCACTGCTGTTTCTCCCTTTCAGATTTTCCTTTTTTTCTTGGTTTTGACTCCTTTTGGGTACCAGGTTATCTTACTTTTGAGGGAATGAAGGAGACAGG
The DNA here is from genome assembly GCF_903995425.1 of Onychomys torridus. Taxonomy (NCBI): domain Eukaryota; kingdom Metazoa; phylum Chordata; class Mammalia; order Rodentia; family Cricetidae; genus Onychomys; species Onychomys torridus. The sequence continues at coordinate 56,761,743 of NC_050461.1, forward strand.
GTCTCAGGACTGACCCTGAAGTCACTGTGTAGACTAAAGGACCTGGTAGAGTGGTGGAGACCTACCATGTTAAGGTTTTGGGTTTAATCTGCTCTGCAAGTAAACAATTAAGTTAGCTTTTTTTCCCCCCCACAGAAATACAATTCTGAAGTTTTGGAATTGGAATTTTTTTTTTTTTTGCAGCACAGTCACAGCCTGATTTTTTTCCAGAGCTGAGGACTGAACCCAGGGCCTTAGTGCTCTACCACTGAGCTAAATCCCCAACTCCACAGCTTGATTTTATATGCAAATGTACTTCATTGATGAAAGTATGAAGATATTTTATGATCTAGACTAGTGGTCCTCAGGAGGTTACTTCCTAATGCTGTGACCCTTTGATACAGTTATGTTGTGGTGACCCTCAACCATGAAATTATTTTTATTGTTACTTCAAAACTAATTTTGCTACTGTGATGAATTGTAATGTAAATATCTGATGTATTGGATATCTGATATATTGGATTTCTGATATGTGACCCCTGTGAAAGGGTCGTTGAACCTTCAGGTTGAGCACCTCTGGTCTAGACAGTGCTGGTTTCAGGAATGGTAATTTGGCTCTTCTGCAGAATATATCTAAGTAATATTGTTAGCAAGTAAGAGTTCCGTTAAGCCTGATCACTAAGGAGAATTTTGTTGTAACTGTTAATTTATGTGATATGGCTGCCTACCTTCAGATGTGAAGTCCCAATTATTTTAAATTTTGTTACTTAACATATCTCCCAAGTCTTTTTGTTTTTTTTTTTAAACATTTATTTTTCAAATAAGAACAAAATTAAGCATGCAGTGCACACAGAGTCATACTATCATTAAAACTGACGTTAAACCAAAGACAAGATGCTCTTGTTCATGGTGATAGTCTCTTTTGTAGTTTCCAGCTGGCTGCTATTTAATACTGTTGTATTGATGTTCTGTATTGTCTGTACTTTGTAGGCTAAGGTCAAGTTTCCCTAAATTTTGAGAGACGATTACTTGAGAGAGACTCTTAAAGCTTGCTATGTTGCTTTTTTTTTTTTTCCCCTCTTGACTTAAAAATACAGAAAAGGGAAGTGAGGGCTGAGGGTCTGTTTCAGTGGTAGAACACTGTCTACATTGCTTTACATATTCAAGGCCCTGTGTTCAGCCCAGTACTGGGTTGGATGAGTAAATAGAAAGTGAGGGTGTTGGGTAGAAGAATAATAGTAATTAAGGAAGATCAGAAGTAAGATACGAGTTTGAAAACCCTGGTTTAGTTTTTAGGTTATAGGAAAATAGTATTTTACATGGTGGTAAGGAGGAGTATGATGGTATTTTATTTTTCACATTTTCTTTTCATCTATATGAATTTTAATTTTTCAGGTACAAATTAACTGAATGCCATAGGACATATAATTGTAGCAAGCTGTTTTGTTACATGATAGCTAAAGGTTTTTCCCAAGTTAGTCAACTTTGACTATTGAATTATAAGTTACTTTGTAGCTCTGTAAAGATGGCTTGAAGCCCGAGAAGGGGAAAGAAGAGTAAGAAGGTATTGGAGAGAGTGGTAGTAATACAGAAGAGGGTCTTCACTGTGTCCTCAGGCTTGCTTGCTTTTCTTGTTTTCTCCTCCATTTTTTTTTTTTTCTCTTTAATCTTACTGTAGCTCAGGCTGGCCTTGAACTCCTTCTCGAGGGCTTTGATTACATTCGTGTTTTCATCCTATCTCCTTAGACATTTGTGATTTTGTAAATTGAGTCTCTTTGATTGTCCCCATTAACAATATTTGTATCCTGACTATAAATAACAAATCTAAATGTTAATCAAGAGAAATGCTTTGTTAAAAGTAAAATATGCAGGCTGGAGAGATAGCTCACACTTAAGAGCACTGGCTACTCCTCCAGAGGACCTGGGTTCAATTCCCAGCATCCACATGGCAGCTCACAACTGTCTGTAACTTGTGTTCCAGGGGATCTGACATCCAAACACAGACATAAGAACATCTGTGATACAACTAGTTTTTGAAAATATATTTCATTTAAAAATGCTAGTTGTGGTTAATAATACTAATTTAATGTTTGTAGCTTATACAGTTACCAGAAAGCTAATGTTGACTTTTGTTACAGTTTAATTTTTAAAGTCTTTCCCCTTAAGCATCTTATTGGGTGCTAGGAATATAGAGATGAGTGAGATACAACTGTCTGAAGAAGATTTCACAGAACATGCCCACCTTTAAGGAAATACTTTATTTTCTAGCAGGAACATGACAATTTCTTTGAGGAACATATGTTTTATAATCTGATAATTCCTCTTTCTAAAGCTTAACTTAAGTGTGAGATTGAATTCTTTTCTTTACATTCTAAAATGAAAATACCAAGTATGCTTGTATGAGATTTCGATTTTTAGCTTACTAGCCAAGTTTGTTAACTGCTGTTGCATAGCTAATCTTTAAAAAAAAATTAAACTTCACAAGTAAGATTGTTTTTCTAAATACATTAACTAGTTTAAATGTAACTATTTGAAAAGTATCTTTCCTGACTCCCTCCCCCAAGCATATGTTGAAAAGAAACTGTCGTGCAGGAGAGTTATGTATACATTTATTTGCCTCTGACTATTGGCCATGTGCCCAGATGGTAAAAGTTAAACTCTGAAAGAAGCTGTAAACTTACACATAATGGAATAAAAAGATAAGCACTTAGTTTTCTAGCACCCAAGAATGGTGTCTTTTTATTGGACTTTGGAAATATTCTAGATACTGACTTCATCTTTGTAGTTGTTTACAGATTTCAAGTTTGGGAGCTGGAAGTCTTATATTTCAGTAGTAGAACATCCACCTGTTATTACACTAGTTGTGGTTTTAACCTCTGTCATGACAAAAAGAAAAGTAAGTTAAAAAATTAAAATTGAAACATTGAGAACTGAATGTTTAGTTACATTTTATCAAAAAGCCTTAAAGCATGGTGTTTCCATAGAATTTAGTTTCAGATGTTCTCTGTGTGCTAGGCTACTGCAGTGGGTTGGAGAAGTTAATGTTTGAGTGGATATGGTGGTTTCCTTAGAATGGTCTTGCTGTTAGCAGTGAAAAATGTTTTCCTTACAGTTCTTGTGCAGCAGGCCATGGAGTAAAGCACATTTTTATAATAAAGGTGATGAATTTAATCACAAACTGGCAGCCAAATGGAAACTGCAGGCCTTGATACTGGGAGAAAATTGCCTATAAAGCAACTCTTGAGAGAAGAGGCTTTAAATTTATCCACCCATTTCGACATTGAGGAACATAGGAATCAGAGAATATTTTGTTTGGCCTGCTTAGTTCAGATAAATGACACTTGAGTTTTCTACTTAAAAGCTAGAGACAGTTTACAGTTCCTTCAACTTAGGCCTTAGCAATGCACTTGCTGTTTAGTAACTACCTTTTCAGTACATGATGTTCCTAATGAATTCCTTTTACTACTGTGCCCTGTATTTCATGTTTCTTCTGTGTATGGGAGGAATTGTGCTGCATATATGAGGAACTGCACTTTGAAGAGGCAGAAACTTACAGAATGCCATTGGTCATTACTTTCAATTTTTTTTTGTGTTTTTGAGAATTTTGTACATTGTATTTTGATAATACTCGTTTCCCTCCTCCATCTCTTTCCAGATCATTTAATATCCATTCAGCTTTGTGTCGTAATTTTTAAAAACCTATCACATTCTATAGGTGTCAATACTGCTTGTGTTGTACCTAGTTGTGCTATCAAATTTGAGCAGAATGGTGCAATTTCTATTATGGGAATCTAATCTCATTTTCTTTTATTTACTCTGAGTGATTAATGCTTGTCATTTCTGAGGGGTAACCCAACCCTTGATACAATATGCAGTATTTGCAGTGTTTAACTCTTGAGTCTTGGTACATTGTAGCATGCATTTTGAAATACCTTCCCCAGATATCCATGATATACATAGCCATTTGTAGATGTAACTGTCTTGTTAAATAAGAAACACAGAGACAATTGCAGAGTTAAAAGCCAAGAGGTCAGAGCAATAGCTGAGAGCTGAAAACCTTACCCTTCACTGCTGCTCTGTCTTTCCTCTCCGCAAAAGGCCTACTTCTGTGTCCTGTTTTTATATAGGCTTTCTGTTCTGCCTTCTCATTGGTTGTAAACCCAGCCACATGACCTCCTTGTCACTGCCTGTCTGTACAGACCTCCAGGTCTTCAATGGTTGGTATTGAGATTAAAGGCATGTGTCGCCATGCTGGCTGTATCCTTGAACACACAGAGATCCTACCTAGCTCTGCCTCCCAAGTGCTGGGATTAAAGACTTGCACCACCACCTCCCAGCTTCTGCTCTGGCTTGCTCTGACCCCAAGGCAACTTTATTAATTTACAAATAAAATCACATTTCAGTACAAATAAAATATCACCATATTTCCCCTTTTCTATTTTAATAAAAAGAAAAAAGTTATAACGAATATAAGAAAAACTATATACAAAAGTACAATAACTATATATACCATATATACAAGCAATAAATACCTAAACAATGTCTAGTCCATTTGCATTTGACAAATTTAGAGAAAATAATTCCATTATCTATCTTATTTTGGTAAGTCCAAAATGTACCTAATTCACTTTCTATCCTAACTTATATTACTAACAGAACTGTCTTTATATCTCTCAAATTTATGCACTTATACCTCTAGTGAGTTTCTTTTCTAAAATTCTTAACAAGGAAAACTATAACTATAACTAACTGATCTTCAGCTCCCTCAGAGACCCAAGAAGGAAATAATACTACCTAATAAAAAAATAAAAACACAAAGTGCATGCAAGCAGCTTCCAAAAGAAAAATGTGAGTGAACAGAAACAGCCAGCTGCCTGGACAGTCACCCGAGGTTTCTCCGCAGTGTTGGGGCATCATCTTCAGCCTATAGGCTGAGCGTATCTGACAGACTCATTTGTGAACTAGGATGTACACAAGGTCAACAGTTTGACCTCACATTTGTGAGAGCAGTCCATGTACCAGAAACACCTGAATTCCATTAGTGTCATGTCATGATTTAAATTCTGGAAATTATTGATGTTTTTTGAATTAATTCAGCTGTCCGTTCTTCTTGGCTCTGTGTGTGTGTGTGTGTGTGTGTGTGTGTGTGTGTGTGTGTGTGTCTTTATCTTGGCATCCCATTCTTCTCCACATCCCTCTATGAAATGCCAGTCTACTGTTGAGAGGGGTGACTTAGTTATTCTTCTGAGGTGGCCATTTCATATTCAGGGAGTTATTTGTGAAAGCGAGAACTGAAAACCATCCGAGGATAGCAAATGTTCCAAACGTGAAAGTGCTAATGCACATCTAAAAAGTTGTTTCAATAACATTATTAGGCTGAGTGTAGTGGTACACACACCTTTACTCCCAGCACTCAGGAGGCAGAGGCAAGGTATGGATCTCTGAGTTCCAGGATAGCCTGACTTATGTGTGAGTTCCAGGACAGCCATAAAAATCAAAACCAAAAAAGGAAAAACAAACAAACAAACAAAAAACAAACCACCACCACCACCACCACCACCACCAACAACAACAATAAAACAAATGGGAAGGAGTGATTTGAAATTAAAATATTAAAAGCATAGGATTTTAAAGGGAAATAAAGATTATTTTAAGTTTATTAGACTTTTTTCTTTTGAATATACACCCCTGATCTAATTGATCTTACTTTCTGGGCAATACAGTATAATAAGTATGAAGAGTGTAGTTGTGGTAAATTTTTTTTCAAGTATAGCATTACTTCAGTTTTTAAATCAGACATTGGAACTTAATATCTGATGATTAAATGTAGTTAGAGTTTTCCTGCCTGGCCCAGTCAGGACAAATCTCTCTTACCCGCAAGTCCCTCAGCAGCTCAGACCCAACCAAGTAAGCACACAGAGACTTAATATTGCTTACAAACTGTGTGGCCGTTGCAGGCTTCTTGTTATCTGCTTCTTCTATCTTAAATTAACCCATTTCTATTAATCTATAAGTTGCCACATGGCTCGTGGCTTACCAATACCTTACATCTTTCTTGTCATGGCAGTGGCTGGCAGCATCTCTCTGCCCCAGCCTTCACTTCCCACATTCTCCTCTTCCTTGTCCCGCCTACCCTATCCTTCCTGCCTGGCTACTGGCCAATCAGCACTTTATTTATTTTAACCAATCAGAGCAACATATTTGACATACAGAACATCCCACAGCAATTAAAAAGCAGGGTAGAAGGAAGAAAAGGGCCCTACAGATATCCTGTAGTCAAGAGACAATATACTGATGTTATAGATTAACTATAATGATACGAAAATCAAGAAGTAGTGTTTCTTTTAAAAACTCTAAAATATGAACCAGTAATTGCATCTTTTTACTGAAAGTAGTTTCATTAAATTATTTTTAAGTGCTAATAAGTCTTTGGAAGAGTGATTATATTACATCTATATGAAAAGAGACCTTAGCTTGTAATATTGAACATAACCCATCTCCCATCACTGAAATTTGCACGGAGGGCAGTGTAAAAGAAGTCAATGCTGGCAGACAGTGGTGGCACAGACCTTTAAATCTCAGCACTTGGGAGCACTTGGAGGCAGAGGCAGGTGGATCTCTTGTTCTAGGCCAGCCAGGGCTACACAGAGAAACCTTGTCTGGAAAAGCAAAGCAGAAACAAGTTATAAAAGAAAAAAAGTCAGTGCTGTCATTCATTTATTGGTGACACATTCATTGCTTGGCCATCTGTTTTGTTTGACTTTAGTGTACTGTGGCAACTTTGAAACTTAGAGCCAAGATTAATATTCCAGTTATGAACTCTTATGCCTGATCAGACAATTGATGTATAAGCTTTATTTTTTTTTAATAATAATTTTTCAAGACAGGGTTTCTTCTGTGTAACTCTGGCTGTCCTGGAACTCACACGTAGACCAGGCTGGCCTTGAACTCAGACATCCACCTGCCTCTGCCTTCTGAGTGCTGCAACTGAAGGTGTGTGCCACTACACCAGAAGCTTTATTTTTACTTATAGCAGAACTTAAAATTTCATGGTTTAATATCTGAGATGAAGCACATGTGCTTGTATGTTCTTGAAGACTGGAAATAGTGTATGTGTACTTAAGTTTTAAATAGTTACTGTTTTGTGTAGTAGGCTGTAAATGTAGTATGAACTACCAGAGTATAACTGGTTGAGTGTAAGATCACTTGTTTGTAAGCTGACACTAAACTCAGTTCCTCTTGACCCTGGTTGATGGGCGTCCTCCTTTCTTCCTTTCTCTAGTTCGTTTTTCAAGGCAGGGTTTCTCTGTATAGCTCTGATTGTCTTGTAGTGTAAGTACTTTTTTTAAGAAAAGATTTTCCTTATGTTATGCCAAATCAAGTTCGGAGCACAATTACTATTGTGGTATGCTTCTACACTGTTGCAGATTCTTGATGTCAGAATCATAGCATCTCAAGTATTTAAGATCTTGGGTTGTTGGGAAAGGGTTTGGGAGTCATGTGTTTTGAACAGTCGTTCAGATTGCTCGCAATCACAAGCTCTCTGGTGTGCTGTGAAAGAAGACAGCACTTGTAGTACTATAGTTTAATGTTGACATTATCAGATGGGTTTCTTTGTTTTAGGTGACCATTTTCAATATGATTTTATACAAATGCACCTTGTAAGCTTCAATATATATTAAAAACTGAAACGTTACCCTCAGTCCTCCTTTCCCCATGTTACTCATTTGAAGCTAAAATAGGTTTAGATTTAAGAAAACTAGTTAATCTAAAGAAGGACTAGCAAAAGAACTCTGACCCTTTAAAAAGAATATATTGTGAGAAAAGTGTTAAAGAGACTATTTGCCTTGAGCGCGTGTGTGTGTGTGTGTGTGTGTGTGTGTGTGTGTGTGTGTGTGTATTTATTTAATAGGCTGAATGTGTGAGGTTAGGTATTTCAGTAGTTTATAAGATATGGTAGTTGAGAATGTAGGTAAATGTGTTACTATGTCTTTACATTATACCTTCATTTTTCTATTTATGACTCATTTACAAATAGTATGTACTAGATGCTTTGTCCAAATATTCTTTATGCCTAGGGCGTTTGTGTAACAGTAATTTACTCTAGCAGTGGATAATAGGTTGAACAGCATTAATCTGAACATATAAAAATTTTCAAAGCCAAAACTTTTTAAGGGTTGATGTGGTGTTGTAAGTGGAAAATTCCTCATCTGTTCACTATAAAAATTTGAACACATTAAAAATATTATATAAAATGTGTGTATAAGATGTACATGAGACATAAATGAATTTCTTATTTAGACTTTGGTCTCATTCTCAAGGCAGTCTCATCATAGATGTGAAAACATTCCAACATCTGAATATACCTAAAATCTGAAACACATTTCAGATAATTACTTAGTGGATATTCAACCTGTGCTGTAAACTATCCATCAAAATGTAACATGGAGCCTATGGGAAACACTTTATATTCAAACTCCTGCAGTGACTAATACTATAATACTATTGCTTTGGAAAAACATGCATAGACATGTGTTTGTGTATTTACCTTTTTATCATATACATATATGCTTTTAACTTTCACATCTTTTTTTTTTTTTTTTGAGTTGGGAATATCTTCATTTTATAGATGCACATTAAAAAATGTTCCTCACTCACTATTGGTTGTATTTATAATCATTCTGTCATCTGTTTTGTAAAAGTTGTAAGCCAGCATGGTGGTGTACACCTTTAATCCCTGGTCCCTGTACTCCAGAGGAAGAGATGGGTGGATTTCCATGAGTTAGAGGATAGTCTGGTTCACATAGTGAGTTCTGGGCCAGCCAAGGGTATATAGCGAGACTTTGCCTTAAGAAAAAAAAAATGTTCTTTTTTAAAGTAGTATTTTACTTAATTTATGAACTGATAGTTTATGTAGTTCTGAACAGAGTTGGAGAGTCCATTTTTCTCTTATCTTTCCTTGTCCTTCTACTATGCACAAGACATTAAATTGTCTTTAGTCACTACCTCTTTAAGGATATTTTGACTGTAAATAGCTTGACTTAACAGTGTCATTCTGTATAAAAACTACTTTTCTTTTTACTTAAAAACTGGTCAAAGGCAGAGGTGCATGAACTGTTGAATACTGTGGGGTTTCTACATTGCAAGTCAGGCAGACCTGTGCCAGTCCTCTTCTCAAGAGGAAAAACAGCACAACATACTTAGAAGATGCATGTTAGGCTTCTTTCAACACTGTACTCCATTAATGATTTTCTTTGTAAACACTATGTATTTTGTGTTTATGAATGTTTTTCCTTTATGTATGTCTATGCACCATTGCATTCTCTGCTTATGGAGGCCAGGAATGGCATCTGGTCCCCTGGAACTGAAATTACAGTTGTGAGCTGACATGCTGGGAATTGAACCACTGTCCTCTGGAACAGCAGCCAGTGCTTTTAATTGCTGAGCCATCTCAGTTACTGATTTTCTTAAACCGTGTTTACTCTCTTTTGATGTTTGGTGCATCTCTTACTGAGGCTGCCAGCATCTGAGAGTTGACAGATTCTGCCACCTCTTATCACTTGCTTAGAAATACTGGGGATTGCTAGTGTACTTTGAATCATTCTCATGCCTATGAAATTACCCAACTAAAGATGGTAGAGGGGCTTGGTAGTAAATTACTGTGTTGTAAAGATTAGTCATCTCCAGTAACTGGACTTAACTAGTCTTTCAATTTCTGTGTGACAGTACTAATGAAGTACTGTTTGGAATAATTAAACAGCCCATTTATTTTTTTTTTCTCCTTGTCAATAATTTAGCCCTACCAAGGTAGGCCTTTGGCGAAGACAGCTCTTTGTAGAAGTTGAGTTTGTTTTGAATATTGTCAAGGAAACATCAAGAAACAGATGCCTAATTTGTATGGTAACCTACCTGTCTAAATCTAGTGTGGCTGTTGGTAAAATACACAACTGTTCATTAACCTCTTTGACAGGTCTCTGAATAAAATAGAAAATGCCTTGAACACGAAATACAGAACCACTTGACCCTCAAAATGATAGCTATTATTTAAAAGAACAGTTGCTACAAAAATGGGATTAGTAATCAGAAAACTTAAAAATACATTAGAGGTATTCAGAATTATGCCTTTTATTTTATGTCTTTTTTATTAACTATTTCATTAACTTAATTTTTTGTCATCAGAGTGATTAGAAATTCAGTTCTTATTTTCATCTCTTTGTCAGTAACATGAGAATTTTTGTGTTTATAGAGTTTAGTATTTTTCCTAGTGTAGCAATCAAATGCTATAGAGTTGTGACTGCCTCTCTCTCTTTTTATCAATGGCTTTCTCTAGTGTTCAGGTCCTGAGGTACATCTCAGAACATCCAGCTTCATACATTGTTTCTATTACCATTACCCTCCAACCTATTTAACATGGAAGCCAGTTCTCACTCCTGGAAAACACTAGAGAGACAAGTTCCTGGTTCCATAGAAAATATTCAGTCAATAATAACAGAACATGTTTTATTCTTAGGCATTATATAAATATTTGCTGTTAAAAATATGTCCATTTCAAAAGTTTACCCATAGAGTGACCTCAGATATTACTGTAGATAGTTGAACATGATGTACATATCAAATGACAGTTTGAAAAAACTAGGCTTGGCTTGGATGAGTATTTTTAATTCAGCCTTTGTTCCAGTTTTAACTTGGATATGCCCTTCTTTGCCTCATTATCACTGTCTTTCTACTTTTCCCTAGCTTCCAATTTTACATCTCTTTCCCCATTCTTTTCCTCTTCTCTCTCTGGCTCTTGTTACTGGTTTTACTACTCATGGCCACTTGCTCTAGAAGCAACCAAATTTAGTTTTGATGATGGAAGATTAATATAGTATGTTGTATGAATGAAAGAATACAACTTTAGAGAAAACCCAGGTTTGAAACATGACTTTGAATTACAAGTTAAGTGATTTTAAATAAAAGTACTTAAACTTCATACCTCAATTTTCTAACTTTAAAATGTTAAGAGTAGTCCTTAACTGTAAGGAAATCTACCTAACCACACTATAAGGGTAAATCTCTCATCTCCAAGACTGACTTATTATTAGAAAGATGTGTAGTAAGAAATACGGCCTTGCTATCTTAAATTTTAAGTTTTGTGCTATTATAACTGCCACAATTCACGTCTTTGATTTCCATTAACACCTGGTTGTGAAGTGTAAATTCTTTTATAGGAAAGGTTTGGGTAATGGCAGAATAGTGGTAGAGCAGAGCTAGCTGAAAAATGGGTTTACAAAGAATTACGTGTAGAGGGCTGGAGAGAGAAGGACCTGACTTTGATTTCCAGCACACAAATAATAGCTTTACAACCATTGTCATACCAGTTCCAGGGTATCAAAACCATCCTCTGGCCTCCACAGACACGAGACATGTATATAGTGCACAGACACATATGGAGGCAAGACACCCAGTTAAAACTAGTTGAATTAATTCTAAACTGATCTGTGTCTATGCTTCTTGTACAATGTTCTGGTGGGCTTACTTTCCCATGTGCTTTGTTGTACATGTGTGCTTTCATAAGCTCAGTCTTGAGCATGAAAGAAATTAGAAAAGGAGCAGAGTTCAGTTTTCTCTCTTGAGGACTCAGATTCCCCCCGAGTAATGAAGTAGCACCTCCTACTCACATAGATGGCATGACCACAGACAACATAATGCTTGTAGGCATAAATCCCTTAGATTATGTTATAGGTTGTTTTCCCTTTTGTTTGTGAGCCTACCCTTTAAAGGCTGGGCCAACTCTTCAGCCCTGTTGTAGGCTTTTTAAAGAGTATAAATTCAATAAAAGGTAAGATTATTGGTCCTTGATATTAGGAAATAATTGATACTTTGTTGAGAGGCTATATACCTCAGTGCTTTGCTTCAACTATTTTTTCCTCACATAAATTCTGATAGAACAGAAACCATGTCTGTGTTTTCATAATACCATTTGCCTATGGCTTTGGCCAGTTCCCCGGTACCATTTGTTAAATGTTTGAAAAGTTTATTTTATGATTGTGTCATGATAGTTTAATTTTATGCAGGCTTTATGTTAAGTTTGTACTTTGAGGAAATTCTTAACCTGGTCTGAGATACAGTAAAGGAATTTAGCATCACTGTTGTGAACATTTATTCTTGCAAGCCACAAATAAAGATAATGAGCTCTGCTGAGAAGAGCCTTTTTGTTAAGGAAGAGACTATGTAGTTAGAGTTTTCCTGCCTGGCCCAGTCAGGACAAATCTCTCTTACCCGCCAGTCCCACAGTCGCTCAGACCCAACCAAGAAAGCACACAGAAACTTACATTGTCTACAAACTGTATGGCGGTGGCAGGCTTCTTGTTATCTACTTTTTCTATCTTAAATTAACCCATTTCTGCTTATCTATACTTTGCCACATGGCTTGTGGCTTACCAGTGTCTTTACATGTTGCTTTTCATGGCGGCGGTAGGCAGTGTCTCCCTCCAGTCTTCTACTTCCCAGAATTCTCTACTCTCTTGCCCCGCCTATACTTCCTGCCTGGCCACTGGCCAATCAGAACTTTATTTACACAGAGCGATATCCACAGCAAGACTAAGTAAATTTGTCAAGCATAGATCCTTTAGATGTTTAGGTAAAGGTATGAAGAATGTAGCTTGATATATTTTTGTGCCATTTATGTGTTACTGAGATAGTTGTGGAAAGAACTAGTGTGGTACAGGTTGAAGTGGTGAGATGCTAATCTATGTATTCTGAAAACTGAGTGTGGACATGAGGTATGAGAAGGATTTGCCTGTTTTGATACCAGAAGGAACAGATTCTGAGGAAAAATTGGAATTTGATTTCAATGTGTGAAGCTAACATGCTAAGAAGTTGTATATGATTGGAGCTATGAGGGTAAGTGGGCTTGACTAGAATATTCTTTATCAGGGGTTTTGCTGGGTTTATTTTTTTTTCACAGTGGCATTTACTGTATTTTGATAAATTCAATGTTTATGATTTCAAAAAGTTGTATTCTGCATTTCAGCTCATTAAAACTGATCTCCAAGACTGCCATAGTAGAACGTATATTTTAGGAGACAGTAAAAGTGTAGTAAATGTGCTTCTTCCAATAATGCAACTTGAATGTATGTAGGTTTTCTGAATCTACTTTAAACCAGCTGAGGTTTAATTGGAGGGCTTCCACTGTATTAATTACAGTGATATTTTCAGTTACAGTAGCTTAGATTTTTGAGGGCACTGTTAGTTGGCTCTTGTCATAAAAAGATAAATAAGATTTTTGCCGACATAACTTTCACCTTTGTAATTCAATCTTGGTGTTTGTTGTAAAGGACCTTTATGAATGTTGCATATAATAGATTTTTTAAAAAAAATTATGCTTAAACTCCTTTTAGTATTTCCATGGTATGAATGATTGCTCCTAGATTTGGGCTGCTCTAGCACTTGAGTAATTTGACATTGTTATTGTTCACAGCGTTAAGATGTGTGCAAAACACTGTGGCACATGATTACTAGTCTTAGCTTTCTTCTTTCCTGAAACTGCATAAAAGTTGGAATACAAATAAAAAAAAGGGAAAATAAAAAGAATAATTATGTAGATAAAGCAATCCATTAATTACTCCCTACCCCTACAGTCCTAACTTCTTCAAAGTTCTTGGAAGGTCATGTTTTAATTTTTACTCTGATTTTATGGCCTTGAGTGTTTTATGATAGTTAAGAAGGCACCAACCTAAGAATATAGGTACACAGGAGCCTGGTGAAGTGAAAGATAATCTGTATAATTTAAAATTTAGTAGTGTATTCCAACCATAGGAAAGATTGTGGATGACTTTGATTCCTTAGTTTAGCTGATAAATAAGCATCCCCCCCCCTTTTAATTGACTAGGTAAGTTAAATGTTTTACTAGGTAGTAAGACGTTTTATAACATTATTCTTCATGAATGTTCCTCTTCACTCACTGGAATAAATGCATCTAAAGGCAAAAGCAAAGACTTCTTAAATTTTAGTTCTTGACTTTGAAATAAATTTAGATCTGTAAAAAAAAAGAGTAGAAAAAATAATTTGGAAGTTGATAGTAAGTCATATATAATTGTAAGTAGAATTTGGGAACCAGAAAATTAACTGTTCTTCAAATCTTGATCAGTTTTTAAACTAGTTATTTTTGCTTAATTGTCTCTTTTCTCTCATTCTCTCCTTTCCCCTTTGGCTTGAGTCATGGTTTCATATAACTCAGGTCCACTCACCCTTAAACTCCTGGTCTTCCAGCCCCTGCCTCCCTGTCCTGGGAGTATAGGAGTGCACCACCAAGTTGAGCTCATGTACTTACCCCTCTTCAGGAGCCTGTAATTCTGTGGTGGTGTTTTCCTTTCTTTTATGACACCCTCCTCCCCCCATGACTTCAGCAGTTTTGAACAGTTGTTAAATAGTGAGTTAATTTGCTTTTTCTATGATTAGGTTGAGTTTATGCATTTTGGCAAGAAAATCACACACAAGTATTTTAGTATGTCAGACTAGGAAGGGTGAGTATGAGTGTTACTTTTAATTGCTTGGTTGTGGTAGGTTATATTTGACGTATTCCTTCGCCATATAGTTTCTTTTCCTCCTGTAGGTGGTGTTTTCCTGCCCCAGTAGCCACTTCCAAATTATCACACTGAGGCTTAACATTACTTATAAATGCCCAGCTGATAGCTCAGGCTTATTACTAACTAGCTCTTACAAACTTAACCCATTTCTATTAATCTCTGTGCTACCACGAGGCTTGACATTTACCTCTATCCCATTTTGTATGTCCAACTGGCTCTCCGTCTGGTTAGTGTTCCCTGTCTGGTTGGTGACTTTTCTGACTCTGCCCTTCTGCATCCCATCATTCTCAGTTTGGCTTTCTCTCCTAACTTTATCCTGTTCAGCTATTGGCTCGTCAGCTTGTTTATTAAACCAATCATATCGACACATTCACACAGTGTACAGAAGGATTATTCCACAGCATAATCCTTTTGTCTAATTAAAAAGAAAGGTTTTAACTTCAACATAGTAAAATTATATATAACAAAAACAATTATCGAGTAAGAATTACAGTTACAATATCCAGTCTATTTTTATATATGGCAAAATTAGAGAAAATATTATCTGTCTTAATCTTGGTGAGTCTAAAGTTTTATACCTAACTAGCTTTCTTTCTGTTATAACTAAGGAAAACTGTAAGTTTAATTGTTTAGTTTTTAACTTCATCAAAGACCCCAGAAGGATGAAATGTTACCAAATGACACCCATACTTTCTTTGCAACGTTGCTGCATCCAGTTCTGGCCTATAGGCCCAGAATATCTGATAGACTTTTCTGTGAAGCAGGGAATTCTGAAGCACTGTCCTACCTTGTCTTGGCATTTCCCCTTTGTAATTAATAGTATCCCATATCTCATGTTGCTCATTGATTTTTTTTTTTAAGCATACACTGAATAAACTTTTTGTATGTCATTATTACTATAATAGTTTCCTATTAATGATAATTTTAAAAACAATTCTATCTTTAATTTGACAGTTATTAATTGGAATCTGTAAATCTCTTTCACTCTATTCTATTACTTATGGTCTCATAGTATAGTTCATTACTAGTATTTTGTCACAAATAAAAAACTTGAGATGGCGGAGCAGGTAAAGGCACTTGCTAAGCAAGCCTGAAGCCCTTCAATCCCTAGAACTGTATTCTAATGTATACAGGCATGTACATGAATGTCCATGTGCACATTAAACAAGTCAAAAAACCCAAGAGAACAAATTCTGAAAGAAATTAACAGTGTAAAAGTTTATAATAGTACCTGTTTCCTTTGCTTGTAATTAGGAAGGGAAAGGGTCAATAAAAACTTCAGTGTTCCTAAGTATTACTTTTAAACCTGGATTTCATGGTAACCACTGGTTTTATATTAAACGTCTTCTAATAAATAATCAGTGACCAACCTTTTGAGTTATTTACCTTAAAGTTTCTCAGAATTGGAATTGCGTAAAGACGATGTTTTTCTTTGAGTATTCTGGAGAACTCAGTGACCAGCAGGGTCATTTTTATGGTATGACAATTGACATTTAACATATAAAACTAACTACATTTCTTTTGTTAAATTGAAACAAAATTAAGTTTTAAGTGAAGAAAACTACCTATCCCAATTTATAATCCTGGTTTTCTTTTTTAGAAGATGATGATTGATCTCTGTACTTCTCTTCCTAGTGACTTATTTTATGTCTGTGTATATCAGCAGCATTTGTTCACTTGATTAATTTTAATTACCTGATGTGTATGTGTGTTTTTGCCTGCATATATGTCTCTGCACCTGTGTGTGTGACTGGTGCTGAGAAGGTCAGAAGAGAGCGTCAGATCTTTGGAACTGGCTTTTACAGATGGTTGTGATCTGCCACATAGGTGCTATTGAACCCTGGAAGAGTGGCCAGTATTCTTAACTGCTGAGCCATCTTTCCAGCCCTTGGTGAATTGTTTTGAATCTTTAAAGTAGCTATTCATTTGAATGTATGTATGCTACCTACGTGACCTATTTTCACCTGTCTCCTTATTCTCTCATTCTCCCTATCTCCCTGATGGTCCCCTTTCTCCCCACTTGTAATTCCACTGCAATTCTCTCTCTCTCTCTCTTTCTCTCTGTCTCTCTCTTTCTCTCTGTCTCTCTGTCTCTCTCTCTGTCTCTCTCTCTCTCTCTCTCTCTCTCTCTCTCACACACACACACACACACACACACACACACACACACACACACACACCATGTTGATTTTTTACGTTTGTATCCTGTATGAGGAGACATGTGATTTCAGTTTGAATTTTTTATAGCTAAATAAGACTTCTGTCTCTCCCTCCCTCTCTCTTTCTCTCTGTCTCTCTCTGTCTCTGTCTCACTCTGTGTGTGTGTGTGTGTGTGTGTGTGTGTGTGTGATATTTTCTTTATACATTCATCTGTTGATGGACATCTGCACTAATTTCATTTTCATGTCTTGGCAATTGTCATTAGTGCTACAATAAAAATTGGTGTGCAGAGATCTCTATGGTATTGTCACTTTGAATCTTAAATAATTTATATTATTTTAAATTATGTGTAGGTATGTGCATCTGCATGTAGGTTCATGCATGTGAGTACAGGTCTTTGCAGAACCCAGAGACATTGTGTCTCCTTGAGCCGGAGTTAAAGATGATTGTGAGCTACCTGACATGGGTGCTGAGAAAACTCAACTTCAGTCTTCTGGAAGAGTGGCAAGTGTTTTAACTACTAAGCCGTCTTTCTTCACCTCCTGACTGTTTGATTATCTATCCAGGAGTGGAATAGCTATACCATATGACATTTCTGTGGCTGTACCATTCTCACTAATGGTGTGTGAGGATTGGTCCTTCCCCTCAGTATCCTTGCCAGGGCTTGTTTTCTTGATGAAAGCCATTCTGACTGGAACCTCAATGTAGTTTTGAGTTTCCCTCATGGTAAAAGGATGGTGAACAGTTTTTTATATATTTATTGGCCATTTCTACTGTTTTTTTTTGGCGGGGGGTTGCCTTTTCTTTTTTTGATTTTTTTTTTTTTTTTTTTTTTTTTTGAGACAGGATTTCTCTGTGTAGCCCTAGCTCTCTTGGAATTCACTCTGTAGACCAAGCTGGCCTCGAATTCATGAGTTCCACTTGCCCCTGCCTCCCAAGTGCTGGGATTAAAAGCATGCGCCACCACTGCCCAGCTGGCCATTTCTACTTCTGAGAACTGTCTCCTCATTTCATCTGCTTGTTCTTTGAATGACTTGTTCTTTTGATTGTTGTTTGTTTTTGGATTCTAGTTTTTCTTTGTCAAATGGGTCTAGTTGACAGCTTTTCTCTCATTCTGTAGGATGTTGCTGTTTTTTTTCCTTTGCTGTACAGAACTTTTTTACGTTAATAGCCCTATTTGTTAATTCTTGTTATTTCCTGGGCTATTGGAGTCCTTTTCATAATGTTCTTGTCTATTCCTGTACCTTGATGTGTTTTCCCTGTAGCATTTGAGAGTTTCCAGTCTTGCATTATGATCTTTGATCCATTTTGAATTGAGTTTTGTACAGGATGAAAGATAGGGATCTAATGTCATTATTCTCCGTTTGGATGTCCAGTTTTCCCACACCTTTTGTTTGGAGTGCTCTACTTGTTTAAGTCCACTGCTCTAGCAGTGTTGATCTCTGTGTCCTTGTGTTGCGTTGGTGTGGCTGTCTGGTTGTGTCCCTGTCATGTAAGTTTTGTCGCCATGACTCTAGTAAAAACAAGGTGCTAATACTGCTAGCATTGTTACGTTTGCTTGAGATTGCTTTGACTTATGTATGGTATGTGCACACGTGCTGGCGTGATTTTAGGATTGTTTTCTAGTCCTGTGAAGAATGTCATTGGAATTTTGATGAGCGCTGACTTGGCTCTGGAGTTCATTTTTACTAAGGGAGCAGTTTTGCAGTATTCTAGTGTTTCATAAGCAGTGCTGTTTGTTCATTGTATGTTGTCAATTTTCATGCCTTTTAATTAACTGTATTTATTGTAGTTTTTTTAAAAGAAGTTTAATTTTAATTTTGAGCTTTAGAGTACAATTTAACTTCTCAAATAAAGCCCACCTAGGAAATTACCAGTGGCCTGAAATTTTTTTTCCTTGCTAGTTTGAAAGCAAATGCTTCTAAATTAAACCAGATTTAATTTAGTTAGAGCAGGGAAAACATCCCACTAAGTAGTGGTGTATTGTATAGTAATTTGTTTTAAAATTTATTTGGTTCAGTTTGTAGATGTGGCTCCTTAAAATAAGGACAGTGAAGTAATACATTGGTTTTCTCTGCTCAAAATAACATTAAAATTTCTTTGTATTTGGTAAATTCTGAGTTGGATTTTTTTTTTTTTCCTTTTGAGGAGGGCATACTTCTAAGTATGTACAGCTACGTAACTGCTACCACTTTATGAAAGTAGTTGCTTTTCAGATACAGATTTCTAATACTGTTCTAAGATTTAGAAAGCATCCTGTTAAGAAAAACTCATTTGTATAATCTTATATATTAAACCCTTACTTTGTTGTTTGTATTGGTGTGTTACTATAATATCCATCAAAAGGTGAATTGGAAATAGTAAATAAGTCTATATAAATTTGTGTTGAAAGCTTAAAACTTTTATGTTAACATTCCTTATTAAACCTTTGTATAATTAAAGCATGCATGTATATTGGTTCTTACTTTACTCAAATCAATGGAAAAATACTAATTTAAAAACTGAGGTGGCCACGTAAAGCGTAACCTCTTCATGCCTTTCTGTATTTCTGTATATCCAGGTGTAGAACGCTAAGGTATGCCGTGATGGATTTAAGTGTGATACACAAACCAAAAGCAGATAGCTATTCAGATGAAATATTTATGTCTGTGACAGTCCACTTTCCTTGGTAATTTTTTGTTAGGAACAGAATTAACTGACAGTTGAGCATAGTTAGAAAAAGAGGGAAAAAAGCCAAGATAATTAAAGCAAAGAAATGGAAGATGACTGCAGATGGCATAACTGGATCAAGTTTTTAGTCACAAACACAGATAGTTTTGTATGTATAGACATCTGAAGGGAAAAATGTGCGGTTACTGTTGAGTTGAGAAAAATGTGGAAAATAGGGAGAAAGCCTAAATGTTATACATGAAGTTTTTATTTCTGAATTTAATGACACAAATTGAAGATTCCTTGTGATCTGGTGGACCTAGAGGAAAGTGGAGCTATATGTGGTAGAATATATCTGTAATCCTAGCACTCAGGATGAGGCAGGGGGTTGTGAGTTGGACGCCAGCCTGGGCTATGTTAGTGAATGCGGCAATGTAAAAAATGCACACTCCTCATACCAAACCAGAGAATATGTATCTAGTGTTGAGATTTTATCAGGTAGTTAATAAGGCATGCCAGTATTTTGATATCCAAGCTCTCAAAATGTTTGATTTATGAACTTGTAGTCCTCTTGACCCAAAATTAGTAAGTGGGAAGGAATGTCAGCAGATTAATATCAGACTGAAGGAGTGTATATAGTAGAAAATAAATAAGAAAAAGTGTAAATTGTTTGTTGCTGTCTAAATGAACAGTTGTGGAGAGAGGGAACGGTAGAGACTTGCCACCGTTCCACCAGCAACATGTCTACAATTGTTGGTTGATTTTACTCCCACTACCAGCTCCCAAGTAAATCCTACACAGAGGCTTATTCTTAATTATAAATGCCTGGCCTTAACTTGGTTTGTTTCTTGCCAATTTTCCTTAACTTATCCTTTTTACCTTGTCTTCTGTATATTACCCCTACCCTCCCAACCCCCCAGAGATGAGGACCAAACCCAGGGCCTTGTGCTTGCTAGGAATGCGCTCTATTACTGAGCTAAATCCCCAACTCTTTTTCTGTATATCTTATGATCACTCTTAATTCTGTGGCTGGCCCCTAGAATCCTCCTCTCCTTGTTCTTCTGCTCTTTCCTCCTGTTTCTCCTCTCTGCCTGTTAGCCCCATCTATCCTTTCTCCTGCCTCACTATTGGTTATTCAGTTCTTTATTAGACCATCAGGTGTTTGAGATAGGCTCAGTAACACAGCTTCACAGAGCTAAACAATTAACACACTTTAAAATAATATTCCCCAACACACAATATGTTAAGTTTGCTAAGGCATTAGTGATCTTTAATGCAGGGAGTAGGCAACATTAGTCTTCATAGTATCATTTGTTGTTATGGAAAGTCATGTGTAGTTTTATACTTCTACAGAAATTTTAACAAATTGGAGTGTTTCTAAATAAGTGGAAAGGCATGAAAACATGTTGGGTAGTTCACAGGTACTTAGATATACCTTAGAACTTTGCTGAGTATTTATGAGGCTCCCAAGTGGCAGTGGGCGGCTCATATTTTAGGAGTGAGAGTTATAACTCAGAAAAACAAATTTAATGCTTAGAACTCCGGAGGTTTTTTTTTTTGTTTTGTTTTGTTTTTTTGTTTTGTTTTGTTTTGTTTTGTTTTTTTTAAATCCAACCGTCTTTCTTAATCGTGGTACTATTTAGTTGGAAGATAAATGCCCAATTTAGGAGTTATTGTAGGTAGAAATTTTAAATACTAATGGTACAGAAATTTGTTCCCTCTGAACCATTGCCATAGCTTGAATATCATGTGGATGTATGTGGAGCATTTCAGCATTATTACGTAATATATGACATGAGAATTGTTTTGAGTCATTAATTTGCTTTATAAAGAAACATATCTGTGAGTCTACCATGAGGATAGCCCATTGGATATTTCTGTGATGATCTGGGTGTGATCACACCAACTTGATAGGATAACAGTAGCAGAATTTCTGATTGCTAGGACTTAGGTAATGAAGTTTTGAGCATGGTGGTTTGGGAAAAGGTTGAACAATTCAGTGGGTTGTAATGTATGAGGTACCAGTACAGAGAGACTGAATCAGAGACATCACAAATTAGAAAGAGTTACTGTTAGAATTGGAATCAGAATGTTTTCTGGTTGGAACTTTACAAATACTGTGTCCCCAATTGCTGAGGCTTTTCTGGCTAGTATTCACTCACCTGCTTAGATTCAGCAATGAATCAGTTCGTAATCTGGAGGACTGCAAGTGTGTTCTCTTACATTCCTGTCAGCACTATTCTTGTATATAATGTATATACTATTATTAGAGTAAAACATTTTTAAGGCTGAAAAGTCAGGGTGCAACACTTACTTTATAGTCTTAAGTTCTTTAGAAGCTTAGGACCATGACTTGTGCAGTTTTAATTTTAACTTTAACCTAGTCTGTTCTTCCCTTCATTTTTTCCCCACCATGTATTCAACCCACCTAGTCTTTATTGAAGACCAACTATGTTCCAGGCACTATTCTAGGAGTTCGAGACACAGTGGGTGGCAGGAACTTGTAGAACTTTTAGTTGTTGATCAAAGAATTGTGCAGTTATATATAGAAATACAAGTTAAGAGGTAGATGCTGTATATCACCTAATTGGATGATGGACTGTATAACATTTGTTTTATATGAATATTTTAATGTTATCTTACTTGAGTTTTTCTAATCATATACAGTTATTTCTCTTTATTTTTCTAAGTGTGTTTACCTGGAAAAGTCATGTTTTTTTTTTTTTTTCCTCATCTATTACAATTGTTTCTTGGAACTATCTTCAGATAAGTTATTTTGCAGTAGATGGCAGTCAACAATTCAGAAACCCTCAACTGGTTTACTGCACAGAGAAAAGAGCCTGTGGAGTGGTCAGCCCAAGATGGGATGTGCATATCCCCAAGGCTGAAGGGGAGTGGGGGGTGGTGGTGGAAAGATAACGTCGAGGAAAGAGTGTTTTCTTTAAGCTGTCACAACGGCCATTGCTCATATGAATGTAGAGCTGTTGTGACAGCTTAAGCCAGACAGAATTCTAGAATGGAGGAGGAAATGCTACTACAGCTAAGGGCCCATTTAGCTTCTAATAGCAGACACTCACCAGGGCAGGCTCGCTCCAAGAAGTAGTTGTACTTGATGGGTTAAAAAGAATTAAAAAAAACCTAGAAGTTGGGTGGACAGGGAGCTGAGGCTTGAAAGGTTGGATCTGGGAGGAGGAAGTATATCTGAATATGAGTTGTATGACATTCTCAAAGAATGAATACAATGTTATTTTAAAAGAATACTTTTTCAAGTACTGACCTAGTCTTTCATTTATAATAGCAAGCTCCCTCCCCTGAGATCGAATCTAGGGCCGTGCACATGCAGCATAAGCACTGCTCTTCTGCCACTTCTCCAGTCCCCTTTGTTTTGTTGCTGTCTTGTCTGCATTTAGAACTGCTCTTCCATTGATAGTGTAAGCACCATTTCCTCCTCTCCGGCTCGTCATGCCTCAATGCTGAGAGTTGAACCAAGGACCTTCATCACTGGCTTACACCCCCAGCCTTCCACTTGGTTTCAGTTGCTATTTTCCTTTTTTAAATGTCAACCCTGCTTACAGCTTTCCCACCTATATTGGTATATAAATTTTATACATACTTTTTAAGATTTAGTTTCAATTATGTGAATGTGTCTGCATGTCAGTGTGTGCACTTGAGTGCAGGTGCCTGGATGTCAGGGGTGTTTATTTCCTTGGAGCTGGAGGTACATGTTGTTAGGTGCCTGATGTATTTACACTGGGTACTGAACCGTCCTTTATAAGTAGGAGTACATGCTCTTAACCACTGTGCATCCCCTCCCCTTTGTGTGTGTTTTAAATTGATTAAATTTTCCATTTAAAAACAGATTATATGTATGGGTGTTTTGTCTGCCTTTATGCTAGTATATGATATATATACTTGGTGCCTGAAGAGCTCAGTAGAAAATAGTACTGGAGGTTACAGTTTCTTTCTTAACCACTAAACCATCTACATCAGTGGTTCTCAACCTTGCTAATGCTATGACCCTTTAGTACAGCTCCTCATGCTGTGGTGACCCCCAACCATAACATATTTCATTGCTACTTCATAACTGTAATTTTGCTATTGTTATGAATCGTAATGTAAATATCTGATACTCAGGATATCTAATACACAACCCCCCAAGAGGTCATGAAGTATAGAAATAACTTACAGGGATTCATTAAAATATAACTTACATAATTTTCAAAAATATATTTTTACCTGAGAATTATAATACAGATTTTTTGGGTACAGAACATTGATTTTGGTTATCTTTGCTTTTTGTATGTATATCTGTAAACCAGTGTGGTTTGTTTTCTGTTAAGGTGGTCTAGTCCAGGTCACTGTCCTCTGACTTAGCAGCTTTTGTAGCGTCTTGATGACTGTGGCTTACTAGGAATTCGTCTCCCCGAGTTCTTGGCAGCTCTTCTTGTGTTGTTGAGGTGCTATTGTCCTCTTCCCTGGAATGTTGCTTTAGTTAGGGTTCATTTAGTTCTGTGATTTGCACACTCACTCAGACCGGCTGAACCTGGTATATGCTGCCTGGTGAGCATCATGAATGTGTTACAGATACTCTGAACCTGGTATATGCTGCCTGGTGAGCATCATGAATGTGTTACAGATGCCTAAACTATCCAGTAAAGTGGTGTCCAGTTTACGTCTTTTTCTTGTTGTATTTTGTTTTTTGTTTTTTTTGGAGACAGGATTTCTCTCTCCTGGATCTTGCTCTGTAGACCATGCTGGCCTCAGACTCACAGAGATCCACCCGCCTCTGCCTCCTGAGTGCTGGGATTAAAGACGTGCACCACCACTGTCCGGCTCCAATTTAAATCTTACAGAGACAGATTATTTATGAGGAATAAAAGAGCTTTTAGTATTTTGTCTTAACGTATTTTTATGACAAATAAAGCTATCATTTATTAAAATGACTGGCCTCATTTTTAAGCATGAACATTTTCGCTAAACTAAAATCTATATGATTACAGTGACGAGTCTCTGCTTTGAAGTATGTTTTAATATGATGTGTGATTTGGTTGGTGTAAATTTGATTTATGGTAGAAATGAAGGCTGTCATCTTGTAAACAGGCTGAATCCAGAGAATGACAGGATAGGTCAACAGTTATTCACTGGAGTTAACATTTTATCAGGGAAGCACACAGCCTCCTTCCCCCTTTCCTGGATTAGCAAGACTTTTCTTGTCTAACACATTTACAATTTTTACTTTTAACAGAAATTAGCAGAGTACGGAAAGACATGTACAACGACACATTAAATGGCAGTACAGAGAAAAGGAGTGCAGAATTGCCTGATGCCGCGGGACCCATTGTTCAGTTACAAGAGAAACTCTATGTGCCTGTAAAAGAATACCCAGATGTAAGTATATTTGTTGTTTTGCTCATTTTTTCTGCCTTACACAATATGCAATGAAACAACTTATACTATCAGCTGCTTTAAAAAAGTTACGTATGAAATTGGAAATGGGAATAATTTTATGTGGCTAATTAAATTTTTTCTCTTTAAAGTATATTTCATTTGATTTTTGCTATGTCACTTTGGGAAATAAATAACTCATGGTGAAGACTTTGGGATTTCAGAATGAGGTCAGGAACTGTGGGAAGACTTTTGTCCTGAATGTTAAAGAAAGATTACGTGCAGCTCTGGTAGTCTTCAGTCTGGTCACAGAACATCCCCAGCTTGGACCATGTCATTCTTTGTCTAATGAGAGTACTGGGCTTGCTTCGTGGTTGCTTCCAGCTCTCTGAAGTTTCTATGAAAAGGACTCTTTCAGTCTGATTCCTCCTTTTTCCCCAGTCTTTTTTACTTAGTCAGTTGCTGAACCACTGTCCAGTATCTTTGTGGAATTAGTCTCCTCCTGTACCACTGGTTTTGAAGTACCTCCAGGCTCTGCCTTTAAAAAAAAACAAAAACAAAAACAAACAAACAAACAAAAAAAAAACAAAGCAAAACCCTCTGTGATACGATTGATTCTATTTCTCTGCCCACATCTTAAATGATTTTTCCACTTCTCTACAGTGTAATCACATTGGCTTTCCTTTGACTTTGAGAATAAGTTAAATCTATTCCCAGCTTCAAGATCTT
The DNA here is from genome assembly GCF_903995425.1 of Onychomys torridus. Classification (NCBI taxonomy): domain Eukaryota; kingdom Metazoa; phylum Chordata; class Mammalia; order Rodentia; family Cricetidae; genus Onychomys; species Onychomys torridus. The sequence goes on from NC_050461.1 coordinate 56,787,215, forward strand.
TGTGTCATTTATATACCGTTCACTGTGACTGGCTGCTACTTTTTCCTTAAGTGTGATTGAGTTTGAATATCCCATTAGCAAGGCTTTCCCTAACCAGTTTTCATAAAAGCCACCTGGTTCTGTCCATTTCCACCCCTTCCCCCAAACCCTAACCTCCCACACTCCACCTCTATAGTACTGTTATCTAATGTTTTAGTTTTCTTTCTCCCTAGCACAGCAGGGGTGAGGGACTGTCAGATGACCCTCTTCTCAGGGGTCACATATCAGATATCCTGCCTATCAGATATTTATGATTAATAACAGTAGCACAATTACAGTTACGAAATAACAACAAAAATAACTTTATGTTTGGGGTCACCACAACATGAGGAACTGTATTAAAGGGTTGAAGCACTAGGAAAGTTGAGAACTGCTTCCCTACGATAATATATTATACATAAAACAAGAATCTTGTCTTCTTTAATTCACTGCTATAATTTTACTAGTCACTCTATAATACTGACGCATAGTAGCAATTTATTACTTACTGAGTATGTAAAAACAAAATAATGGCTGTTATATTTGAGAATACTTATTGGAAAACAGATGAAAGAAAAAGTGATTCTAATGTGAAAAGTGGCTTTTAGACCCATTAGTTGTTACTCAGACATTAGTTTATAGATGGAGTATAAATGTTTAAATTGGGCTACTGGTGGATGGAGTTTTGGTAATTCATCACTTGTGTTTTTTAGTATACCTTTCTTCAGTTTATACATTTACTGTATTTTTGAAAATAGTTTTAGTTGCAGATACACAATTCCAGATAATCTTGCCAAAAGAAGGCTTTGTTGGATGATTATAAAGTATTGTAGGAAATTATGTATGGTGGGAAGCAAGGACAATTGGGAGAGAACTTCAGTGGCAGGATTTTGTGGATCTTGTCTCTGAACAATTGTCTGTTAGATTATTGAAGACATCCAAAGTTAATCTCTGACCTCTTCAGCAATGTGCATGTGTACATGTCTGTATACATATGTATGTACACAACAAGAATTAAATATTGTCTAAATAGAATATCTTTCATGTTTTTCAGTGCTGGTTGATATTTTAATTGTATAATCATCAATGCAGAGAATGCTTTTTTATTTAAATACATAGTACCAAATGGTAGAAGAATTTTGGGCGTTTCATAAATGGTTGGGAACCCTGTCCCAATTTCAAGCCAGAATTTATTCATCAGTTGAAATTTTCTTAAAAATTTATTTTTATATGTAAGGGTGTTTGCTTGCATGCATATATGTTCATCACATGCATGCAGTGCCTCTGGAGGCCAGAAGAGGCCATTAGATCCCTTGGGAGTGGAGTTGTAACTGGTTGCAAGCTAGTATATGGGTACTGGGAATTAAACCTGGGTCTTCTGGAAGGGCAGGCAGTGCTTTTAATTGCTAATCCATCATCTCTCTAGGCACCCCCCTCCCCTTTAAAATTAAACTCAAGCAGTTTCTAAAATCAAGCATTCTAAGAAAATACAATATAAAGATAGAATTGAGTCTTACATACTGAGGAATGACCCTAGGAAAATAATTGTCTTTGTTATGCATATGTTTCTATAACAGCAGTAAAGTTTGTTCATACAGTAAAAGCACTGCAGTTCCTAACTGTAGATTTTAATTTTCCCTGAGGTATTTCATGCAGCATTCAGTGGCATTGCATGAACTAATGGCATGCATAGTGCAAAATGTGTGTCTTCTGTCTTTAGCACCAAGGCTGGGAACATGGCTCCTTGACTAAAGTGCTTTCTGCACAAACATGAGGACCTGACTTTGGACCCCCCATACCTACATAAAAGCCAGACAGTATGTGTAGCTGGAGAGTTTCTCTCCAGGTCCTGCCAAGTCCCTGCAGTCCCGCAGTCCACTTATAAAATAAACACACAGACACTTACATTATTTAAACTGTTTGGCCTAATGGCTCAGGCTTCTTGTTATCTAGTTCTTCTATCTTAAATTAACCCATTTCTATTAGTAAGTTGCCGCATAGTTCATGACTATCAGTACTTTACGTCTCGCTTTTCATAGCAGCTACTCTCTGCCTCAGCCTTTCACTTCCCAGAATTCTCCTCTTTCCTTGCCCCGCCTATACCGGCCAATCCCCAGCACTGTGGCACAGGAGGTGCCCAGTTGACCATCCAGTGTAGCTGGAAACATAAGTTTCTGATTCAGTGAGAAATGGCCCTTTCTCAAACAAGTAAGGTGGAGAGTGATAGAGAGACCAGTGTCAACCTCTGACCCGAGCACACAGACAGAGTTGTTCACATAGGCATTTATAGACATACAGGACATACAGAGTAAAAATGATGTTATTCCCTGGTGTTTTTCTTTTTCCTGAAGTTATGAAATGTTTCAGATTACATGGTAATCTGTGGTAGTTTTAATTTATTAGTGTAATTTGATAGTATAAAATATGTTTATGTGTTAGGTACAGGAACAGTTATTGACTTGAAAACTTCAAATAATCAGAGAAGGCTAATTTTATGACTTTTTAGTTTGAATTTTTTTTTCTTTCTTTTTTTCTTCACTCTAAGGTTATATTCCACCTGTGCCTATTTGGCTATACTGAATTTCTGAGGATGGTAGTAGATATTATTTCAGTGAGTTTCAGTATACTCTGAGACCAGTAAATTTCATCTAGAACTGTTTTGGTTTTTTTTTTTTTAAGTTTAATGATTTCTAATGTCATAAGCCTTTTCATAGTCTTTAAAATAGCAAGTGCTTTATTTTGTGAATTATATATCTTAATATTTTTAAAATAACTAGTATTCCAAACAATAGTTAAAAGTTATTTTTGGAGATTTACTTGTAAGAAATTGATTTTCAGCCTCCGTTGAGATGGAATGTTTGGCTTATCTCATAAATGTATTATGATCTGCTGTGTTAAAGCTTTGTTAAGATGGACTTACCAGTTAAATACAAAAATCACAGGTATCTAAACTACATTTCTTTCTTAAAATCCTCACTAAACTAACCAAAGGAATCTTAACAGAAAAGTTGGTAAAAACCTTGTTCGCAGGGACATTCGTCTGTTTGTGGTAGGTATTAAAGGGGGGAGTTGCTTGTCTGATTTATGCCCATCCTGGGCAAAGTGCATCTTTTGGAGGTGAGAACCAAGTAGTCCATCAGGGTTGTTCCTGTCCTGAACCCTCCAATAGGCACCTGGAGTGGGCTATGAAGAAGGGAGTTTATTCTCCTTGAGCCTTGTTACTCATCTCATAGCCTAGTGACTCAGGCCGAGTACTAATTACTTGAAATGCTTGGGTCTAATTTTTTTACATTAGAAATATCTGCATCTATAAAAACAGATATGGGACCCAAACCTGAATATAAAATTCATTTGTTTCACATGCATCTTAAAACATGCATTCTGAACATAATTTTACACAACATTTTAAATGGAACTGCATTTTGGATACAGTCAAATGAGTTCGGTTATAGAATTTTCCACTTTTGGTAGCATTATGTCTATACTCAAAAGAGTTTAGTAGTTTGGAGCATTTTCAAAGTTAGTGATATTCAGCTTGTAGCAGTTGTCCTGAATTTGTTTATAAGTGATTGAGGCCATTTATATCTTCTTGATTTAATTGTCAGCAGAAATCTGTCTTTAAAGAAGAGAGAACTCTTCTTATAGGGACATACTAGCCTTGGAACTAAATTGGGTTGTTTTGTTGGGAAAGTATAATTTGTCTTAACGAACTTAGCCATTTATAACAGAGCAGTTCAATTGAGACTTCCTGGAATCAAGTTTCTTTATCATTAACTTGGCCATGTTTTCACATTAGTAAGATTTATTACTTGGTTAGGAATTTTTTCATCTTAAAAATTTATGCTGGTGGTTGCTGTCTCAGCAGTTAAGAATACTTATTACTCTTCCAGAGGACCCAGATTAGGTTGTCAGCACCCCCATCCCCCACCTCCCCAGTTCTATGCAAGCATCAGTCATACACATGGCACAAAGGTATGCATGCAGGCAAAACACTCATACACATACAATTAAAAATAAATCTTTAAAAAATTTATCGGTGCTCTATTATTTGTGGTTAGTGGAAGAGAGGATTATTTCTACTAGGTTCTAAACTTTCTCATTTACCATTGTATCTAAGTAGTATAAATCAACCATTTTGACTTTTAAAATTAATTGGAGCTGTTAGAGCCTAGGTCTGGGTATATAGTCCAGTGGAAGAGTTTGTGCTGAGTGTATTTATCGTTCTAGATTCAATCTCCAGCATAAACCAGCCAGTCACCCAACAAACCAGCCAATTATAAAGCTACCACCACTACCAACAAAACAAAGCTTAAAAGAAGGAGTAAATATAAATCAAACATTTTGTATCATTTAGTCTAGAAATATTCATGTGTAGTCTGTGGTAAATAACTGTACAGAATAATAAGAAAAGATATCATCTTTTCATGGAATGCTTAAATATGTGAGCAGCTGTGGACTAATGACAAGGTGAACTTGGACAGTGATTGTTCATTGAAGAACAGGGCATGGAATTGTAGTGAAGCATCTAAAGGTCTCTGCCTCCATTATGTGTGGAGACTGAGAAGAAGGAAGGCCTTTCCGCAGAATGAGTTCCTTAGAGTAATGTGGGATATTGAACAGGGTAGTGTTGTAAAGACAGGTGACAGCAAATCAGACACAAGTAAACACTTGTGCTGTAAAGACCAGCTCTCCTGTTAACTAATGCAACTTCTAATAGGCTGATGTTCATGTAGCAAGATGTCAGCTCTAAGAGCCTAAACATACTGTGTTTCCTAGACTCATCTATAGTCTTAGGTGAGACTTGGACTCACTGTATTTTTATTTTTAAAGTTTATTTTCTCTATTTTAACAAACATCTGTCAAAGAAATATGCTGATGAATACATCGTAATGATTTTCATTCATAGAAAAGGTTTGCTTGGAGTTCAAAGCTCGCCATGGTTGTATGTACAGTGAGACTTTCTGTTAAAAAACAAAACAAAAAGATGTGATCCAGTGATGGGAAGACTGAAAACATTTAATAAGTCAAGGCATGATTTTTCTCAAGTAGTGCATTTTATAGTGTAGTTAGGGAAAAATTACAGAAGTAACACCTGAATTCATTCTAAAACACTTGAAGATTTTTAAATGTAAACTACCTATTAATAATATAGAATTCTAAGGTTGTTAAAATTTGTTTACTGACCTAACAAGGGAGACATAATGTGGTATTAAGTGTCTGAACTTGATTCAGTCTAGGTATATTAGGATTTTGTCTATTTAGTAACTTGTTGTATTTTAAAGGTAGATAATACAAAGAGCAACCATTATTCAGTGTTACTTTGAGAATTCAGTAGCTTAGTGCATGTGCCTTACTCAAAATAGAATTGGGCTCATTGTTTTGAACATAATACTCAGCATTCTTAACACCTAAAAATTGTTGTAGCCCTTATACTCCAGTTGAAGTGGAAAGTGAAGATAACTTGATTTTTCTTTTTCTCCCTACAATGTCTTTTACTTTGTTCTTTGAAACAGAATGAGGACATGAGTCAACTTTATTGAGGAATTTCTGACTGTGGGTTCTATGCTGAATGTAACCTACTATCTAATCATTGTTGAGGTATAGTGAGCTAATAAAATTGTGTACTTTTAAGATACATAATGGAATAAGTAATTTTTAATTGATTTATTTTTATTGAAAAAATTTCATATAGTTTATTTTGATCACATTCTTTCTCCTTGCCCCAATGCCTCCCAGATTTCTGTTTACCTGCCCACCCAACAAAAAACACCAAAATAAACAACTTAAACAAACAAAAAAGCCAAGCCAGGAAGTGGTGGCACACACCTTTAATCCCAGCACTTGGGAGGCAGAGCCAGGTGGATCTCTATGAGTTCGAGGCCAGCCTGGTCTACGTAGAGTAAGATCCAGGACAGGCAGCAAAACTACACAGTGAAACCCTGTTTTGAAAAACCAAAAAGAAAAAAAGAAAAATAAAACCAAACAAAATTGTAACAAGAATCTCAATGGTCCCTATATATACACCAATTTATTAAGGGTTTCTACGGGGAAAACAGACTCACTGATAGAAAATGAAGTGACGCTCTTGCCTCTGTGTCCCAGGGAAAGATGGGGAAAGCTCATGACCTGGTTGCTGAGACATGTGTCAGGAAGCCTTCCATGTCCAAGAGAGGGAATGTCAGACAAGAAGCAACACCTCTTTCAGGACACTAGCCCAAGGTCTTGGGCAGAGCAAATCCCCACTGCATTTCTCCGTTTTGTCTAAATAAGGTTCTAAACCTAATACAAAACTATATGCAAAAAGAACGATTATCAAGTACTGTCCAGGATAAAGAAAGGGTAATAACAAACAAAAGTAGAACTATAACCAACAAGAACAATTTCTAGACCACAGGTAAATAGAAAATTACAGAGATTACTCCAAAAGCTATCCCATCCTGAAGAATCTAAATCTAGTACCTGATATGCTCTTAGCTAAGATGCGAGAAGATTGAAACTATAACTGTCTAGTTTTCACCCCCATCAAAGACCCAAGAAGGAAAATTATTACCTGAGTAAACAGGAAGTGTAAGCAAGGAACTTCTGAAAAAATGCAAGAAAAGACAGAGACAGCTGGCTGCCTGGGCAGTCACCAAAGTTCCTCCGCAATGCTGGGGCATCTGCTTTTGGCTATCGGCCTAGAATATATGACAGATCATTTTTAGAAGCAGGATATTTAAAAGACCATCTTACTCTGTCTTAGCAAGGTTCAGCAGTCACTTTTCCTTGTCCTGCTTGTCCAGAATGGAGAGGGAGTTTACTGTCAAGGACAGTTCTTTGCCCAACAGGTCACAGATAGCCCAAGGTTATGGGTGGGTTGAATTCCCACTACACACAATAAAAGGCACATCAAAAGCAGTGGAGTCGGGTTTTTTTTGGGGGTGGGGTGGGTGGGAGGGGAGGGTCCCTGCAATGGACATTGGACCTACCACGGACTCCATTAGAAAAAGCTGACTTTATTTTTCTAAGCAGGTATCAACTGCAAGTAGATTCTTGGTTAGGGATATGGACACGTGTCCTGCTGTGTCTAGATGATACTTGGAAGTCAGCTGCCACTTCTGGAGCTTAGAATCTTTCCTCCTCCTCTTGCACATGGATCTTTGAGCCGTGAGGGGAAGTGCTGAGTGCTTCAAAGTCAATCTCTCACTCTGGCACATTGTCTAGTTAATGGGACCTTTGTGTCAATTATCAACTGCTGTAGGAAGAAGATTTGAATAAGGGTTTAGAAGACTCTTAGGAGTCAACTTTGTTGCTATGTTCCTCTAGCAGAACAATAGTAATGTATTATCCCTTAGTCCCATTACCTATCTAATCTCAGGTTCTTGGTCACTTTAGCAATGTCAGGTTAAGGGTTTCATCTTATTAAGTGGGCCCTAAGTACAATTTAAAAGTGGTTGGTTACTCCCATAACATTTATGCCACTATTGATCCAGTATATCTTGCAGGCAGGTCACTCCTGGATGTTGCAGAGTTTGTAGTGGGTAATGTTGATCGTTTTTCTCCTGGTGGCGTGTAGACTACTAAATAAAGCCTCTAGTTGGGCATCAACTTTATTTCTCTGTGTTTGATGACATAAGTGTCTTCAACCTTAGAGTCTTACCATCAGGTTTTAGAGAGTAGCCAATAGTAGCCCTGGCAGTAGCGGGTCATGTTTGAGGAGGTCTGTGGGATCCCATCTAAAGATACTTTTTTTTTTACTGGAGCTGAGGGCCAAACCCAGGGCCTTGCACTTGCTAGGCAAGCGCTCTACCACTGAGCTAAATCCCCAACCCTAATGATACATTTTGATACCACACTCAAGCTAAGGAACACATCCATTGCCTTAGTTTGTGTGTGTGTGTGTGTGTGTGTGTGTGTGTGTGTGTGTGTGTGAGAGAGAGAGAGAGAGAGAGAGAGAGAGAGAGAGAGAGAACACAAATACTCAGAGGACAAATCCTCATTCATCATGTTATATCTAGAGCTTCAGAGTTTAGTCATTGGCATAATGAAAACTTTCTGCCTGTCACTTAGCTACAGTTTAGTATTACTGTGTGTATGTGCATGTTTTGATAAGGAGAGCCACAGATGGTTGTAGAGCCCCTGGAGTTGGAATGACACATGGTTGTGAGCCATCTCACTTGTAGGTACTGGGAGCTGAACTCTGGTCCTCCGAGGGAGTAGCAAGCCCTCTTAACTGCTTCTCTCTGGCTCCCAACTGTGGGTGCTGGATTCCAGGTGAATTGATACACCCATCTGGCTTTTTATATAGTTTTTCTTAGTCCGTTTTCCTGTTCTCAGACATGTGGGACAAATGGTTTACCTGTTGAGATGGACAAAGCCTCTCAGGGTTTTAAATCTTGCTTCTTTCTAGTTCTACTATTTCAAGTCAAGCATTTAAGTCTTATTTAAATTTAATTTTTGTATGTGGTCTAAGGTCAAGGTCCAGTTTCATTATTCTGAATGTGGAAATCCAAGTTTTATTGGTATGTATACCCAAATTGGTTAATGAAGAATTCTCTTTGATCTGTTGTGTGTAGATTCTTGATATTCTTGTTCGATTTTTTGACCATTTCTACTTGTGCTTATTTCTGAGCTTCATTAGGTGTTTATGATTTTTGAAAAAGTAAGTTCTAATTATTTTAATTACTTGTCTTTGTAGTGTAGTTGATTAAATGAGTGTGATGTTTCTGCTTTGTTCTTTTATAAGATTGCTGTGCTTTGTGGGTCTTGTATGCAAATTTTAAAAATTATTTTTTTTTCTGTTTCTATGAAAAATGCAGTTGGGACTTTGTGTAGGGTTTTCATTGACTCTGTAGACCATGCTGGTTAGTGAGCACATTTCCAGTACTAATTACTTGAACTCACTAGTGTGCGATAGCTTTCTTTTTGATGGTATTTATTATATGTGGAATAGCCTTAATTTTTCTGTGTGTGTGTGTGTGTGTGTGTGTGTGTGTATTTAATCTGATTTTATGTATGTAAGTGTTTTGCCAATGTATATGTCTGTGTACCAAGTCCTGCCTGGTGCCCATGGAGGTTGGAAGAGGGTGTGACATTTCCCCAGAACTGCTGTCACAGATGGTTGTGAGCTGCCATGTGGGTTTCTGGGAACTGAACTTTGGTCCTCTTGAAGAGGAGCAAATGCGCTTAAGCATTGAGCCATCTCTCCAGCCTTGTAATTTTTTTGGGGGGGGCTATTTGCTGTTCATGTATAGATAGGAAGCTAATTTTCTGGCATGTAATTTCATCTATTTATTTATTTATTTATATTTATATTTATATTTTCTTCCAAGACAGGGTCTCTCTGTAGCTTTGGAGCCTGTCCTAGAACTAGCTCTGTAGACCAGGCTGGCCTCGAACTCACAGAGATCCACCTGCCTCTGCCTCCCGAGTGCTGGGATTATAGGTGTGCGCCACCACCGCCTGGCTGGTATGTAATTTTATATCCTACAACTGTATTTAATTTATCCTAAGTTTTGTTTTTAAACTGAAATCTTTGAAGGTTTCGAATAGATAGAAGATGGTGTCCTGTGTAATTTTAGGCCGTGTTGTCATCGTCGCCCTCATTTCCTTGCCGTGATGCTAGGACTTCTAGTACTGTGTTTAGAAGTAGTGAGAATGGGCATCCATGAATTGCCTCTAATCTTAGAAGAGCAACTTCAGCTTTTCACTGTTCAGGGTGATTCTGCTTGGAATTCTTGCAACTTTCTTTATCCAGTATATTAGCTTGCAGCTTTTTGGCATTCTTATGCGTTCATATGTTCTTGAAGAACTTGGAGGTGCTTTTTGTTCAGTTGTGTTGAATTTGGGACAGATTAGTTTAATTCTTTAAACTTTTGGAATTTATTTTATTTCGTCATTAGGCTTTCCTTTATTGGGAATTTTTGAATTACTTTTTAATCTTATTCTTTACCATATTTAGATTACTCTTTGAGTGAGTTTGGTAAGTCCTATGTTTCTTAGGAATTGAGAGATTTATTTTGTCCAGTTTGTTGGTAGGATTATTTATAGTAGTCTTTAATTTCTTCTAATTGTTTGTTTCACTTATCTCCTTTGGAGGTACATTGTTGTTTGAGTTCTTTATTTTTGGTTAGTTTAGTGGTTTGTTAAATTTATTTAATTAAGCCTTTGAAAAGTAACTTTTCTTAATCATCTTTTTAGACCCCATTTCTCTGCCCTTTACTTCCTTGTTCATACCTGTGGCACCCATTTCCAGTTGCTCTCTTAGTCATTTAAAAAAATTTAAATCTCATGTCAGGTGGTGATTGGAGCACTCCTTTAATCCCAGCACTTGGGAGGCAGAGCCAGGCAGATCTCTGTGAGTTGGGGGGCCAGCCTGTTCTACAGATAGAGATCTAAGACAGGCACCAAAAATACACAAAGAAGTCTTGAACCCCTCCCCCTCCAAAAAAAACAACTTAAATCTCACCTGGGTTTGTTTTTTTGGGGGGGCTATGGGAAGAAAATCGGCTTCATTCTTTGGCAATACTTTTTCCCTTTCTCAGATTTCAACTGTTTGGGATGCTTTTGAAGATTTACATGGATTTGACTATGTTAGCTTTATCTAATCTAAAATGCTATAAAATGCAAACGATTTTTTTTTAGTGGGTTACTGGTCCTTAAAACGTTGGATTTTGTGTTTTCAAGTTAGAGACACTTTCCCTGTTTGCTTTTTCATTGTCTAAAAATACCATTTTATTTATTTGTTTAAGCTTGCATTATGTTGTGTAAAGCACCATGGGCTTAACAAGTGTAGAGAATGGCCTCCAACTTCAGGAATGATGCAAGAGACTTGTAGATCCCCATAAACACTGTGATAAGGGTGTCAAATTCCTCAGAGAAGGGAAACACCTGCCTTTCAGTTCAGGTCCCTCCAAGGAAGTCACAGCAAGGGACCCTGTGTTCATTGTTGTGGGGTGAGTGAGGAGTTGGGTAGGAGGAAGGAGTAAAGGAGAGGGGGTGACAGGAAGGAATGCTTACAAGTACCTGACAGCTTGAACAGAGTAAGAAGTTACTTACAGGTTTGAATAAAGGAGCAGTAGTCAAATTGAAGCTTGACAAACATGTGGGCCTTTTACAAGGTTTTGTGTATAAGGTTTTTTTTTTTTGTTTGTTTGTTTTTTTAAACATACACTGTCAGAGATGTCTTGTATGCTTGTGGCATAAAAGCTTGTATATTCAATTTTATTTTCTGACCTACATATTTTGCTTCTAAAGAGCACATGTCTTACTCACCCAAGTCTAGTTTGGATGGCTTCACCATCTTTTTCATATGCCAATTTAAAACCTTGTTTTTAACTACTTAGCAATTTTTCTTTGTGGTAGCAGTTGGTGTCAGTGACTTGAATAGTTTTGTAAGAAGCACTGCTAAGATAACCCTCATAGCCCAGAAGAGTATGTCTAAGTCCTTGTTGCTGCAATTAGAGATAGTTTTGACCTTGGTGCTGAAAACCAGACTCATGTCCTGCAAAAACTGTATTTGCTCTTAACCACTGAGCCATCTATCTGGCCCCTAGATTATCTCTTGTATAAAAGAGCAAACCCCAGTGCTGGGTGATGGTGGTACCGCTTGCCTTTAGAGGCAGGCAGATCTCTGTGAGTTCAAGGCAAACCTGGTCTTAACAGAGCAAGTTCCAGGACTACCAGAGCTACATAGAGAAACCCTTCCTCACCCGACCCCACCCCCCCAAAAAAACCCAAAAAACAAAATTAAAAAAGCAACCCAAAATTTGCATGTTGTTTTATAACTTTTTATTCTTATTTCCAAAATTTCAAGTAGAGATTACTGTCTAGCAATTCTTAAAAATGCTTCTGAGATGCTTTTGGAAATGCAGTTTTTTTGGTTTTTGTTGTTGTTGTTTACACTGAGTTTCTCTATGTAACAGTCCTGGCTGTCCTGGTACTCTCTTTGTAGACCAGGCTGGCCTTGAACTCATGAAGATCCTCCTGCCTCTGCCTCCCAAGAGCTGGGATTAAAGGTGTGCACCACCACTTCCTGCCTTTGGAAATGCTGTTTTTTTATTGGTCATTTATTTTGGTAATGTCTGAGAAGGAGGCTTTGTTTTTAATTGTACTCTTTAAGGAGGTTCCTGGAGTTTTTATCATTTGCATTTGTCACTGGGAAAAATCTATTATTTGTATTTAAAATGTAGTGAGCAAAATTAATAGCATTAGATATAATTGTTAAACTTTTAGAAATTAACGTTGCCACTTGGTAGAAGTATAATTGGTAAGTTGCAGCAAAGGTCTGTACTTAAACAGTAGGGTTAATATGACTATCTTTTATTTATTTTTTCTCTTTTTTCTTTCCCTTCTGTTGGCTTTTCAAGTCGCACTTAGCTCAGGCTCTTTGAAATGATTTTCTTTGAAAGCATTTTGACATTGTTTTAATTGAAAGAAGCTGCAGAACTGGCATGATAAATCAACACAGAACGAGTTTTAATGCAAGGCATAGCACATTAACCTGGAAATTGGTTGCAATAGACAAAGCAGCTGCTATGATTTTTTTTTTTTCCGTTCTCTGCTCACAGCGTTTTGAGAAGGATGACCTTGACAGTTTCAGTTGCATTAGAATCCCTATAGTGTGCACTTTAGTGGACTTGAGCTCTTTGTTGGTTCATGGGTGCAAAAGTAAGTGGTTTTAAGGTTAAGAAAATTTTATCTCTCACAGATTCAATATTTCAGTTTTATCTGCCTTACAAACAAATTTAAAGTAAGTAATAGTTGTAAGAATTAGATGTTTTCCCCTTCTCGTCTCATGGCTATAGTTATGGCAAAAGATATTTAATCTGTCAGAAGGGTTATGTGCCCTCTCAGTGGACAAGTTCTAGGGTAGACCACCTGGCTTGATAAATGATGCAGGTCAAACCTACCTAAGTATTAGTTAACATGCGAAGATGTCTCCATAGAGGCTGGGAAGATGGCTCCATAGGTAAGATGCTTGCTGTGCAAGTGTGAGGACCTCAGTTTAAACCCCAGAGCCAGGGAAAGTTGTGCCAAGAACTCATATCTTTAATCCCAGTGCTTCTGCAGAGGACAGAATCTTTTGACAGTCATAGACCAACTCTCCTGGTACAGAGTGGCAAACAGCAAAGAGATACCCTGTCTCAAAGTGGAAGGCATCTGACACTCAGAGTTGTCCTCTGACTTTCATATTTGACACCTTTATGCACACACGTGATATACTTGGACAGACGGACATACACACACACACACACACACACACACACACACACACACGTTGATTAATGCCTACTGAGAGAATCAAGTCTTTTTCATGGATGATCCCCTTACACCTTATACCTAATACCTATACCCTTATACCCTTAACTTAATACCTAATACCAAGTAATCAGCCCTGAAAATGTATACATGAACACATCAGGGAGAGGTAGGGATAGGTTGTGTGTGTCAATAGTCATTAAAGAGCCATAAGCGGGGTGGGGGGTAGGGGCACACAGGAGGAGTTGGTGTTGATACAGTGCTCATGAGTTTAAAAGACTTAAAAATTAGCAGTGGATTTTAAAGCATATAACTTTTAAGACAGGTGAGCAGATATGTAACTTCCATGCTAATGGGAAAAGGAAATATATATTCTGTTGTGCAAATTTCCCTCATGAGAAAAGGAGAAGGGGCAGAAAAGAAAAAGCAACACAGAAAGGTAGGATGTGTAGAAAGCACATATTAGTAAGAAAGTAGCTAAAATTATTTGGTGCAAATGGGGTCATTTAAAACACAAAAATTGATAAATTTAAACGTTCATTTAGGTACTTCTTACAGGAATCTAATTAAAATTAAAAAAGATTAAAAATAATATAGTCAAGAAACACACAGTATGGAAAGAACAAGCAAAAATTTTGTGTCTATTAATAGCAATGTAGCCATTAATGAAAATAAAAGCCTATTGCAGAATGATAAGAATTTTACATTTGTACATGTCAAATAACATAACTTTTAAAGACATAAAGCCAAAATAAAAGTAGAAGGACAAGTACATTTAGGTATAGCACAGTGGTAGAGCACTTGTTAATGAGGCCCCGAGCTGGATCTGCAGCATAAGAACAGCTAACAGACATAATCATAGCAGACTGTACCTCATTTCTAAGCACCCATTTAATATTAAGGACTCTTGACTGTGGGGGCAATTACAGAGATGGCTCAGTGAGTAGAGTGCTCGCAAAAACGTAAGGACCTGAGTTTGGATCCCTAGCACCCACATACACAAAAGCTCCATGTGGGAGAAATAGACTAAGACAGTCAGATCCTGAGTCGCTTGCTGGTCCATCAACCTTGGTGAGTCTTTGAGCTTTGGATTCAATGAGAGATCCTTTCTGAGGAAATAAGGTAGACAACAGTAGGAGATACCTAGTCTTGCATCCACATGTGCATGCATGGATGAGTATAAACACACACACAAACACACACACACACACACACACACACACACACAATTTTATTTTTAATTGACTAAATCCTGTGTCTGAACAAATTCAGGTCTGAACAAACATTAAAAGAGTGTGTGTGTGTGTGTGTGTGTGTGTGTGTGTGTGTGTGTGTGTGTGTGTATAAAGTACAGGAAGGTAGAAATCAAACCAAAGATAATTGGGAAATTCTTACATGTTTGAGAAATCATTATATATTTTGTAGCATGTAGAAAGCATGCAATAAGGAAGAATCTATTTCAGAGTTAGAAAACCAGATTAAACCTTACAGGAAGAAAGGGAAGAAATAAAAAGCTAAGAAGAGCTATCAAAGGAAGAATGTATGAAATGAAATGAACCAAAGTAAATTAATAAGCAAGCCCCAAAATGGCAGTTTCAATGAATCATTTACTGAACTTTTACCTTTGCAACTAAGTTCATTAGAGCAACCGTAGTTTGTGTCTGCAGTCAGCTTTTGGACCCACTAGGTGCTTCTTAAGACAAACACCTCTGTCTTTTAATTAATATAGCATTTCTTCTATTGCATTGTACTTTCAAAACAAGTCACAGTGTTATTCTTAATTCTAGAGGTCAACAAAGGTACACATTTATATTGCAAATAAAAAGAATACAATGAGGCTTGGAGAGTTGTAGCCATTTTATATTAAATGAAATCTACTCCAGGGAGCAAAATTAGCAGTCAATGTCTTGGAAGACTGGTAGCATAGATAACCAGGAATAAAAAATCCTCATTATAGGGCTGAGAAGATGGCTTAGTGGGTAAGAGTATTTGCTGTCCTTTCAGAGACCCTGCACCCACATAGTGGATCGCAACCATCTGTAGCTACAGTTCCAGGGGAATCGGCACCCTCTTTAGGCCTTTTCTAGGCACCAGACCTGAACATGGTGCACAGACATATATGCAGGCAAATACTCATACACATAAAACAAACAAGCAAACACTGGGGTTAACAAATACTTAAATAAATTTCATTCTATATATTTGATTATTTAGGGAATATAGGCACATTTGTAAGAAAGACAACCACAGTACATCAAAATGGATAATACTAGGGTATAAAAATATCAAAATTAATGAGGCCGAGTCTATCACCAGGGAGTTCTAATTGGTATTTAAGAAAAAAAATAGAGAATTGGAAACATTCCAACATGTTTGGAGGCCTGAACAACCTTAATGTCTAAACCCGAGGTCCTTATTATGAGAGAAGAAAATTATAGATATGTTTCATTCCTGAATGAGTTTTTATTTTTGTGCATATGAATCTTTTTTTTGCCTGCATGTATGTCTGTGTACCACATGCATGCCTGGTTCCTGGGGAGAGAAAAGAGGGCTTTGGATCCCTGGGACGGAATTATGGATGATTATGAGCCGCCATGTGAGCACCAGAAATTGAACCCAGGCTTTCTCAAAGAACAACCAGTGCTAACTGCTGGACCAGTGCTCCAGCTCCATGAATGTACATATTTTTAAATCAGCCACCAAAATGTTGGGAAACTGAATCTAGTAGGGCATAAAAAGAAAAGTGTATTATGTCCAAGTTGAGTCTATTGCGGGATCTAAGATTGGTTTAACATTTAAAAAAATTAGTAGCCCTCTGATTTGAAGAAGTATGTAGGTTGCTTAGATTTCCTAGAACTTCAAACAACTTGGATACAACTTTCAGCAAGTGAATAATATATATTATTATCTTTCCCCACAGTTTAATTTTGTTGGGAGAATCCTTGGACCTAGAGGACTTACAGCTAAACAACTTGAAGCAGAAACAGGATGTAAAATCATGGTTCGAGGCAAAGGCTCCATGAGGGATAAAAAGAAGGTAAGTCTGTGATAAACAGGCATGTTTTCCAGCATTTTTTGCCCCCTTGATCATTAAGTCAGGTTCCTCATCTCATAGACATTGTGATCCTCACAGTGAGAACTTTGAAATTCTTTTAAGACATTGTTCTGATTCCCTTGTTACCATTTTAATTCAAGAACTGAAGTATCTAAATATTCATTATTACTCATGATAACCTGCTTTGATAACTTACAATTTAAGAACTGCCAGTAAGAATTTGACTACTGCGTTTTACATAAAAATATGCAAATGGAACTTGAAGAAAACAAAACAAAACTGAAGTGGCATTTTGTTTCTGTGATTGAACCCAAGGCCTTGAGATGTGCCACAGAGTTACAGCACTAGGTCTTTAAGTTTTAAATGGAGGTCTCACATCCCAACCCCTCCACACTTCTTTTTTTTTTTTTAAAGATCATACCATGATAAGTTGCCCAGGTTGGCTACATTTTACCTCACTTTTTTGCATACCTGAGGTTGCAGGTATAACACTGTGTTCAGCTCTTAAAGTGTTTGTTTTTATAGACCCCAAATGAGCTTGGCTAGATGAATGGGGACAGTTAGTTTCAGCATTGTTTCCTTTCTTGAATAAAAGCAGCTTTCTAGACATTTTACAATCTAGTAAATGAATCTCCTTTCTATTTTTAACTCCTCTCCTCCAACCACTTATGTTACTTTGTGAGTAATCGAGAGAACTCTTGAGGGATTGTTTCCTCAGCTGAATTAGTTATTTGATGCTGAACTATTTAAATATTGTTGTTAGGGAGATTTTATTTGCCTAGTTTTCTTTTATCTAGAATGTTAAAATTTCTGTTTGTAGAAAAGAAAAAAGTGATTTTACATACTGTGAGTTCTATTACAGTTGGTCAAAACTGTTTGTCTTAAGGGTGATTTTATTATTTTTTAATACACTGTACTTTTTTTAAAGAGCTATCAGATGATAAGTCTGAAGTCTGGTGTTCGTTTATGTTGGAACACTTGGTAGAGTTTATAGACTGACCAAGGTTCCGGCTTGGTTCTGATGTGCTGTCACCTGACCACCCAGAGGTTCACTGCACCATAGTCCTTAGTTCACTACAAAGGAGCGGGCAGTTAGAAGGTTAGAAGGAAAGGCTGATCATATTTCTAATAATGTCTTTATTATATAGTTGAATTTAAAGATAGTTTTGTGGGAATTATGTGATGCTTTTCCCCTAGAACATTTTTAGGTGTTGTATTTAAATATTTTAAAATAAAGATTTGAAACAAACATTCAGAATTAGATGTGTTGTAATCTTCTGAAACTTTGTCTCCCTTGAGTGAGTGGCCTTAGGGTAGCATTGGCTTTAAACAGTACTAATGTAGTTGCCTAAAGGCATTGAATGAAGTTTTGATAACTTAAGAGCACACTAGTCTTCACCAGAAAAGTGATGTATATTCACTAGTTAAGAAATATTCTTTCTTGGGCTTGAGAGATGGCTCAGTGGTTGAGAGTGCTGATTGCTCTTCCAGAGGACCTGCGTTCGATTCCCAGGAACCACATGGTAGCTCACAACACCTCTAGGGTCCAACACCCTCCTCACACAGACTTATATACAGGCAAAACATCAGTGCACAGAAAAATTGAAAGAAAACCAAAAAAGAAATACTGTTTCTTAAAGAAAATACTATTTCCCTTTTCTAAGTTGCTGCTAATTTGGGTTGGCCCCATTAAGTTAAACCCTGGCCATACAGTACTCACAGATGAGAATTAAAAATTATTTTTACACATGAGTAAAGAATATTTTCTACTGTCTTTCGCAGAATAGAATGATAAAGATTGAGCATTAATCAGATTGTAGGTTTGAATTTGGTTTTGCCTTGTATTGTTTGAGGGTTGAATGAGTTATGAATGTAAAGCTCTTAGAACAAGGAGATGGATAATAATTATTCAAATAAATGATCATGGCAATATATGGTGGAGATTCTTATGTAATAGGAACAAATACAATTATAAATTACAAATGTTAGCATTTCCTTTTGCTTTACCGCTGAGCCATCTACCACTGAGCCATCTCCAACCCAGTGTGCTTTTAAAAGTGTTGATAGTAAAATAAAATGAAAATGAAAAAAGGTGTTTTCACTTAGTGCTTGTCTGTTTGTTAAAAAATATAACAAGCAGGAAAGTAATGACATAAGTAAGTTAATATAACAAGGCTGATAAGTATGTTTTAATAGTAAAAATGAAAATTTTTCTGGCTTTATTGCTTTTATGTTATATGTGCTAAAATACCAAGAAAGCTAGAAAAACAATCCTTACTGCTTCATTGACATTTGACAAAAACTACAATAGAAATGATGTTTGTTGATGGAATCCTTCACTAAACACAACACATACTGTCTTTTATGGAATTTCCTTGCTATTTGGTGAATACTTGGCATTGAGTAAGCATTAGAAAAGATACCTATGAATAATTGGTCCTGTAGTTCAGGTAATGAAAGAATGATGTAGATGCACCCCTCCTTGGCTTTCCCATCAAAGGTTTGGCAATCAGTTATTATAGCCTCTCCCTGCGTTTAATTCTTTCTGGAAGATAGGTAGTAGCATATAATTCTAAGATGCTGGTTTTAAGCACACGAGTTAATATGTCAATTTAGTTTTCATTTTCTTGGGATGGTAATAATTATTATTGGTGGACTTAACAGCACTGGTTTTTTTTTGTTGTTGTTTGTTTGTTTTTAAAATTTAAGTAGCCAGCAGGATGGGGTCATAGAACCCAAGGGCAGGGACTGATAGAATTTGGAATACTAGTAGGAAATGTCTTGTCTTTACCAGGAAGCAGTGTCCCAGTACCTTCTTATCTCTGTGGTTGAGTATGCTTGTGGTAACAGTGTTGTTAGAAAATATATTGTAAGTAAAAATCAGCTACTTTGTGGTAATTTCTTGTGATTTAATTCTCTGTGTTTTCCATTAGCTCTGTTCTCAATATTTGACACACACTTGTTTCAGATAATCTGGGTTTTATTATTTACTTTTTGTAGGTGAAGAAACTTCTATCAGGGAGGTTGAGTGATTTCCCAGAGCTGACATGCCAAAAAAGTGGTAGTCAGACTTGAAGCGGAGCCTGCACTGTGTTGTTCAATGGGGTGTAAACTGTTTCCAACTGCAGAATCCTGCAACATTGGAATTTAGGAAGCCAATTTTATTTTATTAAATTCTTTCAGGCTTTCTTCTTTTTCCATGGATGATAATAGGTTTAAGTATTGTTTGACTTAAGCATGAGAAAAAAGCAAGTTATTTTTCATATGGAGAACACTGAACACCCCTGATATTAGATGTCTAGGACTTCTTTCACTACAATAATCAGCAGTCAGGTCTGTCGGGAGCATTTACTTACTGATGTCATGTAATTTGAGCACTATGTCTGGATATTGTGTCAGATCATAGAAGTTATAGAAATGAACTCCACTGCAGAAGCCAAGCATAGCCCCATCTGTGGTCTCTGTTGAGCTCTAAGCCTTCTTTTCTAATCAATCAATCAATCAATCAATCAATCTCTCTCTCAAGTTTGATTAATTTGCTAGAAAGACCTACCCAGAATACCATTTAGGCTTGGCAGTTTGCTATTAAAGAATATTTAAGGGACAAATGAAAAGCTTTATGGAATGGATGTCCAGAGTAAGTCATGGGGGAAGTTAGAGTCTCCATGGCATTTTCTGGGAGTGACACCTGTCAGGCTTTTCTGGTTGTTGAGCTGCATGGAAATTCCCCTAATTCTGTCCTTAAGAGTTTTATGAGGCTTCTTTGGGGAATGGTAATTGGTGACATCATTGACCATTGATGGTAAAAATCATCCTTTATTTCCTTTCTTTTTCTCTTTTTGGAAACTAGAAAGTGTCAGCCTTTTTGGTTAAAATAATGTTAGTTTCCCTGGCAACCCACTCACATGCTGGGACTGTCCCATAACCTTTAGTCATCTATTAACCCATTAGTTACAAAGAGTCTAAATGAGAGCTCTTGCCAAGAAATGAAGAACAGATATACTCATAACGAATCACAGTATCATACAGATTATTTCTCATCTGAAATCTTCTAATTGTGTGTTTAAAAATTGGAATATTCAAATATGTAGTGGGGACAGGACCCAATCTAAACATGAAATTCACCTATGTTTTGTATACCTTTCTCTTATACCTTGAAGGTAGTTGTGTACAGTTTTGTGTTCACTTACTTTGTGACTACCATCTGTCACATAGGGTCACTTAGAGAATTTTCTGTTTATGACACGTGAATACTCAGGAATATCTGAGGTATTTTGGAGTACTTAATAATTTCTAACTAGGGAGCTTCAACTTAGGCAGTAATTCTTTTGATACTCAGTAGTTTAGGGAGAGAAAGTAATAGAACAGAACTGTATTCTGTGCATAACTACTTGCTAATATTTTGTTTCCCCTCCTTCCTCTGCACTCATCCCCCAATTCCCCCCCCCCATCCCCTCTCCCCACTCCTCTGTTTCTGTTCAGAAAGGGGCAGGCCTCACATGGATATCAACAAAGCATGATGTATCAAGTTGCAGTGTGTACTAAGGCTGGGTAAGACAGCCTAGTATGAAGAGTAGGTTCCCAAAAGCCAGCCAGAATGTTAAGGAGAGCTCATGCTCCCACTGTTAGGAGTCCCACTAGTAGACCAAACTACACACTGTCACGTATATGCAGAGGGCCTAGGTCGTTCCCATACAGGCTCCCTGGTTGTTGGTTCAGACTCTGAACTCCTGTGAGCCCAAGTTAGTTGTTTCTGTGGGTTTTCTTGTGTTGTCCTTGACCCTTGTGGCTCATACAATCCTTGGACTCTTCAGCAGGATTCCCTGAGATCGGCCTAACGTTTGGCTGTGGGCCCACTACCTCAGTTACTGGATGAAGACCGATGACAGCTGGCATAGTCACCAATCCCAGCACATCCCCAAACTTTTTCATTATACCACCAAATGTGTAGTCCATACGCACAGTTCTTCTCATGTCCTGTAAGGAATTCTTTTTAAAAAATGCTCGTTTAAAGTATATCTAGCCACACACCTTTAATCCCAGCATTATGTAGGTAGAGGCAGGCAGATTTCTGTCAGTTCAAGGTCAGCCTGAGTGAGATCCTGTCTCAAACAAAACAAAACAGAACCACCTACAACCCATAAATTACATCAAGTCTAGAGCTATCTACATCTTGATGGATTGATAGAGCCCTCAAGCCAGCTGTCCTGAGCCCTCAAGCCAGTGGTCCTCAACTTGTGGATCATGACCTCTTTGGCAAACCAAAGTTACAGTAGCAAATTTACAGTTGTGAAGTAGCAATGAAAATTTCGTGGCTGGGGTCCCCACAGCACGAGGACCTGTATTAAGGGCTGCAGCATTAGGAAGGCTGAGAGCCGATGTCTTAAGCCATTCTTCCTTCCACTCAACCCCATTTCCTTTCCTTGATGTTTATTAACAGACGCATGGAAAGGACTTGGTGGAGTTTAAAACATTGAATTTATTGAGGTGCTGGAGAATGTACCCAAGATGTCTTCTCTACCACTGAACTATACTCGATCATGAATATTTCTAAAAGCAAAGACGTGGTTTATTATGAATTTTTAATCCAGATTTAAGCACAGATTTTGAAAAAAGGGGAGAGAGACAGGGAAGAGGGTAGTGTTACATTTCCTCAGAATGAGTGGCAGGTCGGGGGAGGGGTAGGAGAGAGGGCAGGGACTGGACCTTTGTATGAGGGCTGTGATCTGCTGTGAGAGTTCTATGGCTAGTTACATTTGGATGGGGGCATTTTACATCGCTGTCACCTGTATTTCTTGGATGTTTGTAATGAGAAAAGTTTAGTCAATAAGATCTTTACCTGTCTTCATTTCTCATCTGTAAAAGACTCTCACGGTGTCATGATATATAGCAAATCTGATTTATCTTTGATTATTGCAATCTTTGTGATTTTCTATATTTTTTTTACTTGTGGCAAAACAGGCCCTGATTCTTACTAGCATGATAGAATTTTTATGTTAAAAGTCTCAAGAAATGCTCAGTTCTATACTCACTAGCTCTAACATAATAAATCAGTTCCCAGAAATACTCTAAAGGTGAAGTACGAGGCTTGCCCCCCCCCCCCCCCATTATCATTGTGAATGCGTTTTAACAGTTGGGATGTGTCTCTGTTCACTGTATCCCCCCCCCCCCCATGTGATTCATTTGTTCCATGGTAAGATAAAATAATCTTAGTAACAGGAAAAACACTGCTCCCGATGATGTAGGCAATGAAAGCAATTTACCCTGCTATTCTTCTTAGGGTAGATCTCACTATCCATATAAATTACTCTCTTAAAATACTTAGAAGAGTGGTAGTTAGAAACATCAATACAAGTCCAATGTCTTGATTTATGCTTTAAAATACTTATATGCTCTCAAAACCAAATGTATCTGGTTGGGAAATTTTGAGAGAATTTTCGCTTTTATCCCGCTTTACCCCTTACCATTGGGTAGATTTTTTTCATTTTCATTTTTCCTTTAATTTCATCTTCTAAAAAGCCTTTCTTACAGGTATTTGTGTATAGGAATTTGTGTGGTGTTGAGAGTGTGCCACGATGCTCATGTGGTATCAGAGAACACTTTGTTGGAGGTGTTTCTCTCCTTCGCCTTGTGAGGTCTGGAGATTGAACCCAGGTCTGTACCCACTGAGCTCCCTCACTAGCCTACCCTACCTCCTCCTCTTCTCCTCACCACCTGTCCTTTCCCTTATCCTCTATACAGTTGTGGAGCAGTGGCATACATGCTTAGGTGTATCTGCACACCGATAAAATTTTTCACTGGTTCCATACATGGTGAGGTTTTATATTTTTACACCTTGTTTTATTACTATTTTTTACTTCACACCATTTTTTACATCACTTAGTAGGAACACATCTATATTGATAATGTTTCTTTTAAACTACTTCACATTCACTTGTGGTATATCACCACTGTGTTTCTAATCTTTCACTGTTGCACATACAAATAATACTGTATTGAATTTCTTTTATATTTATCTGTACATGTAGTTACCAGTTTATATTCAGGATGTATTATTATATTCTGGTGTGTGTGTGTGTGTGTGTGTGTGTGTGTGTGTGTGTGTTGCTAATTTCTGCATTGTGTCACAACAGAATTAATTACAGAGATTGAGGAGAAAAAATATATATATAGTTATGTCTTGGACTGAACATTAAGTGTTGACTTTTTCAGAGAATCCTTAGTTGAAAAAGGCTATATCTTGTAAGGAATGTTTTTTCTCTCTGTACTTACGTTCTTGCCTTACCATCACACCATAGTCCACCTTCCAATCCATTACTGATTACTTTTTTAAAGAAAATTTTGTACTTCCATTTTTGGCAATTTCATAAAAGTATACAACTTACCTTGGTCATAAGGGCTTCAAGTTATCCCTTCTTACTCCCCCTAATACCCTCAACACATCTCCTGTGTACTTTAATGTCATTCTTTTATTTTTATATTACGCACATGGAGTGTTTTGCCTGGTTCTTATAGAGGATAGAGAGGCTGTCATATCCTCTGGAACTAGAGTTCTGGACCACTGTGAGTCTCCAGGTGAGTGCTGAGAATTGAGCCCAGGTCCTCTGAAAGAACAGCAAATGCTCTGAACCACTGAGCCATTTTGTAGTTTGGAAGGTTTCTCTGGTCCCGCCAGGTGCTGCCCCCCCCCCCCCCCCCCTGCCCAGTCCTGTGGTCTGCTTATAAAATAATCATTCAGAAGCTTATATTAATTTATAACTGTTTGGCCATTAGCTCAGGCTTATTACTAACTCTTATACTTAAATTAACCCATGATTTTTACTTATGTTTAACCATGTGAATTCTCTTGCAGGTTGAAGATTTTATGGATACTGGATGATGAATTTCTAGGCATTAGGAACAAGACATTGACTGGGTGGGTGAGGGTGCCTTGTCTGCCATAGTGAAAAGTTGGAGATCAAAAGCTGTGTTGACATTGAATGCAAGGTTGAATGCTATGTTAAAGAAATTCATTTTCCTTTTGGAAGCAGTTTAATATATTTTTTAAAGATTTACTTATTATGTATACAGAAGAGGGTGCCAGATCTCATTATAGATGGTTGTGAGCTACCATGTGGGTGCTGGGAATTGAACTCAGGACCTCTGGAAGAGCAGTCGGTGCTCGTAACCTCTAACCCATCTCTCCAGCCCAGGCAGTTTATTATTATAATGTGTTAATTATAAGAAATGGAAGTCACAAATGATCATGAAGCCTCAGATAACCCACTTAGAAATTCTGTTCTTGTAGTAAAGTAAGATTAATGTCTTTGAATTGTTAGTTCTTTGATCTTTTTGTGGATAGAAGTTTTATCTTTAGTTTACACATAGTTGATACATTTATGGGATACAGTATGGCATTTTATTAGGGTATACAATGTTTAACCATTCAGTCAGCATCATGTTTCTTTGTGTTAAGACAGTTTGCCGGGTGGTGGTGGCGGCGGCATATGCCTTGAATCCCAGCACTCAGGAGGCAGAGCCAGGTGGATTTCTGAGTTCCAGGCTAGCCTGGTCTACAGAGCAAGTTCCAGGACTGCCAGGGCTGTTAACAGAGAAAATCCTATCTTGAAAAACAAAACAAAAAAAAAAAAAAGAAGAAAGAAAGAAAGAAAAAGAAAATATGCTTTCAGGATCATCTATCTTAGCAGTTCTCTGGCCTTAATAACATATTAAATTAATAGCACACCTCCATGCCTCAGAACCTTTTGCTGTACTCCACACTGCCAGTCTCTTAAAGATGTCTATGTAGCTGACAGTTAATGATTGGATTTATTTATGTGCTGGCTAGATTTATGTCAACATGACACAGGCTAGAGTCATCTGAAAGGAGGGAATTTCAGTTGAGAAAGTGCCTTCGTAAGATCTGGCTGTAAGTCATTTTTTTAATTAGCAATTGATAGACGAGGATTCAGCCCATTGTGGATGGGACCATCCCTGGGCTGGTGGTATTAAATTCTATAAGAAAGCAGGCTGAGCAAGTTGTAAGGAGCAAGCTGGTAAGTAGCACCCTTCATGGCCTCTGCATTAGATTGTGCCTACAGTTCCTGCCCCTCATGAGTTCCTGACCTCATTGCTTTTAATGATGAAATGGTATATGGACCTGTGAGTGAAACAAACGCTTTTCTCACCAAGTTGCTTTTGGTCTTTTGTTTTTTGTCAGTTGGGGATATATTGAACTTTGAAAGTGGTTGGTTTTTAAAGCAGAAAGAAACCTACCCTATTGGTTACTTTTAAATTACTGTAGTCAGGTAACTGACAAATGTGATTTCAGGGAGGAAGGCTATATTCCAGGTCATGGTTCAGGAGGTGTAGTTTTATCACAGCATCCATTTTGGAAAGTGCTTCTTGTGGCTTGCTTTTCATATTTCAGCCAATGAGGAAACAGCTCTAGTGAAAGTAGGGCCAGGATAAGCGATCTCTCTCGCTCTCGCTAGCGCTCTCCCCCTCCCTCCCTCCCTCCTCCCCCCCCCCCCCCTCTGTTTTTCGAGACAGGGTTTCTCTGTGTAGCTTTGCACCTTTCCTGGAACTCACTCTGTAGCCCAGGCTGGCCTCGAACTCACAGAGATCCGCCTGGCTCTGCCTCCCGAGTGCTGGGATTAAAGGCGTGTGCCACCACCGCCCAGCTAGGACAAGCTCTTAAGCCCACCTCAATAGTGTGTGTCTGCCAGCTATCCCTAAAGGCTCCATATCCTCCCCAAACAGGAGTAGTGGTGGTGGTGGGGACATGTATTCAGACAGATGAACCCATGGGAGATAGTTCAGCTTGAGACCTTCTTAACATTTTTGTTCTTTGGCAAAAGACTAACTCCATTCTCTTCAAACCATCTGTGGAAAAAGACCACTATAAGAAGGAAAAAACTCACTGGAGGCAATCTCTTTGTTAAATGCAATAAAATTACCTATCAAAGAAATGTACTTTTTAAGACAATTTAATCTTTGAAATTTTGCGAACAAACAAACAAACAAAATGGCCAGTCAGAATGCTGTCAGGGTTTTGTAAATCTCTTTGACTTACCCGTTTGCAGTCTACAGTGTAGTTTGTGGCATCTTCTGATTATTTCAAGGCTGTTAACTTGCTCCAGTGGTGCCTGCACACTACTTTTGTTACCATGTGTGTTTGAAAAATAAAAATAACTAGAACTTTGACTAGATTATTTAGCTCCATTTATTTTTACATGTTCACTATGGAATCAAGGATTTGGAGAATTTCAAATAATCATTTTATTTTGATGTATAATCATTAAGATTGTGAGACAGTTTTTGGGGTGAAAAGATGGGCCCAAAATAGAATTACCTTTGTTTATTAAAATGAAGTAACATTTTTAAGTAACCTGTAAAACTCAATTACTCTGCCATAGATCTAATCCCAGGGTAAGTTAATTGTCCATGTCTAATGAAATCAGACATGAGTTTCAGTAAAGGGAGAGTCCATCTTATCACTAGATACTCTTAATGAGCCTTTAAAAATTAAGTCTTGATTGGATCACAGTCTGTTTAGTTAGGGAATATTTGAATACCTTGTAGCTTGGTAATATATGGCACATATTCTTTCTAGAATGTTAGTTTAGTGCTGACAGGATTGATAGGAAAGTACCATTTGTCTATATCATTGTGCTGTATTGCTTGATTTTCCTTTCCATAATCCTGTAATGAAGAATTTAAGTTAGAAAACATCTTTAGCCACGTTAACAGCAAATTACTGGGCAATTTCATAAGCCTAGTGAGCCACTCTATATTCTATCCCCAGTAGGTTTTTTTTTTTTTAATGTAGTCCTTCAGCTGTGAAACACTGCTATTACAGTTTTTGTTGTTTTTTAATTTTAAAATGTTTTAATTGTATAACACTCCTAGTTGCAATAAAATTAGCTATTAAGGAAATGGACTTTTTAAGACAAATGAAATTCTTTTATTTTGAAGATGTTTTATTATCTATTTTGGGGGCTGGGTATTGAACTTATGGTCTTTTGCATACTAAGCATATGTTGGAGCTAGGATGTTAGCACTGCCTACCCTTTTTAACAGTTGAAATGGGAACTCTCAAGACACCCTAATGATTGTTATCTTTGAAACTAATAGAATTAATTTTGACTGGTCTCATCTAAGTTGTGAGATCACTGAGCAAACTCATAGGACTGAAGTTTTGTTCCCAGCACCCAAAGTAGGTGCCTCACAACTGCATGCAGCTCCAGCTCCAGGTATCTAAAGCCACTTCTGGATTCTGGGAGCATATGCACACACATGTGCATAGATAGATACACATCTAAAATAAAATTCATGGGGGTCTTTTGTTTATTTGTTTTTGTTTTTAATTTTTATAAGAAGTAGTACAGTGAATTTCTGTACTCTTTTAACGTATGTTTTGTGTAATTTTTTAACATTTTGTTTTTTGGGGGCACACATAGCTGATCATCATTATTTGCAATATTTCTATTTGTAATTTTACTATCTTGCTAAAACTTAATTTGTAATTAAGAAATGAGTATTTGTGACACTTGCATTTCGTCCTGAAGACCGGCATACTGACAGAAAGGAGTCATCTAATTGTTTCCCACCTGAGATGAAACACGAGGAGATGTTGCACAGCAAGCACTGTTGTCGTTGTTGTTTCTGTTGGTGATGTCTTTCAGGTGTGGGGAGCACGGTGCTGAGGGGCTCGTCTAGTAATGTTCTTGAGAGCAAAAGGCCACGCTACCTTACAGAGAAGACATTTGCATTGGAGAGGCTTAGTTTAGACACCATTGTTGGTTATTTGTTTAGTGTTAATGAAATCGGCAGTTGATATTAAAAAACAAGTTTCTTTAAACAGAAACATATGTCAGACTTGGTTATGTATTGATTTGTTAATAGAAATGTTGTGACCACTGAGTCATGTATTCATGGAAGCCTAACACCATTTTTTTCTAAGAGCAGGGATTTAGTATTCAGTGTTCCTGATGATTTTAGTACGTAGAGTGAGAACTGACTTTACATCCCCCCATGTGTATACACTACAGTCATTATGGTTCTTTATCCTTGTAATAGAGAGTATTTCTTTAAAACAAGGCGATACATACATACACACACGCCATTTAAGAAAACAAGGTAACACTCACGCACACACACACACACACACATACACACACCCTAGGGCTTGAGAGATAATTCACCATTTTTAAGAACACCTGCTGATCTTGCTGCGGACCTGACTTCAGTTCCTAGTGTGCACGTTAGGTAGTTCACAACTTCCTGTAACTCCAGGATGTTTGATGCCCTTTTCAGAACTCCACAGATATCAATACTCTTGTGTACATAATTGCACATACACAGACATATATACAGAACTTAAAAAAATGATGGTAGTCTGTTGTTGGTTGTTTCTTACTCTTTTGGGGGGCCCACCACCCAGCTCCCAAATAAACCACACATGGAGACTTATTCTTAATTATAAACGTCCCTCATTAGTTTGGCTTGTTTCGAGCTAGCCCCCACCCCCTTTAAACTTTAAATTCACTTGTTTACCTTTTGCCTCTGGGCTTTTGCCATTCTCTGCTGTGTACATCTTACTCTTACTCCATGGCTGGCTGTGTGGCTGTCCCTAGATCCTCCTCCCCTTCTCTCTTTCCTTTAATCTTCCCTCTTCCAGATTTCTCCTACATATTCTCTCTGCCTGCCTGCCTGCCTCACCTATCCCTTTCCTGCCTTGCTATTGACCACTCAGTTCTTTATTAGGCCATCA
The DNA here is from genome assembly GCF_903995425.1 of Onychomys torridus. NCBI lineage: Eukaryota > Metazoa > Chordata > Mammalia > Rodentia > Cricetidae > Onychomys > Onychomys torridus. The sequence continues at coordinate 56,816,281 of NC_050461.1, forward strand.
GGTGTTTTACACAGGTACAATAACACAGCTTCACAGAGTTAAAAAAAAAATGCAACATGAACAAAAGTAACATACTTTAAAATAATATTCTACAACAACAATCTTTTAAAATCACATTCCAAAGATTTCATATTGTTAATGTTATATTGTGATGTGATTTTTTTTTCCTCCTTCATTATATCTCACATTTAGCAGTTAAAAGTATAAGCGTGGCTCTTATTGTTGATGCTCATTTTAGTCAGTTAGGTAAAAAGTGCTTACTCTACTTTTTCACTATAACATAAGATTAATTTTTCCTTTTTAAGGTTCTTTGTTTTTTTATTTTGTTGTTGCTGTTCTTTTCTTGAGACAGGGTTTCTTTGTGTATTCCTGGCTTTCCTGGAGACTAGAGAGGCCTTGAACTCAGAGATCCATCTTCCTCCACCTCCCAAGTGCTGGGATTAGCGGTGTATGCCACCACTGCCTGGCCCCTTTAAGTTTAGCTGCCTAATGGTTTCAGGATTCGGTTAATGGCTTGTACCAGTTTTTTTTTTTTAATGTTTCTATAATTCCATTTACACTTCTTTGTTAATGGTTTATTGTTGTTTCTGATAGGCTAAAGTATTTTTCCATAACCTCCATTTTCTGTTGAATTTAGAATTTATATCCTGTAGCTAATTTCTCCCCAATATCAAGTCTGCTTAATTGATATCTTTACTTCATTTTATAATGTAGAATGATAAATTCCATTCTTATGTACTTAATTTCTTTGCCCTTTAAAACAATTTTAATGACAAACATTTTGAATTGCTTTTATAATTGTTTCAGTATGTGAAAAACTTTAAAATTTACTTTTTAAGTTCTTAATTTAATGGAATTTTAATTAAGTTAATATTTACTTTTTGTCTTTTAGAGCTACTGAGTGTTGGGTTGGGATCGATTGACCCTTACTGTCTAGAATTAAGCAGTTCTGTTTTTCTTAGTTTTGCTACACTTATTTCCACAATTATCTTGGAGGAAATAAAAGATACAATTTGTTTAAAAGAAAAAAAAACAAACAATGATGCTTCTAAGTCATACCACCTTATATTTTGATGGCATTTTAAGGTTTTTATTTTCCCCCTAATATTATAATATTAGGTCTGGGGGGTAGAAGGGTGTTTTTACATCTCAGTTTACCTAAAATAACCTGAGCGTTGTCACTGCCATGATGTAATTATCAATAGTTTTCAGTTTATTCCCAGAGCACTGGGATCTTAGTGAATTAGAGAGACTCCAGTAATTTAACCTGTCAGATTTCGAATACTATATCCAGGATAGGACACTCAACCTTTTTATTATTAGTTAATGGGACTAACTCATAGCCTAAGTTTTTTAAATGTGTGTTTTCATTTATCTTAAAATTTTAGTAGGAAGTGTAGCTGTTCAGAAATGTTTCATAATACATTGGAATTTACTGCACACCTTCAAAATACAAGATTTATTTTATAGACTACTATCAGTAGAAAACAAGTCTGCAGTGAACAGCTTGTACCTTTATGTTTATCCACATACAGAAGTAACTGGTGGGAGGGTTTTTACGTAAAAATTAAAAAAGTTTTTATATATATATATATATATATATATATATGTATGTATGTATGTATGTATGTACGTACGTACGTACGTACGTACGTACGTACCATGGTGTTAGGAATCATTTGGTGGGAAATAAACATTGATAATTGTCAAATGAGGTTGCTGATAGTATTTTAAAATGGTGCATTCTGTGTGCTGAGGTATGTGTAAATCCACACATTATCTCTCATGCGCTCTATTGTCCTTAGATACCTTAGATGTCCTACAAGATACCTCATGGTAATCTCTTCGAAAAAGGTCAGGATTCCTGATGTTTGCCCCTGGTTTCTCACATTGCCCTAAATCCTTGGTGCTGACTTTGTACAATTAGAAACCAGTTTAAGTGATCTATTTTCACAAGGGTGTTATTGTTGGTTATTGGTTGTTAACTAGTCTAAACCTGTGCTTTTTTTGTAAAGTAAAATTTTAGAACCACATTGTTCAGTAAGATCCGTTTGTGCCACTGTAACCAAATGTATTAAAGTAAGTAGTATATAATGAGTAGAAGCTTACTATTCTTCTTGAGGTTGTAAAATCCTAAGATAAGGCACTAGCAGGCTCAGTATTTGCTGAGTGTTACACTCCATAGGAACCTCCACTGAGGAGAGAAACAACTAGACAGTTGCATGATTTGGTTGATGTCCTCAGTGGTGACACACGGCTCCTTTTGTATAGGAAAAGTGAGGTCTGTTTCCACTGATCACATTTTGTTGTTCAAGGGTGGCTTTTTCAGGGAAAATCTCTGTAAGCTTAGCAATATGTAGTGTCTTTTTTAACTTGGTACTTTGAAATAATCTTTTTTTTTTTTTTTTTTCCTTTGAGACAGGGTTTCTCTGTGTAGCTTTGCGCCTTTCCTGGAACTCGCTTTGGAGACCAGGCTGGCCTCGGACTCAGAGATCTGCCTGCCTCTGCCTCCCAAGTGCTGGGATTAAAGGCGTGCATCACCACCACCTGGCCTAAATATTTATTTATTATTTTTGACTCTGTATGTCTGTGTGAATGATATGTTTGTACAATGGTTTGGTGTGTGTGTGTGTGTGTGTGTGTGTGTGTGTGTGTGTGTGTAGGTCAGTGGGCGACTTTGTGGAGTTTGTTCTCTTGTTCCATCTTTATTTGGGTTCTGGGTACCAAACTCAGGTTGCCAGGCTTATATTGCAAGCACCTTTACCTGCTGAGCCATCTTACTGATCCTACATTTTATTGTGTTTTAGGTTATTAATTACTGATATCATTTAATAGAAATAATTTTTTTAAAGACAGGGTTGCATTCTGTAGCTCAGGCTAGCCTGGAACTTACTAAATAGCTCATACTGGCCTAAACTAAAGACAGTTCTGCCTCAAATTACCTAGTATGTTTAAACTTCAGACATGGTGTTAGGGCTAGAATATGTATGTTCTTCTGTTTGGTAATTTTCCTTGCTTCCCATCCAGTGCTTCTGAGTACTCATTTAGGAAGTTACCAAAAGAGATAGATGGCAGCAGCAGCAATGTATTTGGGGTGTTTATGGCATTGCTGGGTGGGGGAGCTTGAGGCAGAGATGATCTGAGACAATAGTTGTTTAATGAGTTTGCTTGTATGTACAAGAGAAGAGAATAGGCCTGATTGCTCACAATCTGAAGCCTGAAAATGTATTTTTCTGGATCTGTGTATTTGCATATCTAATTGCTATGTAATCAAAACTAAGTGAACTGTAGCTACTTCAAACTTTAAAATGAAAGGCAATCATCCTTCTGGGGAGGAGGGGTACCCCCTAACTTGCAAGCTAGCCTGAATATTAGCATTATAGTGCTCTTGTGCTTAATTATAGGTGTCTGGCTGAGCAGTAAATGTATGCTTGTGTAATAAAGAAGTGAATGTGACTCTGACACACAGTGGAGCTCTGTTGTTAACAGCCTGAGCTTTGAAAGCCATTGCTGTGTATCCATTGTGTGTTTTGGTGATAAGGGATGGTGCTAGAATGACTGTTAATTACCTGCTTTGTTTGCCATGAAGAGCAGTGGTTACACCAATGACCTCACTCATCTACAACTAAAACTTGCATCGCACAACTAGACTATGCTTGGCTTTCTGGTGGGAAGACACCACCACCACCACCACCACCACCACCACCACCACCACCACCACCACACCACCCACACACACACACACACACACACACACACAAGAGTCTTCAGGTTATTGTAGATTTCCCTTCTCACTGTATTATTATTTTGAGAGATATTGTATTTTTAAACATTTTTAAATGTCATAGAGAGCTTTATAGCCATTAATTTCAAGGTTTTCAGACCATTTAAACCTCTTTTTATATTTTCTCATTGAATTTACACATCTAACACAGGCTTAAAACATATTTTAGTTCCAATTAGTGTCAGGCCAATTCTTCTTAGTTCTTCAGTCCCTGTGGAAAAGATACATTCAGCCTGAGACCAAAATCTTTAAGATTCAAGGATTTGAGTTGAGCTAGGAGACTACTGAAATGCCTGCAACCACTTCCACCCTCCCCCGCATAGTCACCTTAAACAAAATTTTTTCTCATTTTAGAAGTTTCCCTTTTGTCTTAAAAAAAAGTTTATTCTAAATCTAGAATTTATGATTATTAAACTTTGTTTTTAAAACATTAATTGTTAAGCCAGGCGGTGGTGGTGTATGCCTTCAATTCCAGCATTCCGGAGGCAGAGCCAGGCGGATCTCTGTGAGTTCGAGGCCAGCCTGGTCTACAGAGCGAGATCCAGGAAAGGCGCAAAGCTACACAGAGAAACCCTGTCTCAAAAAACAAAACAAAAAAACCCGCATTAATTGTTTACTGAAAATTTTCTCTCATTTGTAGGATAAAGGCTTTATTTTTATAAGCTATTAGTTGAGGTGGAATTAACAGATGTTTCAGTTACTCTCATGAAGTTTTACCTCTTTAATTAAGATTTAATTTGTTGAAGCCAGGCATAGTGTATGTATGCATGTATACACACGCCTGCCTGTGTGTGAGTGTACCAGTTCCAAGGCATACTTGTGGAGATCAGAGGACAACTTTGAGGAGTTGTTTCTCACCTTCCGCTGTAGAGTCCAGAGACCAAACCTGGGTGACCAGGCTATCATAGCCACCTCTTTTACCTGCTGAAACAGCTTTCCTACCCTTTAGTATCCCCCCCCCCCCATTTTTTGTATGTGTGGATATGTATTCATGTATGTTCATGTGAAGGCCAAAAGGCAACCTGAGGTGTTATTATTCAGACACTGTCCATTATTATTTGAGGAGTATATCTGATTGGTGTGAGGCTAAGCCACCTATCCCCATCTACTAGTGCTAGAATTATCATGTGATGCTCTTGAGCCTGTGGTTTTTACTCAGAGTCAGGATTGAACGGAGGTCCTCAAGGTTGTGCAGCAGGCATGTTTTTGACTGAGCTGTCTCCCCACCCTAGTGATTATGCTTTAAGATCACACCTACCTTTAGTCACTTCCTCCTCACTGGCTAGTAGTTGTGTGGGGTGGGGTGCATGTATGTGTGCCCTCCTCCTGTTACCTAGAAGTATTTTTGGGGAAGAAACTAGAGGATCAGTTCAGTACTGGGACTATTTAAGGGTAAAGTAGCCAGGAGAATGGTTTTGAGAATGGGCAGTGAGTGTTGAAGCTGTTACATAGCAGTAAAAATGGAATTTGAATGGCCACATCACTTTGAATAGAGACAAAGCTGTACTCTGTCTAGGTAAAAGCCCTGGTTGTCAGGAGAAAGAGTTATAGTCATCCCCAAGGCCACAGCTGCTTGATGTTTGAATGCTGAGCTATTGATAATCCTTATGACAGAAAGCTTTGAATTGTCAGTGTAAGAATTTGGGGACTTGTTGTGAATGCATAAATTTCTGTTAGGACAACTTCCTACAAGTAACTGAAGAAAGAACTTCAGAATTCCAAGTGAAGTTCTTGGAGGAAGGATGTTAGTATACAAAATACTTGTAAGCCTGGCTTTTGGGCCTGTTGACAGCACAGTGAGTAGTATGAAGTTTACCATGAGGAATCCCTAATGCCATTGATAGATAGGGGACAGAAGAGATGAAGAGAGTCCTCAGATTTTCCGATAGGATTCACAGTATTGCTTGAAAGAACTTAAATGATCTGAACGTAAGGTGTGACACTGAGGCCGTTTGTTGTACAAGAGCAGAGCTTATATAGTTCTCCATTGACCCACATGATTGCCTGCTGGGAACCACATTTTCTTCTAAGTAAACTAGAATGGAACCTATACTATGTCATAGAGTAAGAAAAGATGAAAATTGTATAATTTAAACTTTGGCCATCAAGGAATTAAATACCAAATATTTTGAAAATAAGCAACACAACTCTCTGACTTATTGGCCAAGACATAGGGAGGAACCAGAAAACAGTTTTAGTTGAATGATTGTAAAATTACAAGACAGCAAAATCTATGAGGTTAAAAACTTGTTTAGATGGAAATTTTTTATCTATAAATGTTCTACAGGCTTAGAAACATCAAACATCAACAATCTAAGCTTAGTGTAACTAAAAAGAAACTAAGAAATGTAAGCTGAAAGTTACTGAAATTGAAAAAGGACAATAAAGAAATGTAAAGAAGCTGAATATTTGTTGTTTTAGAATATCAGCACAATAGATAAAGTTTAATTAGGTTGATTGGTAACAGAGAATACTGAACACCAGTTATCTGAAAAAAATGGAGGACAGTATACTAAAGATCCTCTTGAGGGAATAGATAACAAGACCACTGTTTTGAGACAGGGTCTAATGTAGCCCAGGATTACTTTGAACTCTTTTTGTTTTTTTGTTTTGGTTTGGTTTGGTTTGGTTTTTCCATGTCCTGGAACATGCTTTGTAGACCAGGCTGGCCTCGAACTCACAGAGATCCACCTGGCTCTGCTTCCCGAGTGCAGGGATTAAAGGTGTATACCACCACCGACCACCCTTTTCGGCCTTCTTAATATCCTCTGTGACTAGAAACTGGTTTGAAAAGATGGCTAAGCCTTATTCTCTGGCCGGCTTGGTGAGGATTTAAAGTATCTGGATCACAGCAGCAATAGTTGGACAAGAACAGCAGTCAGTATTCTACTGATGCCTCATGACATTAATAAGACATGTCAGGCTTTAAAAATGTTCTGTGTTACTTAAGTGTCTTAGAATTTGTCCTTGAGATAACTGAGTGGGTAAAAATGCTTGCTGTGCAAATAAGACAATGTAAGTTCAAACCCTGGAAATCCACAGTGGGAGAATGGCTTCTGCAGAGTTGCCCCCTGACTTCCTCTTGCAGGATCTGGCAAATGCACCCCCCTTATATATATCATACACACAATAATAGTACATGAAATGTAAAAAATGGAAGTCTTAGAATGACTGAAATACTGCAAATAAGTAGAATCAAGTGTAGGTACAGTGTAGATGTTGAAAACATTAGGAAAGATGCAGTGAAAGATTTTAGAGTTAGAACTTTGAAAACCATACATGATATTTTTGTTTGTAAAATACTGTTTTTGTATTGATGCGTATGGTAAAAATGTAACAAGAAGTTTTATTTTCTTTGTTTCTAATAGGAAACAATGAATTAATAAGCGAGGCAATCAGAAAAGAAAAGAAAAAATAGAGTAATGTCTTGATTATTTTGTCCTTGTTCATAATTGTAGACCAGGGACATTAAGCCAAGCTCTTTCAGTCTTATAAATGCTGTAGGAAGAAGGGAAGGCCAGGTGGGGAAGAATGCCAGTGAGGAAAGAAGTCTGACTGGTCAGTAAATGACGTTAGGATGGTTGGGTATACATACATGTTTATTTTCCTTCTGGTATTTTAAACACTTGGAGAAAATCAACCATTAATCTCCACAGCAGGAAGTATATTTGCTACATATATAACAAAGCATGTATTCAAAGTATATACATAACAAACAATTAAAAATGACTACAAATGCAAACTAAAACTGAGCAGAGCAGGTGTTTTCACTGCATAAGAAAGCCAAATAATCAGAGTGTGAAAAGATAGTGGTAGAGTGCTTGCCTAGCAAGCACAAGGCCCTGGGTTCGATCCTCAGCTCAAAAAAAAAAAAAAAAAAGATAATCTGGGAGGATGTACCAGTGCATTTAATGAAAGTAATTCTCTGTAGGATGTCCTGAATTGTCAGTCTATCCCATAGGCCTAGGATAAGGAGAAATAGGAGTCTCTATGCCTTGGAGTCAGTGTCAACAGGCTAGAACCATGCTAGAAAACAGCTGGAACGTTTCTGTTAATACTACATCTGTGTTTCTTCTGTGGAGATGTCCTATGACTGCAAACTATTTTATATGTCAATTTCCTAAGAAACTTAGCAGAATGTTGTACATGCTGGTAATACAGCACTGAATAGGCTGAGCAGGAAATACAAATTATGTCCAGCAATTAGTAGTTGATAACAATATAGAAAGCTATTTACTTTTTTCCTATATCTGTTACCTCATTGTGATACATAATCTGGTCATTTATGTGGGCCTTATTTTTTAGAGATAATATCTCCTCACAATGGAATTGTAGCAAATTAAATACAGTATATTCTTAGATGTTAGGTTTAAGTTACAATTTGTTATTAATACCTTATTAAGGGTGCTTTGTTAAGATAGTCCTTTAGATTTCCAGGTGATGTGTAGGCTCAATACTGCAGTTTGCAAGTCTGTGTGGAGACTTTTTTTTTTTTTTTTAAAATAAAAGCTGACTTTAAAACTCATGTTAAATTACTTGTAACTAGTTAAATGACCTTTGATGCCTTTTTGACTTCCTTCATGAAAACTTCTTTTGCCTGTCTTTATTCTCTCATCTGTTAATGTAGCAAAATGGCTACTGCCTTTCATTTGTCTTTCTCCTCTTGAGAAGGAACAAATCATCCTACACGCCACTGTAAGCAGTAAGCCTGAAAGGGAATCCTGGCGGCTAGATTCAACCTAACTAAGGTACCAACCACACCTTATGAAGCCACAACACCAAATAACTCCCCTAACAGTAGCTCCCATGTTTTGGTTTTCATTGTTGACTAAGAAATACGAATTTAGATGGTGTTAAATAACACAAACTATTTCTGGAAGATGAGGGCCTAGGTCTTATGTTAATATAGACTGCTTTTAGTGTTTAGTGTAAGGATGTGAGCAAAGTTATTACTTAATATGATTTATGTAATCTAGAGATTCTTGTCTTAAATGGAGTAAAGCTGTACTTGACCAGGGAAATCATCAGTAATAGCAATGTGGTGGATAACATTTAATGGCAGTTAATTAATACTATAAAATTGATCATGTATAGAACATTTTCTAAAAGTTCAGTTTTGTACCAGTAAAAAATAATGAATGTAACATGATTTTTAGATGGCAAGTAACTTTGGCATTTAAAAAAAATGGTTTCTGGGAAATTACAAAATTTTAATATGTAACTATAACTCACAAAGGAGGATTCATGAAACTTTTCCTATAAACATTATAAAATGGGGGGTGGGAACTGTTGACAATGTTACTTTATTTTGGCATGACCGCTGTTATTTCTATATGCACATTTTCATGCTTTTGACACAGGCTTTGCCAAAAGCATCATTAAAGAATGTGTTTTTAAAATAATTCCTTTGAATTTTAAAAAATAAGCACGTGTCTGATTCTGAGTAGTGATGTTGTGGTAGGACCCAAAGGAAATGAAAACATATTCAAAAGAAAGGTTCGGGTGTGTCGCTGTGCTGTATTAACTGTACCATGTTACAGTTCTGCTTCACGGGTCAGATTATAGAAAGTGTAAGAACTTTCTGTAATTATTTTGTTACCCAAATATAAATGAAATATCAGAATAGAAGTCTTGGAGTTTTATAGGTTTTGCATAATAGCTGTAGTAAATGAGAAATGCACAAAGAATCATAGAGTTTGAGTTTAATTGTGTAAAATAGAGCTTTTGAAAAAAATAATACTGTGAAGTATGGATGCCATGAAATAATCCTTCTGTACACCATGAAAAATGTGTTGCTTTCATTGTTAATAAAAGGTGATTAGGAATAACTAGGCAGGGTTTTGGGGACAGAGAGAATACTGGGAAGAAGAAGGGCAGAATCTGAGGAGTCTCGAGCCAGACACAGAAGATAGATGAGATAAAGGAGCGTTGAAGCAGTACATAGATTAGTAGAAATGGGTTAAGTTGTAAGAGTTGGCTGGAAACAAGCCTAAGCTATTGGTCCAGCATTTATAATTAATACTAAGTCTCTGAATGGTTATTTGGGAGCGGCTGCTGAGACACAGAGAAGCTCTGCCTACATACAGATAATGTGAAATACTAGTGAAGATTTTTTAAATATTAGAGAAAGGACTACTCATAATACAATAGCCATTTGAACAATCCAATACTATTGATCTCTCTCTCTGTCTCTCTACACACACACACACACACACACACACACACACACACACACACACACACAAAATCAGACAGCTTCTTTTCAAATCATTAGGTAAGAAATACAAAGCTTTGGTCCTTGCTGTGTCTGTGCGTTCTGCCTTCTAGCTGTGCAATAGAAATACCTATAGAGTTGAAACATTGCCCCTATAGACCACCTCTGTGGTCTTAGTTGGTTACTTAACTATGGATGTTCAGACAAAAGCAGGTAACTTTTAAGATAATCTTAAACATTACAAATAATTTAATCTTACTGATAATATTTAACCATGGTCTGATATACTTTTTAAAAAATTGACTCTAAAAATTTGATGCTAAGGCAACAATATGAAATCAAAAGAATTTTAACATTCCAAAATTGTGAGTCTATTCTACAGAGAGAAAGTGCCTGGGTTTGAAGTGTACGTGTTAAGTACTCCAGTTATCGTAATGTAATACTGCTCGGCACTGTACTAAACACTATGGAATCAAAACAGTTATAAATTATGTACATGTTATCTTGCCAAGGCTCCCAACTTCAGTTATAATAACAACACAGCTGTCTCAGGTGTGTGTGCAGAGGCATACTTAGATGTGCAGTCATAAGTCAGTTTATTATTCTGCAATTGTTTGGTACAGGTGGGATCAAAGAACCACAAAGGCAGCTCTCAATTCCCATTTGCATAGTAGAACACTTTAGAGTCCAGGGCAAAAATTAGTATTTAACCAGGATGTTTTGTGTTACTTGCTATTTTCAGTCTATAATATAATAATTTATTATCAAATGTTTCTTCTGTATTACATGCAAAAATTCTTTTCTGTATATTTTAGAAAGTAATTTGGCATAAATATGTTATGTTAGCATATAGTGAATTAAAATGCATCATAACACTTGGTTTAGTATTTGATAGCAGAGTAAATGTTAGAAATTAGTACATTTGACATTTCATAGGTTGACTGTAGAGCTGTTAATAACATATATAGAAATTAATATCCAGAAAATTCTTGAAGATATAAAAGTTTCAAATCTGTAGAAAACAGAGTAGAGTAATAGATTATGCATTATATACCAAACGCTGTTTTAGACATATTCTTGTATAGATTCAGTGCTGGGGTCAGTTCTTATATCCTTGATTGCTATTGTTTTGTGTCAAGGTGTTAACTGTATAGCTCAGACTAAAATGGATTTATTACCACCAAGCTAGCCTCAAACAGGATTCTCCTGCCTCATCTGCCCCAGTGCTGGGATTGTGAACATGCATCGCCCACTCTTGGCATCTTCTGTTTTTAACTTAAGAAAACAATTGACATTAAATAATAAAAATTCTTTGAATGAACAATTGTTCTGGTTTGACACCATTTAATAAGCATTTGTTTAATTCTTGCTGTCTATATTTTTCTTAAATATAAAATTATTCTAGTGTTTATGAGTAAATTTTTTGTTTACAAAGCACAATTTTTGCTTGACTTAAGTTTAATAGGTTTTGAGGTTTGCTTTATGATGGAAAAAATTGTACAATGTGAAATGTACTTTATACAGAGTTTCTCATCAAATACTCGTTTTTGAGATTATAACATTTCTTCTTTCTCTTACCTACCTCCAAACCCTCCCATATTTTCCTTCCCTGCTCTCCTTTAAATTCTTGGCCTCATTTTTTCTTTTAACTAGTTCAACAAATATTTCTGAAATTAACTTAAGATTATATGTGTAACTGAAAATTGTTATATCTGAGTTTTGATATTTGACCTAATGATAAAACTTATTATAAGAAATAGGTTTGTTTCAGTATATAAATTTATAAAACTATTTCACAAGAAGTTTAAGCCTGTGAGCTTTCACTTAAGAGCACAGGTAGATGTTTTGTTCTGATTTGCCCGACTTTAGGTTCGAACTTCAAATAGTCTTTGCACAGGGTATGCAGTCAGTTTGCTCTGATGCTTCATGTTACAGAAGTCCTTTGTTTAAACAAGTTCTGTAATTAGAGCAGAATTTTAAACTATAAAACATGGGCAGACTGGATAACAAACTAATCAAGCACAATAGTGGTTTCTCAAATGTTTAGAATAGTTTCTTAAAAATAACAAATCAGATATTTTTTAAAAAAAGAAATAGTTGTTCACAGACAGTGGTATTAAGCTTATATAAAAACAAAAACGGAAAAAAAATCCCCTCACAATTGGAATTGGGAAGAGTTCTTTGTGTTAAATAGCTGCATGTTTCTCCTACTCTGAATGTTTGTCATTGAAATTTTATGCGTGGTCCTCTCCTTTGAAGAAAAGACATGTTATGTATATGTCTCCTTTGCCATGTGTTTTTCTTCCACTTCCTGATATTCTCCACTTAACCTAGGAAATGACTTGTGAGAAAAGAGTTTGGCATGACCTTAGGAGAGAAAACCAGTCTTTAAAAACAAGACCAATAATCTATTCTGTCTGTGTTCTGGCCAAAATGTGCTTAGAATCCCACTCAAATGTGTTTAGAATATTAAAACAGAATTCTAAAGACTCAAGAAATTTGTTCTTTTTTTTCTAGCCTTATCTGCTTAATTGTAGGACTCCCATGTAGGTAACATTTTATGCTAGGTACTTGCTGTTGAGATTGAGGGTCCTGAGTGTGCCCTCTCTTTTGCCCAGTAACTTGTTATGGGTTGGGCAAGCTATGACTCCTTCAGCCTCCAGATTGGCCTGCTGCTAAGAGTGACAGTACTACACTGAAGCAATTTTAGGTGGAAGATGACACAAGGCGGTATGTTTATATAATAGACAGTAAGGGCTCAGTAAAATATTACCTGCTGTGATTATCATCATCATTTCAACTTTATCCTCAACTAAGAGGATAATATTATTCGAAATATATTTCTAACAGGATGTGCTGGTGCACACCTTTAATCTCAGAGCTCTGGAGGCAGGTGGGTCTCTGAGTCTACAGCTTGGTCTACAGAACAAGTTCCAGGACAGTCAGGGCTACACAGAGAGAAACCCTGTCTCCAAAAAACCAAGAAAGAAAACTTACTTTTGCGTAATATAAACATTGAATAAAACATTATTTAGAAATTGTGTCTTGTCTTTTTATCAAGTTGAGAATAGGGTAAATTAGTTTTAATTTGCTGCTGAATTTTGATTGATTGCATACATAATGCTTTTCCTTTAATCTTCTAGTAATTTCTTTCTACATTAGATGAAAACTTTAAACATTTGTATATAATGGTAGTTTTACTGTATCTTTTGTTATATTTAGAAATAATTTTTGTTTTGTGGTTTTGAAAGGACATTGCCATTATACACCTTCAATGTGATTTTGTATTTTATAGTTTCTGGTTAGAGTCTTATGTGATCCAGGCTGGTCTGGACTTTGTGACCCTTGTACCCCAGCCTTCTGAGTGCTAGAGTGCCAAGCATTTGCTTTCCACAACTGCCTTGAACCATGATTTTTATCAACCTCATCATCAGTGAAAGCTTTGTTTTTGTGGGTTTTTTTTTTTTTAAATTGTAAGCAAAATTTTTTATTTTGAAGTAAACATTAAAGATAGGTGGAGCTTTTGTTCTTAACAAAACTTTTACACTCACAAATTTATTAAGAAGACACATTTGCTGAAGTATTTTACAACTCAGAAATTTATTCCTTCAATAAAGCATAATGTCAGATTATATTGCAGCCTTGTTCTGTGTTCCTACAAGGCAGATACTATTTTTTAAAGTCCTTTGGCTTTCATATTTTCTGTGAATAAAGATTTCTGTGGCAAGTCATGATTTCAGTTTTAATTTTAAACTTTTCTTTTTTTTCCACCTTTTTTAATTTATTATATTTGTGTTTTAATTTTACACATCAGCCATGGGTTCCCCTGTCCTCCCCTCTTCCGCCCCTGCCCCCACCTTCCCCCCAGCCCCTCCCCTCCATTCCCATCTCCAGGGCAAAATTTTTCTGAAATGATTTGAATTACAGTCTGCTTTTCCTTCCATTAGTGTAATGTATACATACTTGTACATGGTAGCTTTTAAACTCTTTGTTGATTATAACACCCGTGTCATTAGATTTGTTTTAGTTTACTTTTTTCATCTCATATATGCCTAATTTGCAATCTTTAATGACCTCCGTCACTGTGTGTGTGTGTGCGCGCGCGCGCACACACACACACACACACACACACAAGAGCATGAGGTTTGGCATCTTCCTCCCGAGGTCTCTACCTTACTCATTCATTCACTTATTTCATGTTTTGTCAGCACAAATGTCTATGGATGTGCAGTGTCCAAAAGGGGCCGGGAAAGTGAGTCAAATGTCATGAGTGTGAAGTTACAGATAAAATAGTTGTGAGCTGCCATGTGCTCGGAATTAAACCAGGTTTTCTGGTAGAGTAGCTCGTGTTCTTAACCACTGATCTCTCCAGAACCTATTTATTTCTCGAAATAGGTCTTTCTCCCTGAACCTGGAGTCCATTGTTACAGATAGATTGGTTGGCCAATAAGCCCTCTACATCTCCTGTCTGTAGCACATGCCGCCACCACCCCTGCTTATGTTTTATGGAGTGCTAAGGATCTGAACTTAGTTCTTATGTTTACAAAGCAGCCACTTTATTCACTGAGCCATTTCCCCAGCCTTGATGACTGTTAATTTCTGACTAGATAGTAGATAGAGAATTGAAAATTATTTGGGAAGATACAATTTTCATTCTTAAAAATGCTGTTTAGTTTTGTTCTGGGAAGTGGTTGACTTAGTTGGAAAAAGTTTAGATCCCTTCAGTCTTGATTTTGTAATTTATTAGACAATACTTGAACTGTAGCTCATACTAGGTTGAATTGTTTCCCGTTGAGATACTGTTGATGAATCATGGGATGTTTCAGTCTAGCGCCATGTGAGAGAGAGAGAGAGCGCGCTAAATTTTTTGTGATGTGAAACCCTTTGGTGGCTGTTTCCTGGCCTTTAGAACCCTCTTCCTAACATGCATAGGAACTGTTGAGTGTAGTACTTGGGCTCCTAATAGCTCCAGGAGTTTTCAACCTTGCATACTTTACTTTTCTGGACTCTTAGGTTGTTGCCTTTTTTAGTATCTTCTCTGTGGTGGGCCAAGACTCCAGCTATGAAGTTAGGCAGTTACAGGCTGGCCTTGCTCCCTCATCACTGTCAGGTCCGACTTCTAATAGTTGGCAGTTGTTGTCTATACACTGCAGTTGTTCCACATAGAGTCGTGCTCTGGCTTCTTTGTCTTGGCTAGAAATAAGAGTCCCTTATACATGTGTGGATTCAGACATGGGCACACTTTTAGTTCACCAGGTAATACAGCCTACCAGAGGGATAATACATACTTTTGTGAGAAATACAACCATTCTTCACCATTAAAATTTGGATTTTAAATTGACTCTTATCACAGAAGTATTTATATATGTTTTGTATTCTTTGCCATGTAAATGACCCCAGGGTTCCCAGTTTCTTGATTCATTGACTCTGTACCCTCACATCTCTTTATGGTGTACCCTAGGTAAAAAGAAAAAGCCCATGCCTTCATTTAATTAAATATTGATAAGTAACTGAATTGGTATTATATAATCTCTTAAATTGAAAATATTTTAAGTAGCCACATTAATATTTATTGTTGCATTTGTAATTGTTTTAGTCTTGGGTGCTCTGTAGATTCTCCAATGATACATTACCACCATTTTATTCCACATTGATGTTTTCATGGAACTTCTTTTAAATACCACCAAAAACCTAGCTCTGCCAAGATGTGTTAAAAGGAATGTGGTGTAATCTAATACTGAAACAGATAGGCTCTGGGTTACTAGTTTTCTTAGTGTTTGATTATTGCTATTTTTCTTGGAGATCTATTTAGCCTTGGCTGTGTAGGTACATTTTCCTACCAAAGTTATTAACTGATAAAACAGAATCCTGTACTTGGTAGATCTCATTTCTGTCGTCATTGTTTGTCCTCAATAATGAGAAAAATAATCGAAAAGCCTGTTTTATCATACCAGTTTGCTTCTTTTGACTGCAATTGACACAGTAACAGACTAATGTCCTTCACAAACAAGGTCCTTCACAAGGTCCGACAATGAGTATTTTTATGGTTCACCTCTGATAGTTTGCTTTAAGTCTGTGTACCAGTCATATTTATACTTACATTCTTAAATTGTTTCTCAAGTTTAAGACTTGGTACCTTCATAAGTTGTCTATATGGCTGCCTGCCCTTATCTTACAAATAGTTTGATAAAGCTTTCAGCATGTATGTTTGTTCCTTGCTTGGTAATCAGAAGTTGTCATCGAAGTGAAACCTAGATAATGTCTGTGAAACACACACACACACACACACACACACACACACACACACACATACATATGACTTGATACAATGCAAGAGTAGACTTTAGACTTCATTTTTATTTTAGTATTTGAAAACTTGGTATGTGTATGCAATAAAATACTAAATCTAACTCCCTTCACATCCCCCAGGATACCCATACACACATTAGTCTCTAAACTTCATGTCCATCTTTTTTATTTTTATTTTTTAAAACCCACTAAGTCCGTTTTGTGCTACCTATTCGTGCATGGTATTCACTGGAGCATGGGCAATAGCAGGGGCCACTTCCTGGAAGAAGAATGTTGCTCCTTTGCCTAGTGGATCTCAACTGTATATTCACTTTTAAAAGTTAAAAGGCCAATGGATATATAGTTAAAACAGTTCCTACAGTCATTTGCCTGGTTTATTGTTGCCATAATTACTACTTGACATACAGCAAATAGTACTTCTTCAACATTTTGGGACCTATTTTTCAAAATACTTCTAGTATTGACTAGAACCAGTATTATTTAAAGCTGTAGTAATGGGTGGAAACATCACTAAATTGGAGAATGGGTTTGATTCATCGCCTAAATTGACAGCTTGTTTACTGTGATATTGATAAGTGACTTGTTCAACCTTGATAACTTTGTTTCCTTATAAGTTACTCATTTATAGTATAGAAATGGCATTGCATGTTTCCTAGAGAAGCAGCACTGCCACTCCTGGTTGTCTTGGACACCAGCCTCACTGGATACATAGTAGGTGTAGCATGAATATTTAATGAGTTCTCATTTGACTGACTAGTCCCATTGCTAGGCTTTGGTTTGGGTTTGGAAAATAATTGAAGGGCTTTGTAATGCATTGTAGTAGAATAATAGATTCTACTATAAAACATGGCTTTAAGAAACTAGCAATAGGTTCATGTTACAGAATGCATTGTCTTTGGAAAAAAGTATTAGTGACATTGTGTTTTGTAAAATATTTTTTAGGAGGAGCAAAACAGAGGCAAACCCAATTGGGAGCATCTAAATGAAGATTTACATGTACTGATCACTGTGGAAGATGCTCAGAACAGAGCAGAGATCAAGCTGAAGAGAGCAGTTGAAGAAGTAAAAAAGCTACTGGTACCTGCAGTAAGTAATTTGCATCATTTGGATTCTTATTTATTTGTTTTACTTATTTTTATTTTTGTTTTTCGAGACAGGCTTTCTCTGTGTAGTTTTGATGCCTGTCCTGGAAATCACTCTGTAGACCAGGCTGGCCTCGAACTCACAGAGATCCTCCTGGCTCTGCCTCTAGAGTGCAGGGATTAAAGGCGTGTGCCACCACTGCCCAACTCTTTTTTTTTTTTTTTTTAAACATTGTCCTTTTCAGATTGATTTGAAATTGTTGGGTTAATAAAGAATGGGTTGTTACATGTTTGTGATTTTATTTAACCATAAAATATAAAAACAATGGATGGCTCATGAAATATATAATGTGCAAGACAGGATTGCTCAAATTCTTAACGAGGAATTCCTGCTTATTTTTGTGAAGGAAGTGTGGTACAGAAGCAAACCTAATTAAGCTACTTCTTAAAAGTCCCAGGCTTA
Source organism: Onychomys torridus (assembly GCF_903995425.1). Taxonomy (NCBI): domain Eukaryota; kingdom Metazoa; phylum Chordata; class Mammalia; order Rodentia; family Cricetidae; genus Onychomys; species Onychomys torridus. The sequence continues at coordinate 56,834,133 of NC_050461.1, forward strand.
AATTGCTCTGTTACAGAAGAAGAGTTTCGACTTAGCTTGTTTGTTTTGCTTGTTTGTTTTTGTTGGGCTTTTTCTTTCTTTTTCTTAAAAAAGGGGGGTAAACTGGACTTGTTGGCACATGCTTATAATCACAGCACTCAAAAGATGAGAGCAGTCATATTTCTTGAGTTACAGATGTGCCTAGTTTACATAGTGAGCTCCAGGATAGTCAAGGCTGTGTAAGAGACCCTGTTTTGTTTTTGTTTGTTTGTTTGTTGTTTTTTAAACTAAAACAAAAACCACACAAAGAAAAGTAAGTAATAGTAAGTTAGAGATCTGTGAAACTATTACTGTATTGGTAAAGAAGACTTAGTGGGAACTCTGTTATTTGAATTGCCTATATGCTAGGTTCTCTTTCTGGCTCCTCTCCCCGATTCCTCCACCCCCACCCCCAGCAGAAAAGTTAATGTTGCCTGGCAAAACTGTTAAAGCAGAGTTTTGCTGATTTCATTGGCAACATTCCAAATGTTTTTCACATTTTGCTAATCTAAGCTAACAAGTATATCTGGGAATTTTTACAGAAGACATTAAGAATAAATCTGAGACTGGTGTCTCCTGAAAAATTGTCCAGTTGTCTCTGTTCTTGTGTCACCTCTTTTTATTCTTCTCTTCCCATCTTCTCCCTCAGCTCCTCTTCATTTTTTTATATTGCTACATACTGTTTCTTTTTGATAGGAAATGAGAAGAAAATGATATGAAAGGGTTCTCTCCCGCTACTGTAGAACCTAGGGATCAAACTTACGTAAAGCACATGGGCCATCAAACAATTCTACAAATGGTCTCCTCCCTCTTCATCACCACCTCGATTTGTAGACCAGGCCAGTCCTTGAATTTACAGAGCTTAATTTATTAAGCTATCTCTCATAATTAATAACATGAAAATATTCAATTGGCTGATCTTAAAGAAGCTAAGAAAATTGATAATGTATTGTTCTTGAAGCCATTTTGTTGCCTACATAAATGAGTTTGGGATCTGTTCTTTTTATTTTTCTTCTTCGAGACGGTTTCTCTGTGTAGCTTTGTGCCTTTCCTGGATCTTGCTTTGTTGACCAGGCTGGGTTCAAACTCACAGATCCACCTGCCTCTGCCTCCTCAGTGCTGGGATTCAAGGCGTGCGCTGCCGCCACCACCACCCGGCTGGATCTGTTCTTTATATCCCAGTAATTTGTTCTTCTGTTTCCTGACAGTGCACTTTTAATTCCTTGCAAGGAAAGAATTTCATATGAATTATATTGATAGATATATAAGGAACATGGACAGGCAGATTGTTTATAAATGCAAGTCTTTGCATACTGTTAAATCATTTTCTTCTTTTTCCTTAGTAATTGAGTGGTTTTGAAAAGCAGTGAAAGGAGACGTTTTGAACATTCTGTTAGTAGTTTCACAAACAGAAAAATACTGGAATGCTATGTATCCAACAATGCAGAGCTCTCATTACCCTGAGCCCGTGCTTACTAATGTAGCAAAAAATAGTTTACACTCTATTTACCCATTAGATTTTTTAGCCATTCTTTCTGTAATTTACTTTTATCCTGAAAGATACTATCTTGAAAAAGAGCATTGGTTTAGAAGCTTATTAATGAGTTTGAAAAGATGTTGGTCTCTCTGTTTGTCTACTTTAGGGTAACAACAGTAACAAAACACTAATGGTAAGACCTTGGCACACCAGCTCTTTCATCTGTGCAATTGTCCTTGGTGGTGCTGGTGCACTCCTTTAATCTCAAGGGAGGCAGAGGTACACTTCTGAGTTTGAGACCACCCTGGTCTACAAAGTGAGTTGCAGGATAGCCACAGCTATTATTACACAGAGAAACCCTGAAAAACCAAAAGAAAATAAATCATTGATACAATTGTGTGTTGCTCAATGAGCCTTACTTGAGTTTGCTCCCAGGTTCTACAGTGGTGGGAGAGAACCAGTTTCTGAACGTTGTCCTCTGACTTTCTCTTGAGAGCTGTGGCATGATGTGCATGCCCACACTCTCTCATTCCCCACACAAAGAATTAATTAGTTAATAAAAATTATTTGTGTCCAGAATATGAAAAGGTGGTAGCAAATAAATGAATGAAACTTTTAAGAAAGTGCATATTTTGTATTTTATGGGAAAATAACCAGTTTTGGTAGCTCTCTCTTCTAATAAAGGCTTTTTGGATTATAGCTGTTATTAATAAATAGGAAACTGATTTTAAATTGTACTACTTGGTATTACAGTAAAGAAATGAAACTTTAGAATTACAAACTAAAGAATAAAACACATACTTTAAAAGCATGGGTTCTATAAATTAATATTGCATTATAATTTCATTTTCTGGTATATTTCTACTTATGTCTTTAATTCAGTGTAGACATTACATTAAATATTTTAATTAAACTGAAATTTTAATGTGTATTTTTGATGCCTGTACCAAGACAATAAGACTTTGAAGACAACAGATTGGATATTTGAAATTTTCTATATAATTGGCCAGTTCTATGATACTTACCCTTGTGTAAGCTTAGCCAAGAGGAAAATAGTCTTTTATACAAAGTGATAGTTATACTAGTGTGAAATAAAATGAACTATCCATTTGTAGTTTTAGAAAAAGTCACCACACACAAAGATAAAGGTATAATGTTGGATTGCTCTGTTGTGAAGCACTGCATGCATTTTGTTGAATTCGGCTACTTGGAGTGTCATGACTGAGAATTGCCCATCACAGGCCTTTGTTTATACTGACTCTGGGTGTCTCCTGCATGGAGGCGCCTAGTCACTGGAGTAACCTGTCTTTCCAGTCAGATGCTTTTCAAGTTCTGGAAGGGAAGGACTGTGGAAAAAAGGAAAGGCAGTGGTAGCGCACACCTTTAATCCCAGCACTTGGGAGACAGAGGCAGGCGGATCTCTGTGAGTCGAGGCCAGCTCGTGTACAGAGCGAGATCCAGGACAGGCCCCAAAACTACACAGAGAAACCCTGTCCCGAAAAACAAAGATGGAGGGGGGAGGAAAGGCTTGTTCTTGGTACCCACTAGCCATTCTTTGACTTTTTGGAGACAGTCTCCTGTAGTTCAGGTTATCCTTGAACTCCTTATCCACCTACCTCTACCTCGCAGCTGCTAGGATTACATATGCCAGTATGCCCTTCTCATTTCTTTGATTTTCAATTAACTGTTGCTTGTTGAGAAATATTATCTAGTGATTGGTAATAGTTTATTCTTCCTCTTACCAGTTAGCAAATAGGAAAGTTTTGCATTATACAGCCTGAGTTTCTATAGTTTATCTTCTGATCTATTGACTACTATTTCTGCTTGAAAAAAAAAATCACCTAACAATTGCATTTGTTCTTATTATTGATGAATAATAATCACACATATTTGTGATATAAAGGTGATATAAAAACTTGTCACTTCAATTTTTTTAAGGCTTCTTTCATGTTGAAAATAGTTTTTGCGTACAATATATTCTGGTGTAATTTCCCCTCCACTAACTCCTTCCAGATCCTCCCCACTTCCCCACTCACCTAAATCCATATCCTTTCTTTCTTTTATTAGAAAACAAACAGGCATCTTTTAAAAATGAGATAAAAAGAAATTAGAGTCGGATAAAATAAAAAAAAAAGAAGAGCCAGTGAAAAAGCATAAACACACGCAGGCACAAAGATACATACATTTGTACAAATAGAAATCCCATAAAAACACAAAATCATAATATACAAATAAAAAATCTATAAAGTAAAAAATACCCAGACAAAGCATTATGAGAAAAGGGGGTGGGGGGCACTCTAACAATTCATTAGGTTCATTTTGTGTTGCCCATTTGCTGCTGGGCATGCAGTCTTCCTGCAAGTGTGGATTTTGTATACCCGGTGAGACTGCATTGGAGAATTTTTCCATTACAGTAAAGTGGTTAATTACAAGTGGTCAATTAGAGATAGCTTCTGAGTTGGGGATGGGGGTTTGTGTCCACTTCTCTCAGCACTGGCTTAGACCTGTGCAGGCCCTCCCTGTACATGCTGCCAGTCTCTGAATTCATATCTGTCAGTTCTGTTTTGTCTAGAAGGCCTTGTTTTCTTGATGTATTCCATTTCCACTGGCTGTTAGAATATTTCTGCTTCCTGTTTTACAGAGTTACCTGGGCCCAGAAGGGAAGGATTTGATGGAGACCTCTCGTTTAGAGTTTAGTGTCCCAAAGGGGCTCGCTCTCTGCATATTGTCCAGTTTTGTGTCGCAGTATTTGTTCCCTTCCACTGTAGGAGGGAGCTTCTTTGATGTTGGCTGAGCAAGACACTGATTTAGTTGTATAGCTGAATGTCATTAGGAGTCATTTTATGGTTGCATTCTTTTAGCAGAACAGCAGTTTTGGATTTCCCCTAGGTCTATGGCCCATCTAGTCTCAGGTTCTTGGCCATCTGAAGAGTGTTGAGTATGGGTTCCATCTCATGGAGTGAGATAGTGGTGGGTTGTAGTTGAGTTTTCCTGCCTGGCCCAGTCAGGACAAATCTCTCTTACCCGCCAGTCCCACAGTCGCTCAGACCCAACCAAGAAAGCACACAGAGACTGATATGCTTACAAACTGTATGGCCGTGGCAGGCTGCTTGTTATCTACCTTTTCTATCTTAAATTAACCCATTTCTGTTAGTCTATGCTTTGCCACATGGCTTGTGGCTTACCAGTGTCTTTACATGTTGCTTCTCCTGGCGGCGGCTGGCGGTGTCTCTCTCCAGCCTTCTACTTCCCAGAATTCTCTTCTCTCTTGTCCCGCCTATACTTCCTGCCTGGCCACTGGCCAATCAGAACTTTATTTACACAAAGCAATATCCACAGCAGTGGGTTACTTCTAAAACCTTTGTGCTACTATTGTACCAGTGTATCTTGTAGGCTACCATTGTAGATCAAATGGTATGTAGCTGGGTTGGTGTTTACCTTTCTCCTCTGGTAAGAACAGAGTCCTTCCATTACCTGAACAGTAGAGGTGAAGGCTCTAGGTAAGTAACAGCTTAACCTCTTCATGTTGAATGAGTTATATTAGGTAGTATCTCCAGCATTAGGGCTTTACCATCAGTTTGTGAAGTGCAAACAATAAATAGCCTTGGCAATATAGCCTTTGGCCAAGAAGTCAATTAGATGTAATTCATTCTGGAGACTGGACATTTCATTTGATGGTAGATGTCTAGTTGGGGCTATCTATCCCTGGTTATTTGGTGATTCTATTTAGATTTCTTTCAAATATGTATACATTTTATGAAGTATCTACTGTAGTAGGTTTCCATACAATCCCTCAAATGACCCTTAGTTTTAGCTATCTCTCCCCATATTTCCTCCCTTATCCCCATGCCTCCCCGTCTTCATATCACTTCAAATATTTTTCAGTTGGATTGTGGTAGAAGTCTTCTAGCTGTTTAGAAACACTCAAATTGTTATGACCTATAGTCACTCTTCTGTGTTACAAAGCACTAGTTTATTGCTCTTAATCTAACTGTAACTATACACCTCTTAAATAATCTGTCTCCCCTTTACTCTTCTGTCTCTGTATTCACTATTCTATTTCCTGGATCTGTGTGTGAGACCAGCTGGTTATATGAGATATGGCTACAACAGCTTTAGTTTCTATTAACAACACTTGTTGAAAACAACTTAGAAATTTAACTAAAATTAGTCAAATTACTTCTACCCACACTTGAATACTGATGTTAATATTACTGTTCATTTTCTCAGTGCATATTTTAGATGCTAGAATAATCATTCTAGTGTGATTATATCACTCATAGTTCTCTATGTCATTAAAGATTTATTAATAGTGTTACTCATGATTTCTCCTGGTGACATGCTTTAAATTCCATCATATATATGGCTATACTACCAATCAGTCTTTATTAAGCATTTAAGATTTTTCACAATTTCTTTTTAAAAAAGTTTATTTATTTATTATGTATACAATGTTCTGCCTGCAGATAAGCCTGCATGCCAGAAAAGGGCACCAGATCTCATTAGAGATGGTTGTGAGCCACCATGTGGTTGCTTGGAATTGAACTCAGAACTTCTGGAAGAGCAGTGCTCTTAACCTCTGAGCCATCTCTCCAGCCCATTTTCTCAATTTCTTGCTTATTAGCAGTATTGCATATAATATTTTTGTAAGGGAATATTAGGCTACCTGTCTGAATATTTTAAAATGTTTCCAGAAATAAAATTACCATGATTAAATGTGTGCTTTTTTATGCATAGATGTATAAGGACACTACATTAAGTGTTCACTTTACTAGTGTATATCTGTACATTATGATATGATAATCTCACTTGACAAACTTTGCTCTGAGGGGCTGAGAATGTGGCCTAATGCTTGCCAAGTATGTGCGGGGAACCCTGGAACTCCCCTTAGAAATAAAAAGACATTAAGGAGTGTTATCATTCATTGAGACATTTCATAATAATTTGCAACATTTTATTTAAAATTACATTTAATTGCTGGATTGAGGATTTAGGAAATGAGAGTTTCAAATGTGCTCAACTGAATAGCTCATGATAAAGTGACCCTTTCAATATCTTTTATACACTTTATCCTGTCATCTACTTGAGTATCAAACTTTTTCTTAATAGGCTCTCTCTATATGATCTTTGTAGCAAAGGCATTTGTGTGTACTAATTGTTTTTAGTTTGTGATTACATGTTTGACTTTTATAATTTTAATCATAGTGACATTTTTAAAAATTTCAGGTGAGTCCACTAGTTTATTATGATTTTTTACATTATAGAGAAGCAAAAAAGGAAGAGACCAGGTCTAGGGTCCTGTCGTTTCCTCATAATACTTTCTAGTAGGCCCCACTTCTTAAAGGTTCCTCCATTTGTAACAGTGCCATACATTATTACATTTGAGATCCACATTGTGTCAGTCAGTAGTAAGTCTTACTTCATTTCTACTTTAAAATGATAAGACAGCTAGATTTTCATGAAGTCAAGGATTTTAGTTTAAATACATGTACCTTTGTATGATACAGAATCCACATTGTTTGAGAAATAACTTCTGAATTTGAAATCCCACTGTTGTGGCTCTTTACTCTGTGTTTTCTCACTGATAGCAGAACACTAAACCTCCACATACACGTAATAACGAGGACTAAATGAGCTGGCACATGGAGAATGCAGAGACTGCTGCCTAGCAAATCTTGTTCTGTAAGTTTGTGCTGTGTCTTCTCAACATTGGCTGTATCTCCATGTTCTTAGTGTGCTTACCTTGTTTCACATATTTCCCTTGTCCTACTTCACCCACAGTTGTCTTTGAAACCCCTAATTAGCTCATGTGCCCATTTCTAGCCTTGAGGCCCCTCACATCTTTGTTTACATTGCAGTCTTTGTCTGTCTGTCTGTCTGTCTGTCTGTCTGTCTCTCTCTCTCTTTCTCTCTCTCTCTCTGTGTGTGTGTGTGTGTGTGTGTGTGTGTGTGTGTGTGTGTGTGTAAAACTTTTTAGTGTTGTATTAATTTGCTTGCTTGGTTTTTCTGATGAGGAAAGAGCCCAGAATTCCATAGTACACTTTTCAGCCTTTGGTTATCCCTAAGGTGCACATTCATTTACAGCATACCCACAGAGTGAGCCATTGCTTTATTTATTTAAATTTCTTGGATTTTCAGTCCTTTCACCTATGAGCATTTTATGCAACACAGTTTACTGGTGCTTAGTGTAGGCTAGGTGAAGTCATAGGAGAGAAAGCATAGGGTGCCTGCCATCTTAAAGCTTACCTTTGGAATTTGATTACTAACAATAAACAAAAGTTTCAGTCATGTGTTTTAATAAAGTGGTGCAAAGAAAATCAAGGCAAGATAAAAGGGATAGAGAACCATGGATTAGGGAAACACTATTTTATTTAATGATTACAAAATGATTCTTGAAAAGGAAACATTTGAGAAATACCTAATTGAAATGTGTGGTACGCCCATTTGCATATCTTAGAGGAGTTTTCTCAGTTACAGAGAACAACAGAAAATGCAGTGGTCCTGTGCCATGTTTGGAAAATATCATGGTGCCAAGCATAGTTGGGTGAGCAAGCTGGAGAGATGTGGCAGGTAATTGAGAAAGTAGGTTAAGGCAGGTTGTCTTTATTCTGAGATAGGCCTTTTGAAGGAATTGAGGGCAGGGATGGAATGATTTGATACTTGTTCAAAGGATTCTCCTGGCTGCTAGGCTTGTGGACTTTGAGGGCAGTGGTAAAAGCTCAGATGCCAGTTAGACAGCATTCAAGTTCAAGTGCTTATTCAGAATAAGTCATAGCTAGAGACACAAAAGTTGTTTGGACTATAGTCAGATGGTGGAGGTAATTGACAGGGCTGGGGGGAGTTTTGAAGTTGAAGTTGACAGGAATTTTGATTAGACTTCAATGAGGTCTGATGGTAGATGATGACTTTTATCCTATTTAGAAGAGCAAATCTGGAAGAGAGTTTGGAAATGTGGAAATTAAGGAACCAGATGTTGAGCTACACATGGCTAATACCAAATGGAAATTGGATAAGAATGTAGAGCCATCGTGTCACAAGTATTTAGAGCTAAAGGACTGGAGATGCATATCATCACGAAATTAGATGTAGGTTGCAGGGGAAAGATTGCAGCCTGTGCTTGGGAATCTTTACCTTGGTCTAGCTGTTAGGAAGAGATTGATTCCTGAGGTGCAGTACAACTGGGAGTCGTAAATCTTGGGAGTGAAACCAACTCGTATCCTTCCTGAGGAATGCATGCACAGGCTTTATTTTACACAGTTGTTCACTTCTAACAGTCTAATGGGTGACTGTTGGATTTAGCCAGGCATTGGTTTATTTTTTTACGAATTTAATGTAGGGGGGTTAAAAGATTGATTGTCCTATAACCTCAGGAAGGAATAGAACATTTAGTTAATTTGTGTATATACAAAGATAAATCTCTTGGAAGAATTACTAGGTCAAAGGATACTTTTAAAAGTACAGTTTATATTTTAATAAACTTCATTGACACTACAATGCTCCTAAATTATCGTCTAGGAAATCTATACTAGTTTGCAGTAATGCCAATATTATATGAAAATGTCTGTTTGACAATCTCAGACCTGGGTGTTATCCCAGGTTTTAAATCCACTGCCAAGTTCTGTAACAAATAAATAAGGAAAGAAAGAAAGAGAGAGAGAGAGAGAGAGAGAGAGAGAGAGAAAGATTTTGCTTTTTTTTTTTTTTTTTAAGCCCTTCATGGCCTGAAGCTTGCACTCTGAAGTGCTGCAATTACAGGCTAATGCAACAACTTTTATTTATCTATTTTAATCTTTTGAAGTGATACATACACTACAGCCTCTGGTTTCATCTTGTTGGGGGGTATGTTATTTTGCTTACGATATCATTTAAAGATTAAATTACAGCTAAAGCCCAAAATTGTCTTGTTTCTGTTTGAATTTGCCATCATTTTTTACTAGAAAGATAAAAGGACTACTCTGGCCTTTCTGTAGAGAGAGCTAAATCTAGGGTGTGTGGGATGAGTCATAGAACATTGTCAACATTGCTTGATCAGAGCTTTATAATTAAGTGGAATTAAAGTATTGTCTTTGTGTTTTTATGTCTGCTGGTGTTTTGAGGCTCTTAAGTAAGTCAGTGTAGATGTCTTCAGTTCAGTTTTTTAATTAAAAAATTACGTGTGCATTTGGTCAAGTGTTCATCTGTTTGAAGGGGGACTCAGGTGGTGGAGGTCAAAGACAACCTTAGATGTTGGTCTCCACCTTCTAACCTTGTTTGAGATAGGGTCTGCTTCTGCTGAGTATGCTAGGCATCCTGGAGTGTGTCTATGGATTCTTTTGTCTTTGCCTCCCCATTAGAGCACCAGGAATACAGGCACGCACTGTCCTACCCAGTTTTATGTGGATTTGGGGGTAGAAACTTGGGTCCTCATCCTTGCTCAGCAAATACTTTACTACCTTCTGGAGCAATACCCAAACCCCACATTTGGGTTTCTGTTGTTTTTATTTTGTTTGGAGACAGGGTTTTACTATGTAGCTCTGGCTCATATGAAACAAACTGTGAAGACCAAGCTGTCTCCAGAGGCTCAGAGATCCTTTTGCCTCTGCCTCCAGAATGCTGAGATTGAAGGTAAATACACCACCATGCTGTGCTTAAATTTGGGTTTTAAAACAACCTTATGAAGTAGATTTCATCCCCTTTTCCAATAAGCATACAAGGGACAAATATACCAGTCACCCCAGATAATAGTTCAGTATTCAAATCTCACTGTATAATTAATAAAGGTTTTGTAATGGTCATACATTATTCATTAGAATCAGATATTTAGAAGACTTGTTTTCCAGAAAAATAATATTTTTATTTCAGATGTTCCTTTGATAATCACTTTAATCCTTTTGTTGTCTATTTTACTGATAGACCATGCAGTAAGTAGGAATAAGTAGCCTTTTTTCATGATATATAATTTTATTATTTTTTATTTTTTTATTTTTTTTTACCATACAAGTCCATATTCATTGTCTTCAAGTATCTACTGCAAATACACTCATCTTTAGGGACCTTCAGCAGAAACTGTTGATAGGTATGCCTGCCTCCTTTCTTTGGGGGTTGGGGAGGCTAGCTCAGGATCCTCCTGCTTTGGTGTACCATCCTACCTTCTGGTATTAAGGCCTGATACCATTATGCTAGACTTTCAAAATATTTCTGGAATACATCTATTCCCTCTGATTGAAACAGTATCCTTGCTTCTCATTTTCACTTCTTTCAAGTCATTCTCCCAAGTAAGTTAGTAAAGATGATACTTTTTTTTTTTTTTAACTTTGTGCACAAACATTTTATTAAGATGTGTGGAAGCTCCCGTGGGGCAGGATGATCACCAAATGTGCTTGACCAGACAGAACAGTCAGCAGACACATGCTTGGACTGTTTTCATCATAATGCTTAAAAGATACTGCTTTCAGAATCCCAATCCAGAGTTGGTGGTGGTACTACTGCTGGAGACTCCTCTGGAGACAGCCTCCTCTTTCACTGCCGCTGCCAACACAGGCTGCATTCCAGCACTCAGTTCTCAAAACTTGAGGAAGTGGACACTCCTCATGGGAGGCCACAGCTAGATGATACGTTTTTAAAATATACTGTTGGTTGTTTTTGCTCATAAGCTCCTTTGGCTCTTTTGGGAGACCTGCTATCCAGCTCCCAAATAAATCACACATGGAAGCTTATTCTTAATTAAATGCCTGGCCTTAGCTTGGCTTATTTAGAACTAGTTTTTCTTAACCTTAAATTATCCTATCTATCCTTTATCTTTCTCTATTTCTGTATCCCTTTCTTTACTTCTTACTCCATAGCTGACTGTGTTGGCTGGGTGGCTGGTCCCTGATGTCCTCCTCTACCTTGTTCTCTTGCTCCTCCTTTTCCTCCCAGATTTCTCCTATTTATTCTCTCTGCCTGCCAGTCCCACCTATCCTTCCTCCTGCCTCCCTATTGGTCAGTTTAGCTCTTTATTAGACTATCAGGTGTTTTAGACAGGCAGAGCAACACACCTTCACAGGTTCAAACAAATGCAGCATAAAAGAATGCAACACATCTTTTACATCATTAAAACAGATATTTCACAGTATAAACAAATGTAACACATCTTAATATTCTACTAATATACATCAAAGAATGTCATTCTTTTTTTTTTTTTTTTTTGCCATCTTACTCAAATAAAACTCAAACTGTACCAAGTGTACAGTTCCTTTGAAAGTGGAAGAGGAAGTGAAGTGTTTGGTTTTAAAGTCTTTGCTGTGTAGTACAAGAAGAGTCTTGATATTCAAATAAATAGTATTAGGACTTGGGTATAGGTTCATGTAACTTCCCTAATTTATTTTGTAAACGGAAGGAGGATTTTTGCCCTCTCAAAGCCTAGCCTTGTGCAGATTGACAGGAAGGTACTCAATTACTGAGTTATCTCCATAACTGAGAAACAATTTCAAGGCATGCACTAGGATGTCATAGAAGATCTTGCTGTATGAGGATGCCTCAAACAGAGCTTAGATAGAAAGGAACAGTGCCTTGTGCTAGGGTTTGATACAGTGGTAGCCTTATTTTAAGTACATTAATAAGAACATTAGTATCATTGTGGAATTATTAGGATTTGTGGTGTCTGGATTTTGTAACTAATTTTTTTTTACACAAATTAATTGAACAAACTAGTTTTCTTGATTTTTTTTTTTTTTTTTTTTAAATAGAACTTTAAAATAGTTACAACTTTTGCAAAATGTTGAAGGCACAGTATTTTGTATTTGCTGGCTAGTAGGCTCTGGACAAAATGATACTTCATTATGATTTTGATTTTTCTACAAATTGTTTATTTAAATTTATTCATAACTACATCACAGAAATTTCATAAAGTCCTTATAAATTATTCAGTAATTACAAATGGTGTTTAAATGTTACTGATTACATATGTGTATATGCACGTGTATGTATGTAAACTTTGAATAGAGAAGACTTTGTTGAACTATGGTTTTAAAACCAGAAAAAAACTTGATCCCCTTTAAAAATAAATTATTATGTTACCACATTTATTTTGGGTCAAAAATTTCTTAAGATTTTAGCACAGCACTCTTCTGTTTACAGTCTTAACTACAGAGCTTCAAGCTGTGTGTTCACTGTCATTGTAGGACTTTTTCAATTATTTTGCATATTTAATTTCCCACAAAGGTTGCGTATTAATCGGTTTATCTCATCATTGGAGAAGAAGGAACCTCAATTGAGGAATCCCCTCCATCACATTAGTTGTGGGCTTGTCATGGAGGTATTTTCCTATTGTAATTGTTGCAGACAACACTAGGCATGTACCTAGCAAGCCAGTACAGCATTCTTCCATCATCACTGCCTCAGTTGGGCCTGGTGTCCCTGCATTGGCTTCCCCTGGTGAGGGACTGTGACCTGTAAGCCAAGGGAACCCTTTTCCGCCTTAAGTTTGTTTGGATCAATGTTTTATCACAGTGACAGGAACCAAATTAGGACGTTTTCCAGTTCTGTATCAAGTATAATAGATTACCTACTAAAACAGGTGATTTTGTGTCTTTAAGTCAACCCAGCTCTTTTACTGACTTTCTCAAAGGTTATTATAGTTTAGGTTTGAGTCATTTCAGACTAGTGCTTTTTTCTATTTGTAATGAGCTGTTTTGATACCCAGAATTTCTCTTGTTTTTCTGATAGCTTCCTAGTGCTTAAATTTTTTATCATGAACTTGTTCATCTATAATTCCTTTTTATCTTTGTAAGTATGGAGAATCTGTAGTAATTCTCTTTTTCATCATGATGTCAGTAATTTGTGATTTTATTTTTCTTGTTAAGTTCATTAGTCTTCTAAATTCCAAGTTTTGACTTTTGTTAATTTTTCTCTTTCTATTTTATTGATACCTGACTTTCTTCTGCTTTATATGGTCATTTTTAAAGGTAAAAGACAGTGATCAGAGACTTTTTTTTTTTTTTTTTTTGGTTTTTCAAGACAGGGTTTCTCTGTGTAGCTTTACGCCTTTCCTGGAACTCACTTGGTAGCCCAGGCTGGCCTCGAACTCACAGAGATCCGCCTGGCTCTGCCTCCTGAGTGCTGGGATTAAAGGTATGCACCACCACCGCCCAGTGAGATTTATCTTTTATGGATATAAATTTTATCTGTATAAACTGTATAACTATTTTCTTTGTATAACTATACTGTATCCCACAAGTATGGTTATATGCTATATATTATTATTCAGTTTAAAATACTTTTTAATTTCTTTTGTACTTTTTAGAACTTTTCTTTCTCATTGCTTCTTTTTAGTCTTGGTGAATATATTCTGTGTGTTTTTGTCTTTTTAAATCTGACTGTAACACTTTTTGTATTCTTTACCTATTTATTTTGTTAAGTGGATCTATGACTTGGATTCCGTCTCAAACATAGGTTAGTCAGGGACTCTCCTACGGAAGTGCAATCCAGCCCTGGTTATAACTTCTTTATAGTCTAGTCATATGCTCTGTTTTGGTGTACATCTCATATTAACTTAAACATACTTGTCTATGAATGTATGTTCTGCAGCCGTTGGTTGGGTCTGTGGTTTCTAAGTCTCATTTAAATAAAAGTGTTGCGAATGTCTCAGTCATTCATTGTAAAGATCTCCGTGGCACTGAAAGGCAGATGAACTCGGTGCACACACGAGTCTCTAACTCTCAAAACCTGTAGGAACAGGGTTTGCTGTTTGGTTTGCATGGGCGCAGCTTTTCTCCTGTGGTGTAGTCCTGACCTCTACCCCTCCACCCCACTCCAGTTACTTCTTCCATCAGCATTCTGACCTACATGCCTTACAGGTCCTCGAGTGGCATTGGGAAAGTAATTTACCTGTGTGGAAATGTGAGACATGTGTCCTTCCTTACTCCTCCTGTTTTTATGTGTGAAAAGGATTGGTTACCTCAGCTGCAGCATCTGGGAAGCCAGTTGTAGATTCCGTTCCTGGTAATGGGAAACACTGTAAATAAAATGAATTGATTCTCTTCCTGATCCACAAAATGAAAATGTCCTAATGAAACCCATTACACAGTGTGCTAACTCTAATTTATAAACAGAAAAAAGAACAGTAAACATCTTCACACACATACCATAATTTCAGAAGAGATTAAAAAATAGAGCAGATGAAGAAAACAGGGTATTGTTGCTGATGTGAGACTGAGAAAGGAGAGAAAGGATGTGTGCCTTCATATCGTGATTTCATTGTACTTAACCATCTTTCTGTTTGAGATGCCAGCACTAAACTGGAGCATTGACCTGTACGGTGCTAACTTCTGACTAGAGAGATTAATGATTTCAGACAGCAGAAATTTACATTCATGATTTTAGCAGACGCTGACGTACCAGATGTCATTACTATCAGACAGTTCATAAAGTGTTTATCTGCTGGTTGTATGGCTTCATGATACACCTCTCCTGTTTTCATGTTTACTTGGTAGTACTTTGAACTTAAATATGAATAGTTTTTAATATACAGTTGGTTTTTTTTTTTAAAGAAGTGTTAACATGTATGGGGATCTGAATTAATGTGAATTAAATAATTGGCTTTAATATAACAAATTCCAGCTAAGAAATTTGAAATTTAAAGCTGTGCTGATTAGTCAAGGATTATTGTGAAATTTGAAAATATTTATCACAACAAAATTGTTTTAATTTGCTTTTTAGAAATACCATTCGTCACTGTCACTGAAATTGAGAAAAAAATAGGAGAAAAGAATATTTTACAGTATATATTTTTTAAAGTTTGCTTTTTCATGTTTCTCAGGCATTCTCCTTTTCTTAGTGGCCTATAAATTTGATTCATAGTGAACTGTTTTAATTATAGCCTGGAAATAAGTTTAAAGAGGTAATGAATGATAGTAAGAGTTATCTTGACTCAAAAATAGTTTCCTCTTAAAACCTTCTTAAGCTAACTTGTTAATGAACTGCTGGCAATCTTACATTTAACTTCTTGACCAAGTACTAGTAACTGAAATGCATGGCATTTTGGCTTTATTTGTTTTGTTGAGAAAAGGGTAGAAATTAAAAGATGTAGAAGACATCTAACTAAAATGCATGTGGTCCCTGATGGAGCCACAGTGAGAGCTTGCAAAGAGTGTTCCTCTGCTGTTCTCACTGCCATTTTCATCTGAATGGGACAAGTGCAGTAATTAGTCTCTTCAGAGTGTCAGAGCAGAATTACCATTGTGATGGCTTAGCCACAGGATGAAAGGATTGGATGTGGGTCTGCCTGTCTGCCAAACTAAATGAGTTGCCATGGGAATTTTCTAAATGTGAGAGGCGTTTACTTAAAGCAATTTGGTGGGTTTGAATAAACTCATAAATTACAGGTTTGGAAAAAAGAAGCCAGTCTTTCTCCTATAGGCAGGGTTTTTGTAGAGGCCAATGGCCTCATAAATCCTTAATGAGAACGAATTGATTTCTGCTCCATGAGGGCCACAGTTTATTAGGGCTTGTGCCCCTCACCACCCCCAAATGGATGGTAAGCACATTTAAGGAAAGACAGGTTTTTCCAAATTCTAGAAAAGAGTGTGACAGCTCTCATCATACATTTTCCTCCTGTATTAGCACCACAGAGTATTGTGTGAGTACTTTGTTTCTATAAACAATAGGTGACATTTTAATTTCATTCAGTGTGTATAATAAATAATGTATTTTTACTCCTACCAGACCTAAAGGGTGGAATTTAAAAAAAAAAGTTTTGGAATCAAATATGGTTTTCAAACTGTGTTGCATTTTGTTACTCAGGTTTCATGTACATGCTCTTAGAACAAACTTCAGCTTTCCCCTGTGTCTCCAAAGACTTATATTTTAGTATAACTTTGAGTAAGAAAATGACTCCCTAAATGCCCAAGTGACACATCACTTATCCTCAAGACACTAGTCATAATAATTAGTTCCTATGCTGGCATTTTCATCTCCTTCTCCCTTCCTTCTTCCCCCTCCCCCTTCCTTCTTTCTTCTTCTTAATGCCAAATGCCATTTATTGCAGGAGGGAGGAGTTCTTAAATACAGGCCTTTTAAAGTAAAATAAATGTTGTTTGTTTGTTTGTTTGTCTATTCATTAGTCTTCAGTGTGTGGTGTTCAGTTACACATCAGCATCGTCTGAGTAACATACTGTACTCTTAATACTTTATTTGAACCATTGGTGAAACTTGACTCAATGGCAGATAAGTTCTTAAAGGCCCACATTAGTGTCAAGTGAAAGCATAGAAGCCCTCACTGTCTCTGGAGTTCTTGAGATTCCAGCTGACAGAAGGCTGTTTGTGCTGTTTAAGGAAACATGACAAGACAAAAAAGAACCTACAGAAATTGAACTGTACTGCCTGGTTTTCTTGAGGTTTATTTTTTGACTTCTAAAATAAAATTTAATCTAGTTTTGTATCAGTTGTCTTTATATACCACTGTTTTAGATGTATTCTACATTAGGGAAAGAACATTTGTTCCAACTAGGTGATTTTTACTTCTGATTAGCAATCCATACAAAGGGGTAAGAAATGCGATATACTTCCTATTAATCAGAGTTAATAAATACACAATTCTCTTAAAGTCATCAGTGGTTAACAATCTGGTTACTGTCCTGGCTGTAATGCTGGCAGGTTCTTAATAAGGGGAGCAGCTTTCCTCACACTTGAGCTGTAGCCTGAGGAAGCGTTGTGGTGTTGAAATGTCTTATCTATGATATACTCAATAGCTTCCTCAAAGAGTCTGGGTAAGTGGCCTCTTTGCCATTCCTGTATGGATTCATTGAAGAACACCTCATCTCAATACATGTTGAGATTGACAAACAGTTTAGATAGCTTATAACTCCAGATTGGAGCTGCTAACAAATAGAAGATAATGACTTTGACTCTAGGAAAATAGGGCGGTGTATTTATTCCTTAAGAAAAATTTTTTTGAGGGTTGTATAAAATGCCTTATTTTCAACCATGTGTTCTGTGCATCCCTCAGAATTTGCCTGTTAAACTTACTATATAGAACTTCATACTTGGTTGAAATTGTTACCTAAATAATATTTATACCCCATATTTAAATAAGCACCTCATTGGCTAGGTTAATACATTTTAGGTCTTTTACACTTCCCTATTAAGTATATGATATACGTACTATTTTTTAAATATTTAAAATGTATTTAATAGAAAAACATAAATGAATAATTCTCAGTATATCTCCTTTAGTTCAATTGTTTTCATGCATCCCTTTAATTTGTTTGCATGCTCTTCTGATGGTTGGTAAGTAGCCTCATGTTCTTTGTCTATAGGAGGAGTATTTGTGGACTGTACACTATCTTAACACACTTGATACTGAACTGACAAAAGTAGGAAAATCAAAAGTCTGGTGTCAAAGTTCTGTACTTTTTAATGCTTGCTTAACTTTTCATAACACCTCAAATTTTTAGTGATACTTTTTATTGAGATCATTCATAGTAAGTGTGGCATTTTAATATATTATTGTTCAAATAAGCATTGTAATTTGAATTGTTCAGATCAGCTTATTTAGTAGCTCATATTTCAGCATTATTTTCTAATATAGTTTTGATAATTGAAATTGAAATTTAATTTGAAAGTGCCTTTCAGATTATCCCATTCATTAATTTTGAAACCATATTAATGAATTGTAAAGTTGATTGTTTTTATTTTATTACGCCTTTGTGGAGACAAAACATTTAACCTTCATAAGTCCAATATGTAAACTTGTTTTTCGTTATGTTTTCAAGCTGACATATTATTAGCTTCATTTTGATAACTTGTAGTATATAATAGCCAGCTAGCCAATTTTCAGATTAGCTCACTTTTCAATATTAGTACCTTACAAATTCTGTGAAATGGGTGACAATATTCTCTACTTAGAAAAAAAAATGCTTTGATTGGGTACACTTAGCCTTTGTGGAATTACAACATGTGTATAAGATTAAAAGCAGCATTAAATGACTGCCCAAACTAGTTCTCTTCATAAACATCTATTGAAAACCTTCTAGTTACCAGGCTAGAATTTAATACAGTGATTTCCAACAAAGATTCTTCTTTACTGATGCAAATGAGAAAAGGTGAGGGGGGAGAGAGAGTAATTGAATTTCCTAATTTCTTGTTTGGTCACATGGTGTCCACTATAGAGAAATGCCAAACTTTGATTGAGTCACATCTCTTTCTACTCTGTTCCTTCTGGATAATCACAGTCGTAATGATATCTCCAACTACTGCTTTGGCTAATATGAAATTCCAGAACAAACTATTCATTGTCTGTATCTGTACACCATGAAGACATCTTAAACATAATATTTTTTAAAATTCTTCCCTGTCTTTTACATATAGTGATTGCTCCTTTTCTCTATGAATGACAGTTTTGCCTAAAGTCATTTACCTTCATTCACAGATGACTCGCCCTAGTTCCCATTTCTTCCCATCTCCTGCATCATCAAGTTTTAACTCTCCTTACACACACACACACACACACACACACACACACACACACACAGTCACATTTCAGTGACTCAGTTCTACTCAGTACCAGTCCAAAGTTGCCTTGGTACTCTTATATTGTATTCCAGAAAGTTCTTGTAATCAATTTTTCTTAATTGCTGTTTTTATTAAATTTCTCTTCCTTTATCTTCTCTTTCCCCATGAATTCCCAAGAAAGCAGATTTGATTTGTTAAATTATATACTTGAAAATATTGTTCCATAATCATGTTTTTACAGTTTTTAAAGTTTCAAAGACTAATGTGAAAAAAAAAGTCTGATATATTTCATATAGATACAAAGCTAGGTGTGGTAGGGCATGCTGGCAGGTAGATTTTGTATGACAGCTATTAATAGGAAATAACCGTTTACAGTAAAATCTAGATTGTAAAAGCTATTCAGTTTTCCTAGATTAAATCAGTAAAATTTCAAAACATAATATAAATTCTCCTTGATTTGGAATGGAAACACCTTTGTCTATTTGTTAGTTTCAAATATAACTCCATTTGTAAGTTAAAAATGTTTTTTAAGGCCCTGAATATGTTCTGCTAAATAGAATTATGGTCACTCTAGCTGGACATGGTGATTTGCACTTACAACACCGGCACTGAAGAGGCAGAAGCAGGAGAGCTCAAGTTTGAGACTGACCAGAGCTGCGTGGACCAGAGATTACTGATCATTTTCTTAGGTCATTCTGTGGTGTGTGTGTGTGTGTGTGTGTGTGTGTGTGTGTGTGTGTGTGTAAAAAACTGTTTGAGAGAGGCTACCACCCTTAGTGATTTCAAGTGCCACAGTGAATTCCTTGCATCTTTGGTGTGCCTACCCTTTTGTTAGTTTCTGTGTGGACACTTTCTTAACTAACATGCTTCTAGACCTTGAGGCCATGCCACTGTCATCTGTGGCTTACAAGTTGCATTGGCCCTTTTGCTGTAGTAGTATTTTAGTTCTTTGCTTCTTTGTACATTTGTTTGGACACACAGCTTTATAGGTCAGAGATCAACTTATAGGAGTTGGTTGTCTCTCTTGACCTTGTGGTTCCTAGGAATAGAATTTAGGTCATGTTTGGAGGCAAGCACCTTTATTCATTGAACTGGTTTACCAGTCCTCCTTGAGTTCCTGACATGTTTTTTAGTACTTACTCAGTTCATAGGTTCATTTGATGTCACATTAATTGATATGCTGCAATTTTTAATTTTGAGACAGGGTTTCTCCGGGTAGCTTTGGAGCCTTTCCTGGAACTCACTCTGTATGTAGCCCAGGCTGGCCTCAAGACTCACAGAGATCCACCTGCTTCTGTCTCCTGAGTGTTGGGATTAAAGGTGTGCTCCACCACCACCTGGACTGATATGCCTCAATTCTTAATGTTACAAAGTCTGAGCATACAAAGTAGACATAGCTACAGTGTGTAAAATTGTGAATCAAACACAAAATGACCTCATGGAATGTTCCTCTTTAGAGAATGGTGACCCTAGAGTGCTGCAGGCATTTGGTTCACAGCTGACAGTGCTCAAGCTCCTGAGTTTGAGCTCTATCTAGACTTGACCTTTGTTCTAGCAGCTTACTTTAATAGTTTCACCGATTTGTTTAATGTTTATGTCAAGATGGATTATTTACATTGCTGTATAGTTTCCCATTTAGGAATTGGGGAGAATAAACAAGTGTGGTGGTATCCACATTTAATCCCATTACTTGGGAAGTAGAGGTAGGGAGATTTCTATGAGTTTGAGGCCAGTTTGGAGATTGTGTATCAACAACAACAACAAAAAGCTAAACCTGGTGCTGCTGGTGATGACGACGATGATGATAATGATAAGGGGACACTGGATTTCATAAAATGTTTTTCTTCCATGGAGAAATGTGTTGCTCTCATTCTAAGTTTCATTCTTGACCATGAATAAACTATAGCTTTTGTTGGCTGCCTAAACAAAATAAATGCTTTATTAAGACAGTGCTATATTTTCTTCTCATTTTACTGTAAAATAATGCAGTCAGTAGGAGAACTAATACAGGTGCTGTGTGCTTCATGGGTTATTAAGATGGAATGAAGTAAGAAATGTTCAATTCTCTGTAAACCATAAACGGCTAAGGCACTTTGCATGAAGATATGTTTAATTAGATGATTTTTCCTGACCATGGAAAGTTTCAACAGTCTGGAACAAGAATTACAGTACAGAAAGACCATGCAGTCAAGACACAAAAATGCTCTAGCCTCCCCACCCCCCCCCCCAAATCTTGTAACATTTTAAGTAACTTTACAGTTTCTGTTGAGCCTCATTCACAGCTGTTCTCACATGATGTGAGCAGTGGGCTGCAGTGTGGATACTCCAAATGCATGTAGCATTAGTTACATGTTGGTTTGGGTGTTTGGAATTTTCTGGTTAGATGAGTGTACTTCATACTTTCTACCATAACTTGCTGATGAGTTGTTACTACTAAGCCAGGTATTACATTTAATTAGAATATGTTAGTTTAAAGGGGACTAGAAAAAGATAGGTGAAACTTCTTCTTAGCATATGTCTAACACTTTGACTCATGAATTTGTTAGTGCAACAGCAGTCTAACCTATATTGAACCGAAGACTTTCTGCAGAGATAAACAAGGTTCTATGACCCAGTTGAAACAGTGACACTCTGCACGCACGCATGCAAGCACACAAGCAAGAGAGCTCTTCAGTAGTTGACTCAGCTCTTCTTCACTGTTGGGAATTCTCTGATGCTCCCTTGTGACCTCCCTGCTTTGGGGTTAGATTTACCATAGAAGTTGCATCACAGTAGATGATTAAGCATTTCTAGCAACTAACCCAGAAGACTTGGGAAGGAGCCATGTGGGAGGAGGAAGAAGGAAGTAAAGCAGGACCTCTGGGTCTTACAGAAGCAATTGGGATGAATTTGTAATCTTTGTGGATAAGCTTAGCACACAGAGTTAACCCCTTTTAAAAAAAAAAAAAAAAATCCTGTTTAAGTCAGTTAAGTTTTTTGACAGACTTCTGTCCACAAAAGCTTGGCAGGACAGATGAAGGTTTTAACTGTTACAGTTCTGGGTAGAATAAAAACCAGAGTAGAAAAAGGAAGGAAATTGAAATCAAGTAAATTTCAAATAATCTAGAAGAAATAATAGAACATGGCTGACAAAGTCTAAAAAAACTTTTGTCATAGAATGAGGTTGGTGATGTAATAAGAGAGGATGTTAACATGGTCACACATACCAATCTAGGAAATTTAGGTCCTGTGGAATGGTGCCTTCTGTGTCAGGCAAGAAAACATGAACTGTAGTAGGTATTATTTCAACAGAGAACTTACGAAGGAATTGGTTAAAGAGCTCTTGAGAAGTGGAGGAGAACCGAGACAGGGATAATGTAATACAGATTTAGAAGCAGCTATGACCCCAGGGCTAGAAGATGAAACGTAAGAGGTTTTACTATTCTTAGATCTTAGACTCTGGGAAAAGTTCTATGCAGAGTTGGGAAGAAAGCCACTGATGTGTTACTATTTAGTTGGGAAGAAAGCCACTGATGTGTTACTATTTAGCCCCAGGAAATTAAAGGAGTGGCCATAGCAGAGCAAATGAAAGTGCTGTGAGTAAAATTCCTTGTAACTTAAAAAGAGACCACAAGTTTAAGACTGGGGAAGGGGAAGGGTTACATAACTATATTTAATTTAAATATTAAATAAAAAATTCTTATAAAATGTGGTCTCTAGCTGGGTAGTGGTGGTGCACGCCTGTAATCCCAGCACTCGGGAGGCAGAGGCAGTTGGATCTCTGTGAGTTCGAGGCCAGCCTGGTCTACAGAGCTAGTCCAGGACAGGTTCTAAAGCTACAGAGAAACCCTGTCTCGAAAACCAAACAAACAAACAAAAAAAATGTGGTCTCTTTTTCTAAGCATTTATTTGTTCATCTTTTATTTCCAGTCTCTCTCCCCCTCACATTTCTAGACCTACCTCCCTTCCCCTTCTGTCCGTCTGTCTGTCTCTCTCTCTCTCTCTCTCTCTCTCTCTCTCTCTCTCTCTCTCTCATGCACGCGCACAGGCACGTGCACACGCACATACATGCACACACAGTGGGTGGTATGGAGGAGAGTTATTTGGAAAATATTTACCAATTACAGAAAAGTAAAAATAGGGCATGACATCATATGGCTATGTCTAACTGATGCTGCCTTAAGTAAACAGCATAAATTTCTGAAAGTAATGTGATTGTCTGTGATAGGCATCAGAGGAGTCTGTACTATAGAAAAGTAGTAGTACAGTGTGAAGGCTGTTGAAAGATGATAGCTATGAGATGCTTCTAAACAGGAGCCTGTTCACTTATGAGGCTGAAAAACATAGTCTGTTCTCGGGTCTTTGGACTTGATTTTGATTAGAGAAAGCATTGGAAATGAGGCTGCAGGAGTCAGTTCTCCTACCATGTGGGTCCTAGAATTGAGTTGTCAGACCTGGCAGCAAGTACTCCTACCTTTTGAGCCATCTTACTGCCTTCAGCTCCATTTTCATCAATTTTAGTGTTAGGAAGTAAGCATGATCTCCTTGATAATGTGAATTCTTTTATGAATTCAGAAGATAATTCCACACAAGAGGTACTGTGTTAGTGCTGAATGTGGTAGCACATTGTATTGATGTAACAGTTAAAGCCTAAGGGCTTTGCCTCAACCTACTCAGTTTAGGAGGTTGTTCTATATTACGACCTTGTAGAAAAGTTAATTTATCTAAGTTATTATAAAGCATGATGCTTAGATAATGAAGATTTCCTGTCTCATTCTATTAAAGTAAAACAGCACTTAAACTTTTGTGCTTTACAGTGTCGAAACCTTTTTAGTCTAATGGTATTTGACCTTTTGTTACTTTGACATAGCTTGTTAAACAAAGTATTATAACATATGCATACATTTAAATATATATTTATGTCTTAATCTTCCATCCACAATGCTATCTTTTTGCAAATCTAAAAATCTCTGTAATCTCAAGACTCCTCTGATGTTACGAGTTTTAAGTTTTATATTTTTGAACTTTCATATTTCAAGGGTAATTATGCTGTTTATAGTGTCCTGATAGTCTTTGTATTTTTCCCATGGAATTAATCTGTCCTATGACTCAGCAATACCACTTCTAGATACCTAATCCAAAATAAGTCAAAATTGAGACTCACAGCAATGCCTGTGTGAGACTTTTCAGAGTGGCTATATCTGTACTATGTCCTACAACTAGAAGCAGGCAACAATCTATAGCAGAAGAATAGACAAAAGCACTGCTTGGCCATTAAAACAGTCTGCTGCTACAAACAACCTGGATGAGTATCTATCATAAACACCTTACTGAGAAAACCTGGACACTGAAATTGCATCTACCATTCTCGTAATTCTAGAATTGAAACACTGAACTGTGGTATGAGAGAAGCCATCAATGTTGGTGCTTAAACACAAGGAGAAGAAACTGGTGGAAATGCTCTGTCTTCATGTACATTGATCAAAACTGGCCAAGTGTGTAGCTCTAAATCTTGGCTGGTTATTGCCTGTAAATTGTGCCTCAGGTTTTAAAGTGATTTTAAGGTAGGGTAAATAAAATTGAAGCTAAGTAAATTGAAGATAATAGCATAAACAGTGTAAAATACAAATTTTGACCTCATACAGGTTCTTGGGAACAGTTGTGTTACCCACCCCCCACCCCAAGTAATTATTACACCTGACATAGATAGATGCTAACTTGATAAAATACCATCTAGGTCTATAACTTGAGGTCTCAGAGACAACTGTGGTCTATGAGAGAAGTCTTAGAAGAACTAGTTGAGAGCAAGTTTTCTTACCTGAATTTACATTTGAAAAAGAGGTTTAGGCAAGTAAATATGCTAAATTTCTGTTAAAAATGGGGCAATAAAGTTGAAACAACCACATTTACATGAAAATATTTCTGTGATGAACTTTATTGTGTTACCTGGCAATAAAACCCAGTATCTAGCTCTTTGAATAAAAAGTGTAACAAGTGGTAGGATATGAAAATAATAAAGCTTGTTCTGGAATGTGACAACTGGGTTTAGATTCTAATTCTGCCACATAACTTTTGATGGGGGTCAGACACATTAATTCAGCCTTCCACAGTGGTCACACCCTAAGTTACTGTTACATCATCATCATGTAGGCGGTCCTACTGCTTATCCACTTGGGTGATCTCTGCTCAGTTTTTAGTATTCTGGGACCTACCAATGACTCAGCCACGTGTACGTACATACACTGATGGAAATACATGCATTTCTTCTACCATCTTTCTCTTTGGCATTATCCCCACAGTTGATGGGAATCATAATAATAATAACAATAATAAACAGTCTAATTCAAACATGTTTTCAAGCACATGTTCTCTTTACATAACGTTTGGTCCTTTTTATGTTTTTGATGGAGGTAATTTGCCCCTCTCTCGCTGATATTTTTAAACTTGTACATCTTTTTCACTGTGGCTGAAAGTGGGCCTGTTGCTGCTCCTTTTTTTTTTTTCTTCTTTAAAGTTTTCATATTCCATTATTACATAGTTTAAATTTGAACCAACTGTTGATAAATTTTATTTTGTCGTATTTTTTTTTTTTTCTTCAACACAGGGTTTCTCTGTGTAGCTTTGCGCCTTTCCTGGAACTCAACTCTGTAGCCCAGGCTGGCCTCAAACTCAGAGATCCATCTGGCTTTGCTTCCCGAGTGCTGGGAATAAAGACGTGTGCCACCACTTCCTGACAGTATTAATACTTTTAATGAGTAGATTTAGGAACTTTGATCATAATAGATTTCTACTTCTTCTCTCCCAATAATAGCTCACGTATTTTATATTTGACAAGATTAGTCATTTATTTCATTGATCTTTATACAAATTGATGAGGATCGAGGAATAAAAATCCAACAAATATGCAAGTATCTTCTTCCTTTACTACAAAGGCAACTTTTTAAAAGTTGTCAGTGGCACCTCAAATGTTATTTTCATAATGGTTTCACTTATATATTTTTTTAATTCTGTGTGATTTACTAAATACCCACTCAGCAATTCTCTTTTCTACAAATTACAGTATATCAATCCCTGTTGTAAAGAGCTTAGAAGACTTGCATATGTCTTAGTAATACCCCTCCCATGTTTCAGCTTGACTTATACTAAAGTGGGGAGACACTGAGGGCCATAATATTTAAAGGACAAACTTCCTAGTCCTTTTTTTTTTTCCCACTTGTGTTTTGCTTTTGCTAGTTAAAATTTGTGATGTAGAACTCATACATTTGAGCTTTGTCAGTAAAATTAGGTTTCTCATACTAGTCATTTAATAATTAAATTTTAGCCAGGAATGGTGGCGTGCCTTTGACCTGGAACCCAGCACTTGGGAGGAAGGCAGAAGGAGCACTATGAGTTCTAGGACAGCCAGGACTGTGCAGTGAGGCCCTGTCTCAAAACAAATAAAAATTAATTCCAACATTTGGGATCAGTACATGGGGATTAGGTAGGGATAAATAACAAAATCAAGACTATTAGTGACATTCAGCAATCTGTAGTTAAAGACTGAAATCATAGAAGGTAGGGGTGGCTCCTGGAGATGGTGGCATTTTAGTTGGAGTTGTATGAATTAGTAGATCTTGGAAACGGGAGCATACAGTGTAGCTAGAGTTTTTCCCTCCGGGTCCTGCCAAGCCCTTATAAAATAAACACACAGACGCTTACATTACTTACACTGCTTTGCCATTAGCTCAGGCCTACCATTGTCTAGCTCTTACACTTAAACTCAGCCCATTTCTGTTCATCTATATGTCGCTACGTGTTCCATGGCTTTACCTGTTGCCTTTACATGCTGCTCCCTGGGTGGCAGGCTGGCGTCTCCTGACTCAGCCTTCCTGTTCCCAGAATTCTCTGCTTGTCTGGCCTATACTTCCTGCTTGGCTACTGGCCAATCAGCACTTTATTTATACCGAGAGATATTCACAGCACTCCCCCCCCCCCCTTTTTTTTTTCAAAAAGGAAGGTTTTAACTTTTAGATAGTAAAATTACATACAACAAAACAATTATCAAGCAAGATTTATTTATAGTTAAACTATCTAGTCTATTTGTATTTGGCAAAATTAAAGAAGATATCCTAGCTATCTTATATTTGTGAGTCTAAGGTTTCTTATCTAGCCTATCTCTTATCATAACTAAGGAAAATTATAACTATCTAGTCTTCAGTTACATCAAAGACCTCAGAGGGATATAATATTACCTGAGAAACAGGAGACAGATGCAAGCAACTTTCGGGTGCCTTGCGAGAATAGACAGAGACAGCTGGCAGCCTGGACAGTCATCCAAAGTTCTTCTGTAAAGTTGGGGCATCTGTCTTCAACCCACAGGCCTAGAGTCTCCCAGTCATTTTTCTCTGTGCCCTGTAGAATGTCTGGCAGTTTCCTCTGCGAAGCAGGAACCTGAAGGACCATTTTGCCAAGCAAAGTTCAGTGGTCACCTTTTTATGGGTCCTGCATATCCAGTCGATCAAGCAGTCCAGGCAAGAACAGTTCCTTGCCCAAATGGCTATTTTTGCCAAGAAGAAGATAAACTCCATATAGTGTCTTCGATGCCCATCCTCCTCTCAGAGTAAATCCGGTGCCGCCAGGAGCATACATGTCTCACTGTCCAAAAAGTCTATAAATTTTTAAACCATTTTAAATGCCATATTCTGTAGGTCTTTGAACTGTTTGAAGATTACCTATCTATCTGAAACATTTCTATGTATAACTAGAAGACTTAACTAACATGGCTAAGACTATGATTATCATAGATGACTAATTATTAATATATTTCTTAATTATTACAATTTTAAATGAGCTGTACAAACATAATACCTTAAACAAGAGTAGAAATATACACAGTATAATAAAATTAACTTTAAATTTGTATCAATAAACTAAAATCTATACCAATGTAAACATTTCAAACAAGTTGTTACTCTTTTAAAGTAGGTTCATTAATGTACTCTTTCATCCTATCATATCTATATCATATCCCCTTTTCTTCTTTAGAAAGAGATTGCAGTTATAATCAACCTGATTTAAATAAAAATATTGGTTTTTCTCTGTCCCACACCAGAGGGATCTTCTGATATGGGACAAAAGAATCTCTCAACTTTTTTTTCCTCTTAAGCAATATGTTTGGGTTTAGAGAAGGAGTGAGCCAATTCCATCTCCAAAGCCAGCTTGGTATATTTGGGAACTTGGGTGTACCTTCTCGTACTACTTCCTGCTGGATGGTGGTGCTGTATCTTATGGGGACACAAATAAAATTTTAGGATTATGGAGTAGTCCTGAGGGTGTATCATCTGAGCCAGTTGCCTTGAATCTATTGTGGATGTCGGATCATCTGGGCCATGGTGTCATCAGAGACCTTTCCGGAGGTCTTGGCTGGTCAAACCTGATGTATCTTAATCTAGAACAAATTTTTGCCTGTGGCTTTCTGTGGAAACAAAAACAGAGCCTCCTTTCCAAAGCAACATACCTTTACATCCAAATTTTGAAGTCAAGGTACCTTTAAAATATATATATTGGCTTAACTCAACAGCTTTTACAATCAAATATCTTTCTGTAGTTAGAATACCAAAGACAACACAATCCAGATTCTCTGTGTGGTATCATCTTTATGTGGCTTATTTTTTATATAAATTTTACTGTCTCCTTAAAGACTTTATTTTTTTAAAACTATATATTTCTTTATATAACTGTATATATCACTTTTTAAAATCTCTTTCAAGCCTACGTATATTTTACACACATTGTAAACTATTCCATCTGAATCTGTCTTATTGTGAACCTATTGCTTTAAACTGTAGCATTCTAAGACTGAAATGGCGCTGTGGCTGCTTGCTCCGTCCACCTCAACTTCCCATCATGGCGGTGGTACATTTACTGCCAGCTCTGGGAGCCATCAACTCTTAGAAACAGTGGGTCTATGCTTTTATCAAAGCAGCGTGTAGCCCAGAAACCTCTTTTTTTTTTTCTTGTCCTTTTTTTTAACTAGCAAAAACTATATCCAACACACAGCATAGTGCACAGCTTGGAGACACCTCTATGTAACATAGTGTACGTAGGTCAAGCATGCACACCGCGAACCTGCCAAAGTGTAGCTCAAACATGCAGGCTGCCGAAACTTGAGAGAGACAACTAGGAAGCTGTTTTTTAGCTCCGTTTTAGAATCTTTTCTCAGGTTTTAGGTGGAAACTCTTGCCAACTCATTGGGCTTCATTTGTAGCTGAGTTTTCTCCAGTCCTGCCTGGCCCACAGTCAGGACAAATCTCTCTCAGCTGCTTGGACTGAGTAAACACACAGAGACTTATATTGCTTACAAACTGTGTGGCCACAGCAGGCTCCTTGTTATCTAGTTCTTATATTTTAAATTAACCCATATCTGTTAGTCTGTAAGTTGCCACGTGGGTCGTGGTTTATTGGTACCTTACATCTCGCTTTTCATGGCAGTGGCTGGCAGTGTCTCTGTCACTGAGCCTTCCACTTCCCAGAACTCTCCTCTCTCCTTGTCCCACCTTTACTTCCTGTCTGGCTACTGGCCAATCAGCTTTTTATGTATACAGAGCCATATCCACAGCAATGCAGGAACACATAAAGAGCATTTGCAAGTAGGCAAATGGGAATAAACACTAAGACATTAACATACTTACTCTGGTCTATTGCTCTATAAAATCTATGTGAAAGAGCAAGATCACCTTGAGGTGGTAGTTTGAGGAAGGTTTACAATCTTTGTTCAGATAGTAAGAAATCACTGTAGACATGAGATTTTTACGAAACATTGAGGTAGAAGCTGTTTGGGGAAGTTTAGATTGTGTGTGTATTGAATGACAGGCACCACTCGCAGCCAAATTCAGTAGTTTGGGTAGTTTAACAGTAATGACTTACCAAGTGTAGCAGTGGTTAATGGAAGAGGGTGAAACCATGGTAAAAGATATAGCCATACTGGTTTCTGTCTGTGTAGTCTCATTGGCCTTAGTGCCCTTTTCACTTGTAACTACATCCTGTTTAGGTTTGTGACGATCCTAAAGATAGAGGGCCAAAGATAGAATTGACAGCACTTGCTAGGTACCTTGAGGAAAACCAAGAATAGCGCTATAAGGAAGCAGAAATAAGCATTTAGAAATGGAGTGACTATTGTTAGTTCAAATTTGTAGTTCTAAGAATCTCTTGGTGTGTAGTTTTTTTTGTTTTTATATATGTATACAGTCTCAAATAATGTTTTCTCTTGTTTCTCCTGTGCAGGCCGAAGGAGAAGACAGCCTGAAGAAGATGCAGCTGATGGAGCTTGCAATTCTGAATGGCACCTACAGAGACGCCAACATTAAATCACGTAAGAATGAGCCTGGGGCAGGATTACAGCTTGTTTTGTCTACAAGCCTGTTTCCTTTTGGTACCAAGCATAAAACCAGTTGAAGTAATAATAAAATAGCATTTACAGTGTGACAAAGAGCCCAATTTTTTTTTAATGCTTCTGTAAACAGTGTTCTGCTCAATTTTATTTTGTGTTAACATACCAAGTTTGGGTTTGTAAATTTACTTTTCTGGTGTGTGTGGAGGTGGTTCAAGAAATGTACTATCTTAACTATCCAGTTAAGACTTTAAACGTTACTACATTATGCAAGAGACAAAATCTTGAAAGTTTTTTAAAAAGAGCTTACTTACTTCAAGTGTCTAAATGAAATTGCCCTGCTATTGAAGTCTTTCCTTTTCCCTTGCTTGCATGTCATATTCTGGTTTTTTTGTTGGTTTGTTTTTGCTATTGAAGTTCCTATGTGAGTTCACAGAGATCAGTGTGTGAGAACTGTTTTTAGCTCGTGTTCTCCCTACCTACCATGGGTTGTGGCATAATTTTATAAGCTATCTGAGAGAATAGTGGTTTGAGACAACGTAAAGTTTATCTGTCATTTATGCGAATATGTCATATTTAGAGCAGTGATATTTTTTTCTTTTTTAAGAAATAGAAGTTTAAAGTCATAGTCAAAATTCCCAAAGTTAGGGAGCCCAGTGAGTTTAGCAATAGTTGCTTTATAAATGGTTGCCTTTAATTTACTCTTAATAGTCATGAATTTAGTGATAGGACTGCTTTCTGCATTCTTTTTCTTGTGCAATAATTCCTGACATGCTGGAAACACACTTAGTGCTTACTTAGCTGACTTAATCCAGGGAGTTTTCCTTAGACTTAAAGAGACTTAGAGCCAGAGTTGTACTTTGGAAGTAAACCATATCTGTTTCTGTGGACTCCAGTTACAGTTTTTACATTGCATCTTTTAATTCGATTTTTTTTTTTTTTTTGGCTTTGCATGCCCTTATAGTCTCACAAAATGTGTTAATAGTAGATATATCATCAAAGATATGACCAGTTTAACATTTTAATAGTGGTGTGCATTTTTTTTACAGTGGGTTTTTAGTTTTTGCATTATTTTTAATCATGTTGGTAAAAGGGAAGCTGATTGCATTTGATTGGTGTGCTTTGGCATTTTTGTGTGATCAGTGCATGTTCTAATGATTTCCTTTTATTTTTCTTCTTTCCTGCTCTTTCCTTTCTTTTTCCTACTTCCCTTTCATTTCCCCATGTCGTATACTGCTATCCCTATACTTCTTTCTAAATTTCTTTGCTTACTGTAGCAGCCCTTGCCTTTTCTCTTGCAGCAACTGCCCAGGCTGCTCCAAGGATCATCACTGGGCCTGCGCCTGTCCTCCCACCAGCTGCTCTGCGTACACCTACGCCAGCTGGTCCTACCATAATGCCTTTGATCAGACAAATACAGACCGCTGTCATGCCAAACGGAACTCCTCACCCAACTGCTGCAATAGTCCCTCCGGGGCCTGAAGCTGGGTTAATCTACACACCCTATGAATACCCCTACACGTTGGCACCAGCTACATCAATCCTTGAGTATCCTATTGAACCCAGTGGTGTGTTAGGTAAGTATGAGTTCAGACTAGATGGTTAATTCATTCCTAAATTGTGGTGCCCAGACTTTGAAATGATGTTTATCAAATTTTAGAGAGGCATTGTAAGTTTTGATAGGAAAGGTTGAAAAGTAAATGTTTTTATTTTAGTTCTTCACAAGAGTTCTATTAAGTTAGCTATATCTTAATTTGTTTTGAATTTGCTTTAGTAGCTCAGAATCACTATGGATATCTTTGCCATGTGCATTCTCAGACAATGCCTTTATTACTTAGGTGACTGAAGTTGTTGAGGTTTAGGTCATTCTTGCCACTTTGTCCTGATGGCCTCATCAGTTCTACCTCGCAAAATTTGTTTTGTCTCACAGGTTTACCTGCTAGCTTAATTTTAAAGTTCTGTCATATTGAGATTTTTATTACATTTCTGTTATTTGTGTATGTATTTAAATATTTTTGATCACTTAGATGCAGTTAATAGTTGGAGTTTTAAGGGTTTTCAGCTTTGTCTTTTGAAGTCCCGGTTAACATGACCAATATTTTATAATTTCCATAGTCACTATGAACTAGATGACCACACATCAACTTAATAAATTCTGTCTTGTTAGAGGCAAAAATTAAACTCATAGGTTTACGTGATCAAAAGCAATATTCTTGAAAAAGACATTATTGATGCCTTTTTTTTATAGAGTGGATTGAAATGCCAGTCATGCCTGATATTTCAGCCCATTGACTTGCTGGATGAAGGACTAGAATACAGCAGCTGTTATAACACGACCAGTCAATGTGGAAAAAAACAAAACAAACTGTTTCTGTGCAGCCCCACTGTTTTACCAGTCAGAATTTTGAAACTTTTTTTTCCTGAATTGTGTATGACCTTTGGTGCTTCATGCTTGCTATTGACGTTTTAGAACTTTGATCTTTTAAAGGGTTCCCCTCAACTTAATATTAATTGGAATATCTTTAATGAACTTGGACACAAAGATTTAAACTTGAAAATTCATTGTTCATTTAAAGAAAGCCACAATGCTCTGTATGTTATCTGTGTGTGTGCATGCACATAGGTGCCTTTTGTTTTACAAATACATTTTATTGTAATGTTTTCTGTCTGAATCATTGTATAAAATAAGTCAGAATTATACCACAGAAATGTTAGTGAGAGGCTGTGTTCTGTTGCACATTTCTTGAAGCATTTTTTTTAAATAACATATAACCTGTAACCTTATTTAAGTTTTCCTTTCCATTAACACTCTGCCCTGTGGCCTTGTGCATGCTCCTTCCCCAGAACTCCTATCTGCTGCACTCACGGCGTCTGTTCCTGAGGAGTTACGGCTCTCGGCTTTCTGCAAGTCTGGGGCTCCTCACTCTTAGTACAAGAGCTCTCTAGTTTTGCCAGATAGAATTCTATTTCTGTGCAATCTGCATATCTAAAATGAAAAATAGATTCTCAACCAGTTTACTGCTTAGAGACAGCAAGAGGCACTGCTGTAAAATTTCTTATTGTAAGTTTGGTTTGGTTGGGACATTTATAATTATGAACACTTGAATATTATTAAACCAGCAAAAGTAAGAGCAAAATATGCAGATGCCCAATTAGCATTTTCAAAGTTCTTAATAATAAGTACTAAGTGAGAAAAATACTCATGATTATTGTTATTTCTTGCTATACCACCTAAGCAGTAAAAACTATCGGCCCTCTGGAGAACTGAGGAAATTACTTTAAATTTCCAATTTACAGTAAATTTGCACACAGATAACATGCATGCTTATGTATCAAGTCTCACATTATTCTAAACTAAGCAGTGCCCTTCAAAACAGATGCAGACATGTGTGTTGGTGGTAGTGAGGAGATTGGTGTCAGCATCAAATCTTCATTGATGACTAATGTTTAATTCCCTTCCTTTTATCTTTAGGTATGGCTTTCCCAACGAAAGGCTAAGAACTCAAGAACGGTCTTAACCGAACCCTCATCAGATCTGAATTTAACCAATGCTTAGTCTCAGCAGCCTCCGGGGAAAAGCTTAGCCTAGCAGTCAGTGACTTACTTGCACTTTTGCACATAGATATAAAGTAAAATGATGTTATTAATTTGGATTAGTCTGTAATACTGCAAAGCAATGGTAATTTATAAAAGGAGTGTATAGTAGTATACTGACTGCTAAGTGTACTGTACTGTTTGCTTTACTAATCACCTAATTCATTGCAGTTCATACTTAATGACTCAAAAGTTTAAAACCACAATCTGTAGGCTTTAAGAGTTGCTTTTTAAACCTTTTTTAAGTGATGAACTCTGAAAGTTAAGGTTAGCAAATACTTGTCAGTATTAAATGTGGCATTATTTAAGTAGTCCTGCTGCAAGAAAGGCACTTCAGTGAATATGTGACTAGTAAAGCTCAGCTACGTCTGGTTCTGATAGAGCTCATGAGACACTGTGACCTGGGGACTGTACATGAAGGGATGGAGTAGGTGGAAGGCCAACCTGTTTGAAATGAATGCAATATTGATAGATGCGTATATACATGGCATACTACAGTTAATTTTAAAACTACTGTGCCTTAACATGTTTCTTAAGCTTTTGTAGTAAGTGAACATTTGAGATCCATTTTGATAAACCTGCTGTCGATGTTTCCCTTATGTATGTTTTCTAACTTTGTCTTGGTAATTGCAATTTAACTAGGTGCGGTGGCTACTAAAGTTCGAAGGCACGATATGCGTGTCCATCCTTACCAAAGGATTGTGACCGCAGACCGAGGTTAGTTTAGTTCTGCAGTTCTTGTTTATAAGCAATGCGCTGGGTGTCCATAAAGTTTGCAGCACCACACCTGATGGAAAGATGTAACTGTTTACCTGCACACCATTCTTTTCCTTCTCTAATTAATTTAATGATTGATTTAAGGTTGGTTTTGTGGTTTTGTTTATGATTTTTTTTTTTTTTTTCGTTTGGGTTTTTACCCCTCCCCTTCATATTTTAATTTATTAAATCTTCTATTACATATCCTAAGATTTATTCCAGTTAAAACATAAATTAGTCAATTTGAGGAGCTGTTAAATTTTTATATTACCGTGGCAATTTTTAGTAATAATTATTGCTAAAACTTACCCTTTAATTGTTCTGAATATTTGGGTTGGTACTACAGAATGAATTGAACAGATTATGTTTTCATAAGAGAAGTAAAAGAATTTGCTTCTGTGTAATTTTGGAGAAAACTAAAGATTTAATTTCCATTTTTCTATATAGTGAAACGTTGAGCCACTGTATAAATATGAGGGCATACATGTCAAGTACTTAGCTAAAATTAACAGTCAGGACTGTGAAAAAATTTTCATGTAGGTGGATACTTTTTATGAATTAGAAAATGAGTTCCCTCTTGTTCTATTTTCTTGCCAAAATGGATTCTTTGATTTTTGTCATTTGCTGCTAAAATATAGTACCTGAAGGTAAACTATCCTGAAGTTCTGTGGTATGTGAGATCCAGCTGTTTGGATATCCTTTTTGACTAACCTGTGACTGGAAAACAAGTCTTCATTTTTCTCACTTTCATATTTGAAACTTGTGCTCTATAATATGCCCTTGGACCCATTTTAAAATTATTTATGCTTACTTGAGTGGTAGTTTCGGTTTTTTGACATTGAATTGTATTTTACTTTTTTGTGTGGTGGTTTTGTTTTTGTTTTTAATTGCAAGATTGGAATCTCAAGCATAGTAGAAAAGGACCTAGCTCACTTGACATGGTTACCCTGAATACCCATCATAAATATTGGACACACTTGTTTTGTGTGTTAGAAATAAAATGCCTTTCCAAAGACATTTATGGTATTTTTATAATATCATCTATACTGAAAACTTTAGCTAATGTATACATTTTTCTGTAGTGGTTATTCATTAAACAAAATAAATCCTTACCTGTGGGAACATCCATAATGATAATACTCCATGCAGTTGCTGCAAATGTGAGCATATCAGCCATTCTATCAGATTCACCTAGAGATAGAAAGTTAGATGGGAAGGTCACTTTACTTGTGGGCAGTCTTAAAAGTAATTGAAACTATATCATACTGCTAAAGTCTAAAATAATTCTCTTACAAAGTTTTTGATTTTGAAGTAACTTTTCTTCTTAGGTTTTCTTTTCCTGTGTTCCTCTTAGGAGATTTTCTATAATTTTGTTAACACAATAATCCTTTCTCACTGTGTACTCCAGAGCCTTCAGATAGTTGAAAATATTAGACCAAGATCTTACTATGTTTGGAAAATGACAACACATTCCATACATGGCTCATCTGTAGCTGTGTTTATTTTGATTAGTTATATTTGTATTTGAAATGCAATGTCAGCAAACCGAAATGCCCTCTCCCTCTCCCTCCCTTCCTCTTTTTCTAGAAACATCGCTTATGCTGACTATCACCACATGTACTCACTGGGTCTAAGGGAGATGACTGAAGTCCTTGACTTACATTATTTTATGATACTACTGTTTTCTCTATTTTTTTTATTAAAAAAGTCTTTTAAAGATTATTATTAGCATTCATTTGATGCAAGGACACAGCCCAAGGACACACAACCATGTAACTATGTGTGAGCATTTAAAGTGGTTGCTTACTGAAAACGAACCCACCTCCATGCTTATTTCAAAATTGGCTTGAAATTAAAGACCAACTGACTTGTAACCAACAATGAGTGATTTTGCACAGTTGACATACCCGTGTGCACTGTAGGAGGCTAGGACATGGCAGAGGGTGAGTCTAGATGGACTAGATACGATGGTTTCTTTGTTAAATATTCAACATTCAAAACATAATCAGAAATTATCCAAGTCATGATTTGATCAAAATTGTTGCTTGCACAAATTAAATTTTGGAGAGCAGCATTTTTATTTTTAAATTTTAAATAAAATTCCACTTCCTTTTAAGAAATTCAGGGAAGATTTGATTATATTGAAGATACAGTATTTTTGTAGTATTTATAAAGTGTCCTAATTGATAAACTATAGAAAACATTTTGTCATACAAAGGTAAATAAGTCTATTATAGAGAACATTTAAGCCCTGTGAACATTGCCCTGCTAGGTTTGATCATGAAGTGGCGTAGAATCTAACTTTGCACTGAGCATCTTTTCATTCATGTCTCTCCTGCCTTTGTTACGAGGGCAGCAGGACAGAGTTCTTCTGTCCAACCTCAGAATAGAGTAGAGATAATGAAGCTGTTGAATGAGTCTTACAAATCATACTACTGTTAAGTGGACCAAGTTTGGTGAAGTGGAAGGTGACAGGTTGATTAAGAAGGAGCTACTCAAGGACAATTGGAGGGATAACTTTTCCACTTGAGAACTACTTTATGTTTTACTGTAATTTTTTAAAATTTTTTTGGTTTTTTTTTTTTTTTTTGTTACTTTGCAAAAGAAAATAGTATTTACAGGTGGCTTCTTTTAAAATATAAAATATAAAGCAGGAATGTATATGAAATGTCAGATTTTATTGTATTTGCAGAGTATTAGCTTTGAAATTGAATAAAGAAAGCTGTTTGTAGTTTTAAAATGCCTTATTGGTATCAGTTAGAAATTTCTTCTATTTTTTATGTACTTAGAGTTCTTTGAGGTATAGAGTTTTAAATGGCAGGATTTTACAGTGTTTACATGCAAGTGCATTTTATAAGTGTTCTATATGTGTAAATTAGTATTTTCAACTGGAAACTGTTGGCTGGTGCAGAAGGCCTGGCCTTTTTCTGGTTCCCATGATGTTGCCTACATTGCTAGACTACAGTATTGCTCTGTATCATGAGGCCAAGAAATTCCATGTTGTTTGTAAATAGAATAATTGAAAAAGCAATAAACGTTTATTGAACAAAAGAAACCTTGTTTGGCCCAGAGTTTATGTTGAACCAAATTGTTCATAGTAATTTAAATTTCTTTAGATTCATTTCTGTTAATCATCAGTTATTAATAATCACATCCATCATTAATAGTTGCTTTATTGCTTGCATCTGAGAGAATACTAATGCTTAATAGCAGTCAGATACTTATAACTGCACTGACTGTTCAAAATTCTTTATACCAAACCTATTCATCATTGTTTTCCAGTTTCCTTCATTGACTGCTACTAACTATTAGTTGTTAGCTGTATTTTATTTCTATTTTTTCTGTTAACAAGTTGGGTTTTTTTCAAATTATTTTTGTGGGAGTGGGCTCTTCTTCATTTGTTCAAATCATGATATGAAATTGTCATGATTTTTATTGTATTCTGTAGATGATGTCAATCAGTTTGTCAGAATTCAACATGCTTTTTTTTATTAGTTGTGATTAGTTTTTCATGTTGTCATTAAGCCGTCACTAGCTGAAACTAATCTCTTCTCTATCTTTTCTTTTCTTTTTTTTTTTTGTTTTTGTTTTTGTTTTTGTTTTTTGTTTTTGTTTCTAACCACCCAGCCGCCACCGGCAACTAACCTATGACCTTCTGACCTCTGAACTCTTCACCCAATGATGACCTGACCATGCCTGCCTGCTGATCAGTTAACTGGTAATCGCCTTTGCTTGCCTGTCGTCAGTGCAGCGAGCTGAGGCACTTGTCCGTTCGTCTTACCATCTAACCAAACAAAAGACAAAGAAATTGTCCTCCAACTCAGCTTCCCCCCACCCCCCTGTTTGGGTGAAAGTGGTTCTAGAACCCGCACTGAATAGTAGTAAAGCAATAAGGCCCGATTCATCCCACAGCACTGACCATCTTTCAATGCCCACCCCAAGCGAACGGTAAGAAGGCCTCTCTTCAGAAGGGGAGACGGATGGCCCTAACTACTCAATGACAGAGGCAGTTACTGTGAGAGACTTGTAGGAATCTTTTTCTTCTCCTAGCGAAGTCACAGCTCTCTCTGAATGTACTGTGTGACAATGCATCATGCATGAACCTTCGGTCAGGGATGTCATTGGTGAAGTGACTTCACAAGTATTCAAAATTTGACATGCTCTTTGTTTAGTCACTACAGTGCCCTCAAAGGGCGGAAATCGCAGCCTTTTATATTGCCTGCCAAAATTTGAAGTATTAGAACAAAGTGTGCCATGAGAGAAAAACTTAACAAGGAGTTTGAAAAGTAATGCAAAGAACAAAGCTGCAACACTATTTTTAAAAAGTTGAGTATCTGAGTTAAAATTTCCAAATCTTTATTTTACACCACCTTAAAAATTATACGAGAACAAGGTACATGCATTATGTGTCACATTACTGGGCAAACTGTTCAAATATTTTTTTTAAACCTCCCTGTATAGAAAATATCATTAAGGATGTAAAAGCCATGCTTGCCTATTTGCTGTATACATGTAATGAAATTGTAGATAAAGTGTAGTGCATTGAAACAAATGAACAAAAAGTAGATACTTTTACTATACAAGGGTGCTGGTGCAGAAAAAAAAAATATATTTTTGGAAATGTAGCATTTTATACTTTCAAGTGTTATAAAAAAAAAAAAGAAAAAGAACAAAGAAACCCTTTATTTCATTAAATGATTTTTTCTGGTGGTTGTCAAGAAACAAAAGACCAAAAGAGCCTTTTTGTCTTTGTTTTTTATTTTTTAAGTATTGGAATAAGTCTAAAGAAAAAGAAAGTGCCTTATTTTCCTTCATGGTCATTTAGTCAAGTGTCCTGCAAGATCAGCTCCTCCCTCAGAGTAAAAGTTAGTGCAAGTCCTCCATCGCCCAGTATGTGAAAGGAGATAGGAGGGGAAACGGATGAGTTGATGGTCTAAATTATATGATTTGTGTCTCGTTATCTTGATGCCAATTTGCCAAATCTGATACTGTGAAAAAAAAAATGTGATAGCTTTTCTAATGTTTGACTAGTAAATTTTAAAACGTCATTCTTTAACAAATCATAATTGAGTACTTTTGGTTATTACCGTCTTCAGTGTTAGTTAGCCCAGAGGATTCTGAGGTTAGAAAAAATTATGTGAGATCTGAACATCAGTTTACAGACATAATTAAATTAGAGCTTTATTTTATTTAGAGAAGAGGGATACATTGAATTTTTTTTTCTAAGTAATTGGAGATAATTGTAATGCATAACAAACTTTTTCACAAAAACAAATCTTTGAAATTTTTTATTGTGGAAAAAGTGTTAAATAACCCCAATTTGATCAGACTTTATGTCATACCAGATACCTTGTGTAGTCTATCTCTGCTGGCTTCAGTAACTGCTCTTTAGTAACACACCTTTTTGCCCCATTTTTTAACTTTAAAGGAATGTGGAAAGCTAGCGTCACAGTGCACATAATTGCTCAGCTACATTCTCATAAAGTTCAGACAGTTTGTGTGCAGAGCCTGTATCTAAATACTTGAGTTAATCAATCATTAACTGCTCAGTACCAGATGTGGCAAATTTCAAGTGATAGTAGACTCCTGGCTCATCAACTCATGCCCTCTTCCATACCGTCATGGCTTCACAGTCAAGGTCAGCAGGAAGCTCATTGGGCACCTTCATGGTGACCTCGCCATTATTCGTTCTCACTTGGAACCATTTTCAGTTTATTTACTATGCAATAGACAGTCCTTGTTTTGTACTCCGCTAGCTTTGGTTTAATGTACCACTGCTCTGTCTTTCTGTTATACACGTGGTGATTTTGATTTATTTACAATATATGCTGTGCCATTTTGATTTTTATTTTTGCTTGGTTGGTTGAATAAATTTGCGACACTCAGAACACTTGAGGTGACAGTAAACAAACAGTACCAGTATTTGATCCAGTCTCATCTCAGCTGTGTTATACCTGGACATTTTAGATGTTTATCAAAGGTCTTTTATGGGGAAGAAGGTAAATGTAAAACAATAGACGTGTGACGTTTATGAGCAATGCTGGCTCTGAACAAACTTTGAAAACTTAGTTGACAGTGTTTTGAGTCAACTGAAAAAGCATGACTTTTGGAATCTCTGAATGCCTTGGTTCTCAGTATTATCACTCTATTGAATTTTTTTCTTATTAAAGTATGTAGTTTTTAAGACTTTTTTCCTGACAGTATTATGTAATTTTTTAGCGTGGGTAGATGGGAGTGTCGCTAGTATGTTACCATACAGCTGACATGTATTTTTTGTCTATTCTTTATTATCTTAGTAGTTTCATGCTATGTATGTACCATAACCAACCTATTGCCTATGAGAAACATGTAAGATAATGTATTTACAGCCATTGTTACAAGTTTATAATGTATTTTTCTATCTTGTTTTATATGTATGTTATATAACATTCAAAAGAATTTTTTTCTTGATTGAGAAAAGGATACAAAATGCAAAATCCACAATTTTGATAACTGAAAATTGCCAATTGTTTTGCAGTACTTTATTATAATGGTGTCTTGTCTTTCTTGGGCTTTTAGTTAGCTGATGAATGAATACATTAGACACTTCTGGGTTTTAGTTGGGATTTTACATAGCTTGCATTTTAATTCTTTGGTTCTTTGCTGTTTCTATTAACCCATAGCATTATTTTAATAAATGTTATAATACCAACCTACTAACTCTGGACTATGTCTGTTTATTAACCTTTTTGTGTTTAATGAAAATAAACAGATAAATAGAATCTCAAGTTCCTGGACTAACACTGAAGATCGTGACCACAGATAACGTAGCGTGACTTGTTTTCTGTGTTGTCTGTCAGCTGACAGTTGTGCACACTACTGCTCAAAGCTTTGGGGATTCTGGCCTTTTTTACCTTGGAGGGTAGATGCAGTGGAGATGGGAACAAAGTGGTGTCCCTTTGAGCCAGTCTCTCAGTCATGCCACTGGCCTTTCAGCATCTGCATTACTAATTCCACACTTGAGTTTTCCTGCTCCAAATGCTGGCTGTCTGCTGAGAGCATAAGGAGTCAAGAGATTGATTGTAATGATGCATCTTGAGAAACCAGTTTGATTCCTTGTTGAGCCATTTACCTTACCTGATATTTCCCTGTGGTGTTTAGCCAGCTGCTCCTAGTAAAGCTAGGCTGCTTCTCTAGGAGTACAACCTAGTCTTGTCCATCCCCCCATTCCCCCACCCCGCAACCCCATTTCCCGTGTTAGAGATCTCTTCTCAGGTGGCTTTCCTCCTACCCACGTTCCAAACAGACTAGGCAATTACACAAGAAGCACACAGGGTTGGACACTAATCTGACATGGTTAATTTCTAGCATAAAAATACATTTAGGATTATTTCCCTATCCCATGATTCACTTAGGTATGCTCTGTATAGAGGGCCCTCTTAAGTATAACTTCTTTAACACTGAAGTCCATATATGTCACAGATTCATAATTACCTTGTCTCTGAAAAAATTTTTTTTTACATGTTCAAAAAAAAAAACATTCTTAGGGTGAATTTTGCTTTGTAAGTAATGGTTTTTATTTTGAAAATATATTTTAGAATCCATAAAATGGAGGGTTAAATTATAAGTTCTAACTTTGTGAAAGCATATTGCTAAAATATTTTGTGCATATATGAAACTCAGAATAGTGAGACTGGTTTAATAACCACTGATCATTTTTGACCCTGTACACACATGAAATAATCTCTGAGAGGAAGAGACCTTGTAATGTCATTGGTTATACAGGTTGCCATTGCCATAACAAGTATGGGTAGTACTCTGGGAAAATTTGAAGGTGCTGTCCGGCTGCTGCACAAATTTTTATAGTATCTTGAACTTCTGTGCAGTAAATATCCTCTGAAGCCTGTGCATGCAGTGAGAGTGCTCCATGTATGGCTATGCCTTAGTACTACCGTCCTACTGAAAATGTTGTTCAGAGACAGTTTGACATGATGCAGATAGCTTTGCAAGTCACATGTTCATACCATTACAATAGTACAACAGCCAAATTGCTGGGATGGGAAAGTTCTAGAGTCACTTCATTAGTTGATGCTATTTGATGTGTTCTCATTCAAAAGGCTGTTGATACTAATGTACTTAGTAAAGCCTTTTTCTTTTTCTTTAGGTAAGATATCTAGGAAAACTTGATAGGAAAATTATTCACATCATTGTAGTACAGCATCTTCATATATGGCACTGCCCGTGTGAGGGAGTTGTTGAAGTACCTTGTCCATAAAAAAATTGTCTGTGCACACAAGGTGTCTGGTGTAAAGGGTCTGATTATGTGTGCGTGTGCGTGCAACAAAAACATAGGCATAAATAAAATTGCTGATTGTGGTTGCATTGCCTGATCAACATTTCATCAGTGAAGTCTACGCTTTGTTATTCTTTTATGTGACTGGTGTGTGTGTTGGGTGGGGTTGTTTGCTTGTGTTGCTGGAATGGGATGCCTGTCTATTCCTCGATGACAGCATTCTCAGCCTTGATGGAATGAAACATGTTACCAAATTATCCATTAATTGAGCTAAATTTATTCTCTGAAAACTTCTTGGTCTCTCACATTTTCAAGTGTATAGGATAATGTATTATCGTCACAAAGTATTTAAAGTGGGAATAATAGCTTAACCCATTTTATGAACAGTATCATTTTAGAAATATCCATGGTACATTTAATACCTGATTTCTATATAAAATTACCTAAATTGAGTTGTCTTTATTTTGAAGAGACTTTAAAAGTATCTATAGCTGGTGCTCAATGCTGAATCAAACTGGTTAACCTAAAACACGATACACTCCTTTCTTTGTTTCTGCTGCACTAATTGCCAGGGATTGGGAGAGGAGGAGCAGCAACTAATCCATGGTAGGTAGATGTGGACTGTGGGTGCTGGTAAAAAAAGCGACTGGACAAAGTGCAGGTCACATTACTGGAAGAGACACTGGATGAGCACTGGGATAGTGTCAGCCCCCAGGGTCAATGTTACTTCATATCACTTTAAAGGTTCTCTTATTACAATGTTTTGAGCCAAATATATCTATTGTGGTTATATTACATTGGTATGTATAAAAATCTTGAACTTGTGGAAATTGTGTGTGTATACAGACATACATATAGATAGATAGATATTTATATATATATATATATATATATAAAGATATGTGTGTATATCTATATTTATAGATGTAGCTATATAGATATGAATTGTTCCCAAATGACACATGAATGGGAAACTGCAAATTACTGTACATGAGGTACAATAAAAAAACTGGACAGTGTGCATGTGCTGCATCTTCTCAAGCCAAAAATAAGCTGGAAGTGAGGCTGACCCTTTCACAGAAATACCAAAGTAAAGAGCATATTTTAAGTTTTTATTGATCCTTTAAACACCGCTTAAAGGAGAATTTAAGACTCTCACATTCTAGTTCTAGTTCTTAACAGATCACTGTTTAAAAGAAGGGAATGGATAAACTGCGGTGTGCTCCTTGACTGGTCTGTGCATCCAAAACACCGTGCTAATCTTTAAGAAACATTGGTACAGTTTTTAGGTAGTTTTCTAAATGTAAGAATTTCTTGGAAGAGGGATGAGGATGTAGCTCAGTTGCTAACTTAGCATGCATTCCTATCACTATAAACAAAAGGCATTGCTTACCAAATCTTGGTGTCATCTATTATGTGAAAAGGACTGATATAGGTGTCTTCAACAAAGTGGGAGAATTTCTAAGGTTTCTCCTAGTAGCTTGACACCATTAAAAGTTTCCTTTTGATATGTAAATTTTACAACTCTTTGTAGTTTAAGCTACTTTTTCTTGTTACACTTGTAAGTTCCTCTGCCTTCTGTGTGCTTAATCACTCAGGGGCATCCTTTTCATACACCTCCAAAGACAGCCATGATACCAGGTGTGTAGATGGGCAGCCC
The DNA here is from genome assembly GCF_903995425.1 of Onychomys torridus. Classification (NCBI taxonomy): domain Eukaryota; kingdom Metazoa; phylum Chordata; class Mammalia; order Rodentia; family Cricetidae; genus Onychomys; species Onychomys torridus. The sequence goes on from NC_050461.1 coordinate 56,878,726, forward strand.
TGATCTTTTGATGACTTAGCAGGCATTAAAAGTCTAAAGATTAGATTTTTGCCAAATCATCTCTTCAAAGAAAGACCATATTCTCACAGTAGTTGTAAACTAAAAATAGATTCATTGTTTTCCTTGTCTCAAAAGACATCTTTGATAAGCCCACCGCCACTCCTTAGGGTACCTAGAGTTACACATGGGCTGTTTGCATTGTCTACCCGGGTCTAGAAATATGATTTTGTATCTTTAGATACTACCCTGCCTTCTCAAGAAAGGTGGTCATGCTATACAGATCTTTCTGGGGGAAAAAATAAACTAGGTGAGAGTGATCTATGAGTTGGTTGAGAATCTTAGCACTGGGAGGTAACTCAGGTAAAATGGTTATCCTGTAACTATGACAACTTGAATTTGATCCAGAGTCTTCTAACCTCGACGTGTACCATGGCATGCAAAGTTCACACATACCACAAACACAATAAAGAATTTTTTTAAAAACCACTGTCCTTTATACAATTTGTATTTCTTACAGTGAAGAGCATACTCAGAATTGGGTGGCATTTAGGGCATTCTGTAATTACTGTCTGGTTAGAGAACTGCATGGATGAATAGACTGATTTCATCTAAGTGTACTAAAAAGTTACGGGGTGAACTGAATGGGAACAAAATGAGGAAAACGTTCACAAGTCATGTTTTCTTGCAGGACTGAGTTAATCCTAAAATCTTCAGGATCATTTTGAACTCGTATGGATGTTGGTAATGAGTGCAGCACCTTGGTTATACTTGAAACGTTTGAAAAGTTGTTTTTGTACTGTAGAGTCTTAAGTAATGCAGCCTATAAAACAGAAAACAGATTAGTGGAAAGAGTATAAAGCTGGTTTGAACACATTGCAAGCAGATGTCCAAAAATTAAAATAACTTTCAGGATTTCAGGTGGAAAAGGTAAACCTGAAATTAGTGAATGAAGTGTAACATGAAAGATCTGAAGCTAAGATTAAAATCAGCCTCTCTGGCTGGCACATAACACATTCACCACCCAGTAAACCCAGATTGTAGGAGACTACTTTGACTCCCCCAAAGCTGTCTTTTGATCTGCACACACACATAAAACTTAGTATCTCAGAAAAAAAACTAGATCATCAAGTCAAACAGCCTGATCTTTTAGGTTTTGGTTACTATCAGGACAGTCAATTAAAATGAAAAAGGCCTAAAAAATGTGGCCTGCCATCAGTAAGATTTAGTGGTTTAGAGTGAGACATTACTGCCACATTGCTCTCAGTTTATAATAGAAACAGCATTGGGGGGTGGGGAGGATGAGGTCTCTTAAGTCTGTCTTTCTGGTCTCTAAAGAGGCAAATTCTCAAGTCACTAGTGGGCACAACTCCACTAATCAGTATTCTGTTCAAGAGCCATTTGTTTATGCTGAAGCCTCCATCAGAAAATATCAGCCCCACTTCTGTGCTCACAAAGCTCTTTCCAAACTGCGCAATCCACAATTTCCACACAACTTGGGTTACGACACCTCAGTCAGATGGAGCCCCAGCCCAAACCTCTGGCTTAGGTGGCTCAAAAGTCATTTATAAAAACTATTGCTAAGGTACACTAATGCTTGATTCACTAGAAATTGTGAAAATCACAACTGATTTGGAGTGATAAACCAATGCTCAGAAGTATCATGTATGTTTTCAGATGTCTTTGGGCACCAAGTGAGAGTCTTGTGACTGTTTTTGGAACAACTAAAACCAGTTGATTCTAACTTTCTATTAGAAGCCATTAAAAAGTATAGACAGGCTAGGCTGTGGTGACAAAAAAAAAAACAACAAAAACCAAAAACGCCTTTAATCCCAGCCCTCGGGAGGCAGAGCGAGCCAGGAAGATTTCTCTGAGTTTGAGGCCAGCCTGGTCTACAGAGCGAGTTCCAGGACAGGCACCAAAACTACACAGAGGAACCCTGTCTTGAAAAACCAAAAGTATAGACAGGACTCCAAAGCACTCAAATGACTAAACCTGAACAACATGAGCTGGAAGTGTACTCTCATCATGAGGTGACCCACAGCAGCTGCAAGGACCATGGTCGGGGCCTTGCTAAGCTGCTTTCAGGAAGTTCTCTTTGTCTACTGAGAAACAGGGAAAGTTGGGCCGCAGAGAAGGGCTGCTTCACACACTTCGTACCGTGATTTGTGTAACCCTATCTTCTTCCCTGTGTGAGGCTTGCTTTTCTCCTTTGGACCTAAGAAAACAGAAGTGAGTGCTACCTTTAGGGCTCCATCTTTGAGTTCATTCATCTGGATTTCCATGTTTCTGTCCTACTTAGCACTTTTTCGTAATGTGGGTATTGTTTTAAGGGTTAGCTCAACACTTTGCTTTCAAAGAACAATGGACGCATGTGGTGGCTGTCAGAGTTTAGGTTAACAAGAGCTGACAGCAGCCAACAGAACTCAGGGAGGAAAGGTGTATTGTGGTTGCTGTCTCAGGGTCCAGGACAGTGTGGTGGGGAAGCTGGCAGCAGGACCATGAAGCAGCTGGTCATGGTGTCACACTTAGGCCTCTATGAGAAACAGGAGTGAATGCTGCTGCTTGGCCATTTCCTTTTGATTCAGTCCTGGACACCTGCTCTTGAAATGGTGCTGCCAGCACTCATAGTGGGCCTTCTCAATTAACCTAATCTAGAAAGTCCTTCACGCATGTCCAGAGGTTTGCCTCTGGGGATCTAGAGCCTATCAAGTTGATAGGTTAATACCTATGGTTTACCATTCTGTGTTCACAGCAGTTCTGTGTAGAGATGAGCACTGATACTGCAGTGTTTTAACCATGGAGCTATAGAAAGAAGAGCTTGTCCTTGTTCAATAGCAGCTTTTTTCCTTTCTGACTGCAGGACTGAAGTCATTAGTCTGCTAAGTAAAAGATACAAAATAGTTTTTAAATTCATGTATTTATTTGCAGTGTTGGATTGGAACCTGGGGCCTTGAGTATGCTGGTAGAGCTCACTGAGTGACATCCCCAGACCAGAACAAACTTTTTGAAGGGATAAGAAAGTACTTGTCAGTCACTCAGAATTTGCATTTAGAAACCTACAAATTTACAATGTCCCATGAGTTACTTCAATACTTGCGTCCTAATTTGTCTGTTAGAAGAGTCAGTCTCTGTTAACTGGTGATTATGAACATGTAACTGAAACTTCAAGTGTCAGAGAGGCTCAATGAGTACAGTGATTGTCGTACATGTGGGACCAGAATTCAAGTCACTAGCACCCAAGTATGTAAATGCTAGGTGGGTATCATGGCTCACCTGCAACCCCAACATCTGGGAGGTGGAGATGGGTCCCCAGAACAAGCTGGCTAGCTAGAATGCCCAAATCAGTGAGCTCTGGTTTCAAATGAGAGACCCGGCCTCAATATGTAAGGTAGAGATCAAGAAAGGCAGTTTATGTCAACCTCAGGCAACCACATGCACATACACATATATGCATATGTGTGTGTGCACACATTCAGGCAAGCATACACATAGGAATGGACACTACACTTATACACAGGGACAAAAAAAAAAAAAACCTTAAGATTTCTCATCTGTAAAATAGGGCTCATAGGAGATTACATGAGGTTGAAATGACCCTGTGAACATTTGCCCTTACTGTTTCATTCTGCTGTTTCCTGATGCTGTGTTGAAGGCATGCATTAAACGTGGAGTCACTGTAGGGGGAAGGAGATCGTGCCCTACATTCACTCCACTTGTGAATAAACACACCTTCCCAAGAAATGCATGCCTTTAAAGGGGCTCTGAGCCACATCCCATGGGGTTAATGAACAAGGTTTGGCATGTTTTGTGATTCATTAATACATTCTGTAACTATAAGCTGAAACTTTGAAATGAAATATGACAAAACTCCCACATATAAAATTATGATTGCCTTAGAAGTTAGTGTGATTATTTAAAACATATTCACATGTTCTTGTTTGTGCATGAAATAACCAGTTTTAAAAAACATGTAAGACCTAGATAGACATCACCCCCAGGAATACATGCAGACACATGTTGCCAGGCATGTCTTCTGTTGAGTGACTGTTCTGAAAATATGCAAGTATGTATGCTAAGTCTTCGAGTAGTCAGTCACCAGCAGTCATACTCCAGATGCCAGCCAAGTGCCATCGCCTCCCACCAACAGCCAAGAACATTTGAAGACGTGCATTTCAAATGTGTAGAGCCATGTCCATAGCCAACTCTTCTGCATGCCAAGGGCCTCTCAACCGTCACCACTGTTCCTAACATGTTTCAGTGGCAACTGGAAGTTGTTTGTAAATACTAATTTTAACGGAACAAGCATAAAAATTCAACAATAAGCAGATGAAGATAGAGAAGGAGTGTCTGATCTTCACAGTATGTTCTCTGAGCCCCAGACACGGGCTACCGACACAGAAAGACCTCACTCTCTCTTTGTCCAAAAGAACACATTCTTGACTTCCCGAGAAACTGATGACTGCTCCTTTCTGCATGCAGCCCAGAGGCAACCCTCTCCTGAGGAGTATATAGTGATTGAAGTGCTAGGTTAGTCCTCCTGGTGCTTTGAGCAAACAGGATAAAGAGTTGCATCTGCACTCTCATCCCCTGTGGCTCTTTCCTTACTTCATTGTACTACAGTTTTTGCTTCGGAGTTTCCATGGGTACTAGACAAGGATGCAGACCTTAAAAGTTAGGAGTCTTTGAAAGCACCATGCACTTGGTTCAGGGGTGATCGTGCACAGGGCAGGAAAGCACCTCTGATGGCTCTGTGGTGTTGCCTGGGTGAGCAGTTTTAGTTGGCAAGGAGTCTAGCCCTTTTTGAGCAACTCTACAGAAAAACAAAACACTCCCTGAAACATTGCATAGGCTTTTGAAGAATTCAGAAAATCATGCAGTAGGGAGACAAGAAGATTCATACTGAGGCTGGAACCCTGGGGAGGCAATGACTGAGAATGAGTAGATTGAGTGAATCTTCCCAGCTGGGTAGCTGGAGGAAGGTGGACAGGAGGTGAAGTTGCTGGTGTTGAGATGTTTTACTTACCAACTTTACATTCCTTGAACTGCACATAGTATACTTGCACAGTTAGACAAATGTTAGACGTGTGCATTTCTTTGAGTAGATTAGGAGGCTCAGCAGAGACCAAGAGTCTTGCAGTGAATTGTAGAAGGCTTGTGGGAAGATAGACATATTTAGACAGGAGACTGCAGTGGAAATGGTCCAAATGATAAATTGCCGAAGTTGGGCTCTATCATTTTAATAACCAAGTACAGATAAAGACAATGTAGGCTAAATGACAATGAGGACATAAAAAGTCAGTTGTGTAGTCATGCTGGGGACCTCATCTTATACTCAGGATCTTGGAGAAATTTTGTTTGCATGACATGATTAAGAATATTGAAGAGGCCAGATGATGGTGGTGCATGCCATTAATCCCTCTGTGGGCCCCTACATAATCTCCTTTTCTTTAAAATATAAAGGGTCCCTCAGATCCCTCAGATGGACTGTGCCTGTATTAGGTCTCCTTTTTCAACCATACAGTTCTACCCATCCTTGAAACACACTTTCCAACAAGTATCCCAGAAACTTACAGGGTGTTCTTGTTTCACTCTGTTATTATGACAAATACCATGACCAATGCAACTTTGGGGAGGAAAGCATCCTTTATTTCAGTTTATTGGTTATCATCCATCATTGAAAGAAGTCTGGACAGGAACATAAGCAGGATCTAGAAACAGAAATCAAGGAGGAATGCTGCTTGCAGACTCCCACACAGTCTCATGTTCAGTTGACTTTCTTATACTGCCCAGGACAACCTGCCCAAGAAATGGTGCTGCCCACGGTGGGCTAGTTCCTCCATAGTCAATTACCAATCAAGACAACCCCAACAGGCATATGTACCCATAGGCTAATTTTTTTCTGAGCAATTCCTCAATTAAGACTCTTTTCAGATGACTCTAGGCCATGTCAAATTGACAGTCAAAGCTAATTAGGACACATGGTTTACTGAGGGTTGGGCAGATATTTGAGAGGGTACATTCCTTTCTTATGGTTGTTGTCACAAATGATCATGAATCTAGTGGCTTTGAGTTATTGATATTTTTGTCTTTCACTCTAAAGATCAGAAGCCAATACATTTGTAGGGCTGGGATCCTTTAAAGGCTGTGAGGAGGACATGAGGCTTGTGTTCTCTCTGACTCTGACACTCTTGCTTCTCCTTTATTAAGACCCTGGTCATGACATGGAGTCCATTGGATGCTGTTGAATAATTTCCCAACTCAAAGGACCTAAAGTAACACCATCTGCAAAGTCTGTTTGGTCCTGTGAGGTGGCATTCAGGAGTCTCTGGGTTAGAGTGTGGGCATTTCTGAGTGGTGACATTATTATTCTGTCTCCCCTGGTGAGACAAAGAGAGGAAGGAAAGGGGAGAAGAGCATTTGTCCATTGTGTGAAATAACATGTGTGTATACACAAAGGCAATTTTAAAAGAGAAACTTTAAATAAAATGATAGGAGGCAGAGGGAAAGTGGAAACCGATGTCTGAGGAAGGTGGTAAGCTGGTGTGTGTTCTCAGAACGCACGGGAAGCAATGTCAACAAGGACACACTCTACAACTGTGTTTGTTTTCTTGAGTTCAAATCTCAGTCCCCTTGATATCATATCACAGAAAATGTGTCATTCTCAAAACTGTTTATGAATTTTAAAAAGAAAAAAAAAGGAAAGAACAGGGGTAAGCACATGGATGGCGATTTATTTCCCTGCAGGGTCTCGATGGTGTTGCCTCCACGGAACAGCACCTGTGGCTCACTCTTGCTCTGCTGGAGAGTTAGAAACAGTCTTCCTTTTTGAACTAATGCACAGGGTCTGTCTGACCACCAAGCCTGACTTCTATTGACAAACAAAGGAAAGAGCCTTGTCCAAACCAGATGTCTTTTAGAGATGAGACCAAGAAAGCCTAGCACCTCAGACAATTCCGTGAGAGTCCTTGGAGAAGATGTTACAGTCAGCCTCAGGCATCTATGTTTACACTCTTTTGATAGTGTATACTTTCTGGAACCAGGAGCAAGATTAGAATAGAATTTTTTTTTTTAATTCATAAACAGTTCTAAGAATGACACATTTTCTTCCTTCTCACACTGGAGGAGTGAGTGTTCTTATGGAGGCCTCTGCTGAGTAGATCTGAGCATGTGAATGCCACTGCAGGACACCTAAGAGTCCCAGTCTCCCAGATGTCTCCAGGACACTCCTTCCACAGTGCTCAATGCTCCCATGGTGCTTCAGCCATCAACATCACTGTTGGTGGTCTTCGGGAGGTTGTCTTGTTGGCTTTCATAGGGTTAAACCTCCAGGTATGGCTCACAGGTCAGCAATTGTAGGTGTGTGCGTGTGCAAGTAAGTGTGCAAACAAGCAAATGCCCAGTCCAGGTGGGTTCAGAGACTGTAATTGTCAGCCTGGTGGAACTGACAGCTGCCAGGGTTTCTTTAAACTTCTTTCCATCTAGTCCATTCGGCTCATTTTGACGGGCTCAACAAAGGTTTTTAGGTCAGGATTCTTGAGGAGCCTCAGGAGCCGCCTGGTGTGGACCAGAGCACGTGCAGGTTCTGCTGCAGTGAGAAACAGGGCACTCTGTTAGCCCAAGCACAGAACAGAAAACTGAGCATGACACAGCCCACATCTCTGCCCTCCCTTCCTAATGTTGGCCAGTGACACAAGGCAGGCATCTTCATCCACATATTCATTTTTTTATTCCTGATTATAAATCAAATTTTCTTTATGGTTTGCTGAAAACAGTCTTTTGATTTCCTTACATTCGCCTTGGATCTTTGATGAACTCAAGTGTCAGAGGCTCTTTCTAGCTTATCTAATCTTCAGAGAGCTAAGTAGTCCCTAAGTGTGTGTGTGTGCATGCATGAGGAATATAATACATATTCACTTTACCATTTTCATTCCATTACAAATACTATGGTCATCATATCTAATTAATGAAAATACCCCCAACTTTCAACTAATTTTTGCTACAAGAATCTAACACTAAAGTAACCCCTGGGGTGATAGGACTGATAGACTTCAGATTACCAGAATAGTCTGCTATTGTGAAACAAGTAGAAAACAGATGGATAAAAACTAAGGAATGTTTTTAGAAATATAAAGTTTCCAGTTACAGAAAGATATGGAATTGAGGTGAGGCATGGGGCTGTGAATGAATCAAGGGTTTCACAGAGAAGAAGTGATCCAGTGACTGTGGACATACACTGCAGAACATGGGCTGTTTAATAACAAGCCTGCTGTAGGCTTATTTAAGATTAGCTTTGAAGAGCATACAGAATGTACATCGACACATTTTCTACTTTTCTTTGTATAGTCCTAATAGAGAAGATCATGTAAGCCAGGCCTGGTAGCACAGGCTTGGAATCCCAGCAATTCAGAGGCTGAGACAGGAAGATTGCAAATGCAAGGCCAACCTGGCCTCCAGAATGAGTTCAAGGACAGCCTGGGAAACAGTGAGACCTATTTCAAAATTAAAAGTTAAAGGGGGAGGGTGGTGGTGGTGGCGGCTAGGGATTTGGTGGTAGGGGGCTTGCCTAGCATGCCCAAGGTATTAGGATCAATCCCCAGCATCATACATACATAACACACTTACATAAGAATCCATGTTTCCAACAAGACTGAATCTGAACTTGAAGTTCAGATCCACTTCCAAGTATTCTTTTCAATTTTTTTTTAATTTTTAAAAATTCATAATTGTTTATTATTTTATTTATTTATTTTTTGTTTGTTTTTTTTTTTGAGACAGGGTTTCTCTGTGTAGTTTTGGTGCCTGTCCTGGATCTCACTCTGTAGACCAGGCTGTCCTCAAACTCTCACCTGCCTCTGCCTCCCGAGTGCTGGGATTAAAGCCATGTGCCACCAAGCGCTGGGCTTAACTTTTTATTTTTTAAATGTGTATTGGGTGTGTATCTATGTGTGGGTTTATGCATATAAACGTAGGTGCCCTAGGAGTCCAGAAGAGAGCACTAAGTCCCCTGGCACTGGAGTTGTTGTAGGTGGTTGTGAGCTGCCTCAACTTGGGTGCTAGAAGCTAAAGTCAGGTCGCCTACAGGAGCAGCGTGTGTTCTTTTGATTAGTCTTATTAAAAATTGGGAAGGAGTAATTAGTATTTCATTTTAAAATGAGTAAATTAGAAAGATGTATGTGTAAAAGGCTAAGAGGAGCCTTTTACCAAAAAAAAAAAAAAAAAAAAAAAATAGAGAAATTACTAAACCAAATATCACTCAGGGACTTAAAGCTAGGTTGGAACATACACATCCCCCACATTTAAATGTAAGAAATTGTTACAGAACAATTTTTTTTAATTGAAAGATTCAGCATGCTGAGGAGCTAAACTTTTAGCAACAAAGAGCAGGAAAGGAATTTTGTTTTTCCTGAAAAATATTTTATAAGTTATACACATAGCATATGTGCAGAGAAAGAAAAGGAGATTATTAGTAGCCAGATTTCTCATGTTCTTGTCAAACATTCAGTGTGCACCATGTTGTAGAAGAAGATGTGTTTGGCTGTTCTAGTTGCCAGGGGTGGGACTGGATGGTTTATACCTTGCCTGTCTGTCTGCCACTGGAAGGATGGAAGGACACATGTACACTCCATGCAACAGAAGAAACAAGAGTCACCGCTATAAGCTAGAAGCCAAGAACTGGAAGATGAGGGAGGGGTCCCTTGAAATTCTCAGCAGGATAGATGGATTGCCTGGGGGTTCATGGATTCCTACCTCTGCTAACAGGCTGCCATTGTTTCCCTAACTTTAGCGCTTGTTCTGTTTTGAAAATCCTTTGTAGGAGGCCAGCTCCCACCTTTTATAAAGGCTCCTATGAGGAGGAGAGAGACATAAGGAACTTAGAAAGAAGGATATTGAAGAGGAGACAAACAGAAACACAGGATAGCTTCGGGAGGGCCTGGGTCAAAGCCCAGTGGCCCCTTCTGCCTCTTCAAAAGGGCTTTTTATAACAATGCCAAGGGATTGGGCAAAAGACATCCCCCTTGCTAGATCAAAGCACACCGCACAGCCAAGTGTAGACCCTTCCAAACACCTGGTAACCACGCCCGTGGTCAAATCATGCCCATATGCAGCCCTGCTGGGTAAAGCAAGCTCAGATTCTTGGACCCTGAGTAAAGTTCTCACTAGGAAACCTCTGTAGGTGTCTACACTCCTTCTTGTCTTATAGCATGGGAATTCCATAATATAAAGGAGAAGTTAAGACTTAAAAGGTTCAGTTTCAGAAAAAAGAGCAAGCCTTTAACTGGAATTTGTAGGGGAGCAGATGAAGTCCTGAGTGGATGTATATTATTGACATGATCATGGCCCTGTAAGGACTCCAACACCTTAGACTCATGAGAATGGCAAGGCCTTCTCCATGTCAGGCTCAAGGTGATAGCAAGACCTTCTGGTCTGAGTACAGATGTTGAATGTGTGCAGAAAGTATGAACTACAGATTTTCTCCTCCAGGATGACTGCAGCCTGAGACCAATCCCCTACAGAGACCCCCCCCCACCCACACACACACTAAGATCAGCAAACCTGCCCCTTCATTCATCTGTATACAATTAACAGGCTGGCTTCCCAGGCTGTTGGTGTATCTCCATCAGAGTGCTTGGCCCATCCAGTCCCAGCTTTTCTGTACATGAGTCTGTCATTTCTTCATTCTCTATTGGGTCACCCCAGTTAGGTCAATCCCAAAGTCATGCAGACCTCAATTACACTTTATGAAATATCACTATACTGTCTCTGTCCAGGAAAAACCTCATCCTGAGCCAAGGACCTCTTCATAGGAATGATGACTATTTGAAAAGGGAGCAGTTGCTTTCTAGAGGGATGGGGTTTTAAATGATGGCACCCTACAGAAAGATCATGAGTCCTTTGTCAGGGCATGTCACCCCAACTCTCTGCCCTGGAGGATGTGTACCTTTAATACAGGAGAGGAACTTGGCACAGTCTTGCTGCTGACTCCTACCTAGTGCACTGGAACTGGTTTCCTATGATATGGAAGATGTCTGTTTCCAAGGCTCAGCCTCTTCCTCTTTCCCACAGCCTCCACCCCATCTTCATTCGGATAAACACACCCTTTATAAAAGGATAGAGTTAAGATAGGTCTTTTTCAGGCAGGTGTCTTTTATTGTATCTGGTACCTACCAATTGAATTGGTTTATGTTTTTTTAGTCTGCTTAAAATAACATATTTTGCCGGGTGGTGGTGGTGCATGCCTTTGATCCCAGCACTCAGGAGGCAGAGGCAGGTGGATCTCTGTGAGTTCGAGGCCAACCTGGGCTACAGAGTGAGTTCCAGGAAAGGCTCAAAGCTACACAGCGAAACCTTGTCTTGAAAAAACAACAAACAAACAAAACAAAACAAAACAAAAACATTTTATTAGTAGCTTTCAAGTCCTTGTGATCAAATACTTGACAAAGGATATGCTGGGGGAAGGGTTTGTATGGGAGATACCGTTGTTACAATGGAGGAAGCGTCTTCACAAATGTGGTCCAGATGACAGGCAGATTGGTGTCTTCCTGTGTAACAGGTCTGTGCTTCATTCCCGGAAGAGCAGGCTCTTTACTTAAAATATGCTTTCTTGTTGGTACCATTCCTTCTATGATATCAGAAATTTGGTCTTTGTTGTGGGTGAGAATCAATGGACACCACAGAGATTTAGGACTCCATCACATTTTGTAGCCCTCTGTAGTTCACAAACCCTCACCCTATTGTTTATCCTATTTGACCTTTGTTCTGGTAGCTGTGATGGAACACTCTGACCAAAAGCCATTTGAATATCTTCGTTACTTTCCCATTGCTATGATAAAACACTATGACTAAAGCAACTTAGAAAAGACATCGTTCAATTTGACTTATGGTTTCCGAGAATTGGTGTCCAGGACGGCAGAGTGAAGGACCAACTGAGAGCTCACATCTTGATCCATGACCACAAGGCACAGAGAGCTAACTGGCAATCCCATTAAGTTTTTAAACTTTCAAAGCCTGCCTCAGGTGATACACCAACTCCAACAAGGCCACACCTGTTAATATTTCCCAAACAGTTTCACTAACTGGAGACCAAGTATTCAAACATATAATTGTATGAGGGGCTGTTCTGATTCAAATCACTACAAGGAAGAAAGGGTTTGTTTGGCTTACATTTCCAGCTCACAAAAGTCAGGGCAAAAAAATGAAGCAGAAACCATAGAGGAATGCTGATTCCTGGTTTGTTCTTTGCTCATGCTCAGCTTACTTTCTTATATACCCCAGGTCCACCTGCCTAGAGAAGACACCACCCACTGTGGACTGAGTCTTCCCACATCAACCATCAGTTAAGACAGTGTCTCACAGACATGGCCACAGGCCGATCTGATCTTAGCAATTCCTCAGTAGAAACTTTCTCAGATGACTGGGCTGTGTGCAAAGCTGATGGTAACTAGGACAACCTCACAAATGACACAAACATGATGAGAGTCTGTGTGTATGTGTGTGTGTGTGTGTGTGTGTGTGTGTGTGTGTGTGTGTGTGTTTTCCTAAGCTTATGGGCAGAAACTAAAGTTCAGAGGTTGAGTAGCCTGGAATCCTCATGCAGTTTCAGCCCCAGACTCTTGGTCACCCACCGTGGACAGGAGCCATGAGGGGAGCCAGAACGCTGAAGTTGTTTTCAGAAGTAGCTGCAGTCATGTGGGAGATGGATATTACAGAGATGAGAATGAGGCATGGTGGGAAATTGCTATCTGATGGAGACCAATAGTGAGTTAGCTTTTATTAAATTATATTTCCACTTGCCAGTGTTCTGGAATACTACATTTGCCTCTTGTGGCCAGGCCTAGGGAAGCTCATGTGTTTGCTGTCATTAGAAAATGGATGATGAAGCTGTCATTGAACTAGGATGCTGAAATCTTGTAAAAATCTCCTCTTGGCTCTGGCCTTCTGAACCCTGGTGGAGCAGTTGTCAGGATCTGAAGAATCTGTGTCTCGTCTTCTTGGTACCCTTGTTTCTCACTATGCCGGCTTCCTGCAGGGCCCAGCCTCTATGCTCCTTGGGCTTCCCCGCCAGCAAGTTGCGTTTCATCCTGGCTCATTCTTTAGCCCACAGCTCCCTCACATCTTCAGCCTCAGCTTCCTCATTTTCTGTCTGGTTCTGCAGACTTGGCACTGAGTGGGAGATTACCACAGAGGGGCCCTGGTTAAGTATATCACTTGGTTTCCAGGCTATAAAGGAATGAAGGGTGAGGTGCTCCTGGTGGAGTCATGGGCTCAAAGTTGGTCCAGTCACTGTACAATGGAGAGAATGGGATCAAGTCATATGAAACAAATTTGCCAATCAATAAGGAGAGGGGATAGGTGTGACCAGTGGTGTCGAGCACAATAGCCGATAAGGTATGATCAGCGAATTCAATGACGTTACCAACCTTAGAGCCATAGACCTTTTAAGACTCATTAATCGAGTCTGCTGGCCAAGAGGCTAGGAACCCTTCCTAGTCTCCAACAGTGCAGTGTGCCCCACTGAAGGATGCTGAGCATCTCCTAGTCTTCACTAGCCCACCTGATCATTCCTACCAACATTCTGTTGGCAGCCAAGAATTCAAACTCATGAGGAACTTCACTAGCTGCCAGGGGTGCACATCACCTGGGACCTGTAAGATGTGCACTTGGTGATGAGACCACTGTAACACCAGCTCAGAAAGTACAGAGGAAGAGAGATCCAACATTCATGCGCTTCCCTTAGTATGTTCCAATTCTCCACGAGCCTCTGAAAATATGGCTTGCTCAGGAAGGCATTAGAGCTGAATTATCATTTGTGTTTGTCATAGGGGTTGAAAGTGTGTAATGAGATTCCAGAGTTAATGTTTTGTACAGAGCACTTAGGAGGGCCAGGATGAAATTGGCTCCGAATTCTGATGGGGCGTTTTAATTAAAGATAGTTTCTAATCAAGGGTGGAGCAGAGGCTGCTTAGAAAATGTCAGTTCATTGTCCAATCCACTGGTGCAGAGATGGGCAGGCAGCCTCTGCGGAGCTCCTGCTGCCAAGAGGGAAAGCGAGAATAAGGAGTAAGTTCTGGGAGCAAGAGAAGGGGTGTTCAGCCAAGGGACTGAGGAGCTAGGCGCCATCTTGGACCATGTGTGTTTGGCTGTGCTTGTAGCCTGTATACGTCTGTACCCATGTCTCTATATGCATCATACTGATGTCAGTGGTTCTGCCCACAAGTCCTTGTGAATGCTGGGTGGTTGGGCCTTGTCTAAGCCCCACATAAATCCCCTAGCTAGTGTGTGCGATCCTGTTTCCCCACAGTCCATCGGAAAGTGTTGTCTTACATGTGACTTGCTTCATTTTTCCCAAAGGGCGTACACAAGGACCTTGAATGAAGGATGAAGGAGTGTCTGCCCCTCTCATAAGCAGTCAGTCATACAGAGAATGAGACATTAAGAGTTCTCCTGTTTACTGTCCCTGAACCTCTGAAGTGCCAGAGGGCACGATATCCTCCTGAGCTCAAGGAAGCCTTTGTCACTTGCCACAGTTCTTGTGCCTCCCTGAAATCAGGCCTAGCCCAGCTTGTACCCCAGACAGAGACACATTTTAGTCTGGACAGGTGGGCACACAGGCATGGTGTGCGGGGACCTTCCAGGCCTTTGAGGCTCGTGGGCCATATTCTGGCAGCTCTGTGGCTGTGTTAGAATTTCAACAGGAACCAGATCAGTGCCCCTGCTCTTTGCTCTGGGCCCCACTGGCAGTTCGTTCTTCTTGCAGGGTCTTGGCCCATCGAGAGGGTGACCTGGGCTCCCAGCACTCCCCACAGAGTCACTTAGAGCAAGCGCATTAATGAGGAGAACTGGTGTTTGAAGAGTAACCCGCCTCTGGGAACAACTGATGCAGAAAGGCCAGGCAAGGCAGGTAGAAAGCACCGACGCGAGGCGCTTGCCCTCATTTCATTAGTGCTGAGGCTGTGGGGCCAGAGTGAAGCTTAGGGAACTGAGTAAAACAGAGGAACAGACATCACCTGGGAGTTTGCAGCCAGAGCTGGGCTAGCAGGAATCACTAGCACAAGTATTTGAAGAAAATGGACAGCAAGGCTTCCCGTGATAATTTAGAAGATGGAGCATCCTGTTTATTTTTAAAGTTATTGTACATGCTTGCCTGCCTGCATGGGTGTCTCTGTACCATGTGTGTAGAGTGCTTACAGAGGCCAGAAGGGGGCGTTGGATTTATTGGAAGTGGAGTTACAGACTGCTATGAGCCAGCACATGGGTTGCTGGGAATTGAACCCAGGGCCTATGGAGGACCAGACAATGCTCTTGATGGCTGAGTTGATTCTCTAACCCCCAACATAAGGCTCTAGATAGTTTGTATGATTGGCCTAAAATGGTCTCTCAGACCAATGTATGTCCTGTTTGAGTTTTAGAACATGTTTTTGGTGTAGCAGCGAATAAGGAAACAACAGGGTTTTATTTGTCTGCTCTTTGGTCCTGGCCTCAAGTCTTCTGTTTGTGGGGACAGGGTTATTAAGTCGACATCAGTGCAGGCGACAGCTTTGTGGGTTGAACTTGCATAGGCAGAGATGCTGGCTCCTGTTCTGGGTCCCAGGGGTGCAGGGCCTGAAGCAGGAAGCAGAGAAACTCCCCCTTTCTCACCCTCCCAATCCTTCCCCAGTCTGTCAGGCCAAGCGGCTCTCTGACTTCTCCTGACGTTCTGTGACGTATACTTTCCACTCGAGTTTTTCTTTTTCCCTTCAAAGGCAAACTCCCCTGGAGTGGGTTGCACATTAGCCCTTAACTACTCTACTCTTCCTGCGATTTCAGGTTCTCTCCTTCCCTATAGCAGGAGCTCAGGGTGGAGGCCGGAAGACCTGAGGGAGGAGACATGTGCAGAAATGGGCATCCTGTGGGCCTCGTGCCTTGACCCTGGGAGGTCCAGCCTTCCACACGTGGTTGTTTTCACACTCAAGTTGTAGAGTTTCCTCTGAGAAGCTTTAATCTTACATTTTAATGTGTTCATATAAACCATGTTTTCCCCCCTCACTTGTATTGTTTTAATATAAAAAGCCAAATAATTTTTCTATTTTCATGCATGATAGTCATTAAGATTATTTAGCTGCATTAGTTAATAACAGTCTGTCGTCCAGAAAACTAGTTTGCATTTCATTTGGGGGAAAAATGTTAATAATTAAATATAATCAATAATGGAATTATCATTCCAGCAACTATTTCAACCTGAGAAAGATGTTGTCAATTTGCACTTAGTGCTAATGTCATTTATTCCATTAACGGCTCTTGTTTTAACAAGCTTAATCATCTTTATAGGTTTCTCTTCCATTCCATCTCTTTTCTCTTTTTATTGCTTTGCTCATATAAACGCTTCCACAATTTAGTGATGATGAGGCAGGAGGCTGAGTGGCTGCTTCTAACTTGCTCACAGCCGTGGGTAAGCCTCCCAGGAGGTAGTTTTGTAGTCTTTCCTTCTTGGAGCCAACCACACACTTTGCAGAAAGCACACTTGATTAAAAGCACGTAGATCATACTGTCTTTCTGTCCGACCTCAGAAGAACTACATCTCCTTTGTTGCCAGCTGGCTCCCTTCCCTGCTTACTTGTTTGGCTGTTTCTTAAGTCCAGGAAGGATGGGTGTTGGATAGAAGGTGCTCAGGAGACCTGCTTAGGCAGATCCTCCCTGTGAAACGCCACAGCTTATGAAGAGGGTGTGTACACCCCAGGACCTCACACTGCCTCCTTCTGCTTCCTATAACCTCCATTTGAACTATTCTGAAGGCTCAGCTTCCTCCTATGGGCTCCTCTCCGTCCTCTGAGGATGTGGCAGCCATCACCAGCACTGATGAGGTTGGAGATACCAAAAAGAAGTTGGACTTCAAAGCTTTCAATTCCCAGGATGCATTGCCATGCACCTTCTCCAGGATGCAGATGAAATGGGGGCCCAACTCTCTGGATCTTTCTCTCCAATCTTA
This sequence comes from Onychomys torridus, assembly GCF_903995425.1. NCBI lineage: Eukaryota > Metazoa > Chordata > Mammalia > Rodentia > Cricetidae > Onychomys > Onychomys torridus. Next base: position 56,895,689 of record NC_050461.1, read on the forward strand.
GCCTGTTTCTGGTTGTCACATCACGTTTCCCTGCTGTGTTCCATACACTGTGCTCTGATGGTCTTTAATAAACCAAACACAGTATAAAAACGAGAACAAAAAAACCAAACCTCCCTCCATGACTGGCTTCAATCTCAGGCTGCTGCCATGGTTGTTGCTGTTACTTCTGACCTCTTCTGCTCAGTGCAGGTGATTACCAGCTCCCTCCTTACAACATGATCCTTTCATAGTCCTTCCTCTGCCATGCATACTGTCCCATTCACCGTTCTGTTGCTGTGAAGAGATGCCATGACCTAAGTGACTCTTAAAAAAGAGGTTTAGTCCATTGTCATCATGGCAGGGCGCATGGTGGCATGCATGACGCTTGAGCAGTAGCCAAGAGCTACATCCTGATCTGCAGGCCAAGAGAAGAGACCCTTGGCCTGGCATGGGCTTTTGACATTTCAAAACCCACCCTCAGTGACACACTTCCTCTGATGGGGCCACACCTCCTAATCCTTCGAATCCTTTCAAACAGTGCCACTTCCTGGTGACTAAGCATTCAAATATATGAGCCTACAGGGGCCATTTTTATCCAAGCCACCACACGTACTTAGCCAAGCCCCTAGGTCTTTCTAGGGAGCTGTGGGGCTGGAGTAATGGCAGGGCAGAGGATGGAAGCCCTCTCATTAAAACATAAAAAGCAAACAGAATGCATGGGGTTGGTACAGGATTATGAATCCTAATATCCCTCCTGACAGCAGAGGATGGAAGGCCTGCCTAGCCCCTTCTCTGATGTCTTGGTGTGCTCAGGTAGAATGCCCAGTGGAAGAGCCTTGCTTCTTAGAAAAAACTTTATAGATTCTGGTTCCAGGCAGTCTTCCTCTGGAGGCAGGGGAAGGGAAAGAGGAGAGGGATGTGTCTCATGCCTTCAAATGAACTAAGTAGATGTTTTCCATGTTCACGCAGGAGCCCATGTGTCTGGAGTGTGTAATACAATGGATGCGAAATTGGCAGGTGGACCTGAATGGATGTGTTCTGTGCTTTTCTTACTGCAAACTGGAATGTTAGTGCGAGAACAGTGGTAGACATATCTGGTGACAACCACAAACAGAATAATGTCTGATAGTAACAAATGGAGCAGAAAGGGCAGACACTATCCAAACCTGGGTGCCCGTATGTCAACTCATTGTTTCACTGACATGTCACAGACTGTTCCACCTGGGTCACCTTGAGAGATAACTACATCTTATCTGCCAGGCCTCAGTCTGAAGTATTAGATCCGGAGCTGTAGGCTTTGCAGTTCAACCAGTTCCCAGGTCATGTGGTGTCACTCAGTTGGTAACTACACATGGAACCAGAGGTCTTCAGTGGTCAATCAATCCCTGTGACAGTTCTATAAACCAGGAGCCCTTGCCTCTGTGTCATGGGAGGAAGCTCCCATGTGGAGGACTGAGTGACTTGCCATTTTCCAGACAGTATGGGACTACCTTTGAAGCAGCTTCTGGTGATGGGTACAGCAGAGCTGTTTTCTCACAGTTGGATATGATCTCATGGGATTCACCTGCTGTGGAATAATCTTCTTATACACTGTAAAGATTGGTTACTTGAATTGGTTTAATAAAACTGATTGGCCAGTAGCTGGGCAGGAAGTATAGCTGGGGCTACCAAATTAAGGATGATGGGAGGGAGAAGGGGAGGAGTCATCAGGTAGATGCAGAGGGAGCAGGAGATGAGTGTGCCATGCTAATAAAGGTACTGCCATGTAGCAAAGCATAAATAGAAATATGGGTTAATTTAAATGTAAGAGTTAGCTAGTAACAAGCCTGAGCTATTGACCAATCATTTATAATTAATATTTAGCCTCTGTGTGATTATTTGGGAATTGGCAGGAAGAAGAGAGATGTCTGTTTACATTCACCAGTAATACTTCTTGGTGGAAGGAGTGAGGAGATGCATGAGGCCTGTTCACAAGGTAGTCAGCATATCCTCATGAGGCCCTTCCCATCCCCAGGGTTAGACAAAGTGTAAACAACTAACCTGGGGTGGGGCTTCTTGGTGTAGCTTCTTGGTGACTCATCTAAACCTTACCTAGGTTGTGTAGCTGCCTGTAAAGCTCCCATGCTCCTTTAACCCCCAATAAATGAATTTATTCACCAAAGTGAACTTGGACAGAGTCCCTTCTTTGGTTTGTTACTGCCCTCTCTTTCTGGCATCAATAACATTTCTCCATAACTCCCCAGGAAAAGTCACATGACACCAAATGCTACACATGGCACAAACAGCCCATGAGCTGCCCATCAGCAGGGGCAGATCCATACAGAGCATCTCACAGTGAGAGGCGTGGGCCTGAGGGTTTAGAGAGGCTACTGAGGGCTAGCTGCTGGCCTCAAATGTTGGAAACTAGGTTCCCAGTTTCCTCATGCTGAGTGTGACAGTGACAATATGAATACACACTTTAGCTTTGTGTCAAAAAGACTGATATTAGTTCAGAAGATGCTTGTTTTTTGTCTATTTTAACAGTAGGATTATGGGAGGACTCTTCACTGGAACCAAAGAAGTGTATTCCATTTTCTTTTTTTTTGTATTTATGGTATGAGTGTGTGTGTGTGTGTACACGGGTTCACATGGATCTCAAAGGCTGATATCAGGTACCTTCCACTATTGCTCTCCAGTTTTTGAGACAGGATCTCTCACTGACCCCATAATTCATTGATTGACTAGGCTGGCTGGCCAATGAACCCTAGGAGCCTGTGTCCTGCCTCTACTCTAGTGTTAGGGTTACAAATAAGTGCCATCATGCCTGGCTTTATATGTGGCTTCTGGGGACCCCTATAACTCAGTTAACTCACATGTTCTCACTTGATTGTTCTCTCCTGACTAGTCCATTTTCACAGCCTCCTGTTCTCTTAATGCATAATTTCACTCCCTTGTTCACAACAGCTTTTAGAACACAATGGTTAGCTACTGCCAATGAATGATGCGTCGGTCTTTTTCATGTGTGTACGTGTTTACTCCAAGGGTCTTAGATTCTAAACAGTCTTGAGTAAAGCTTTCATCTCTGCCTGCATTCTAAAATACCTCAAAGAGAACTTCAGTTTAGAATCTGACTAGCAGAAGAGGCTTTTAAAGTCTGAACATTCTAGAAGTTCTTGGAATCCCAGGAGTGTCCTTCATCCATTATCAATCTGAACTCAGTGTCTAAGCATGTTTCTTGTTGACATGAAACATTTATTTCCAGACTCAGAATCTGGTCTCCAGGCAGTGACAGACTGTCCTTCTGTTGTGAGGGAAGACAACCATAGAAGCTGTAGGGTGGCCTGGCCCCACTTCTCTGCATGGCCCACCCTGGAAGCAGAGCTGATTTACGGACATCTACATGCCACTTGGAGCTATAAATAGGCTCAGAAAGCTTCCCTTGAGTCTGCAGCACATTGACCCAGATGGGTCTTGGGTCACCAAAATATATCTGATGTAAGGGGTCAGACTGAGTGGTTCAAGGGCAGCAGCCACACACAATCCTTCTCTTCTGACTCACAGGACTCATGACCAGACAAACGTTACACTTGTCAGATCCACTAAGTCCTTTGGGCAAATTGAGGCTGCTGGCCCAGTCTCCCTCAAAGGCTATATGTGCTCCCTCAGAGGTAGGAGGAGGGAAGAAAGTATGGGCCCAAGGAAAGCCTCCAAAGTGAATCTGTCACAGTGACTATGTCTCCTTTTTTCTGTTGCTATCCATTTTCTTTTTTCCCCAGAGCTGAGGACCGAACCCAGGGCTTTGTGCTTGCTAGGCAAGCGCTCTACCTCTGAGCTAAATCCCCAACCCTGCTATCCATTTTCTGTAGCTATCACTAAATATATCATGTTGGACACTTTAAAGTTCATCTGGCTTCTGGCTCTGGATGCTGAAGTCAAAGACTGGGTATCCATCCCTGGCAAGGGTCTCATGCTGTATCACCAAAGAGAGAAAGACTGAAGGGCAATGAAATGTGAGTAACCAGACATGGGGGCTGTCTGGACCTGTGACTACCAGCTTGCGCCTGAGAAAACCCAGTCCCTGACAGCCTCATCAGCTCTAAAAGCCCCTTCCCCAGTACCAACACAGTGGCAATCACGTTCTCATGGTTTTCGGAAGGCACGGGCCATACAAAACTCTAGCACCACTTAGATCGCACAGTCGTATTGATTTCTGTCACCCTTGTTTGGGTTCATTCTTCCCCCCTTGAAGTGTCTCTTGCAGCTTTCTTTCAGCGGTGCTTCCTCTGTGTCATAACCCTCATCTGTAGATGTCTGGAAGCATCTTAGTGTCATTCCCGATCTTGAGTACTAAATCAGATGGTCATCCATTGACACCTGTCTTTCCCTTATGGTGGTATCAGTGTGCTGCCTTTGAGGAACATTAATTCTGTTTGATAAGTTGGCCAAATCCTGGCTTTCAGCAGCAGCTGGATTCTTCCCTTGTTTCACAGGTAACTTCCAGGTGATGGAGCAGACTCCACTGTACTCTTTCCTTCCTTTCTGGGTCGTTCCATGCTTGTGTGGGGAGACATATTTCACTTGTCCTGAAGAGTAGTGGTGTGGCTTCCCACACAGCCCCTTCAACACAGCCAGGTTGCTTTGGCTTCCAATGACTCCTGGCTCTCCAAGAGCTGTGTGGCTTTGACCTCATGTGTTCTCTGAGGTTATGAAGGAGTCCCTTTGGTCCTGTGTGCAGCTGTGTATATAATGCACATATGGAGCATGTGACTTCTCCTTTCAGGGTGTTTGGGGAGGGTTGGAGTGAGGGTATGTGGGTGCTCCCATTGTGATCTTGATTGACCATGGCAGGTCAGAGTTTGTCCATGACCTGTGGGCTTCCAGGCTTTTCACATGCTACAGTGCTGGAGACCTGTGAAGGAAGAACATTACTTAGACCCACAGGTGAGATCAATGTTGCACACCCTGTCTAACCCACTCTGTGCTCTGGGGCTACTGTGGCAGAGAATACCAGTTTCCATTAGCTTGCTTTGGGCAGCTATGGCTGTGCATTGCTATAGTAGATCCAGAAAATTATCACATTTCATTTGGGGTACCTAGAAGAAAATCACAAGGCAGGTTCAAAGAGTGCCTACATTGTTTCCACAGATCAACGGATTGTTAACATAGAAAATGCTCCCTTCTCGCTTTATACAATATTCGCTCTTCTCTAAGCCGTATCAAAGTAACTGCACAAATCATGGCTCTTTATCCTCCACTACTTGGAGTGTATTAGAATGTATTTCTTAGGAATAATCATACTCTCTTACAAAACCACTATATAATTATCAAAATCCATGAATTGAATGACTACAGACAACCCCATCTAAGCCATGGTACATTTTCATATTCAAATTATCCTAACGCTGACTTTCAGCTATTTCTCTCTTTCTAGACAAAAATCTTATCCAGTTTTCATGCTCCAAGAATAATGTAGCAGGAGAGTAGCACAGCATTCTGATTGTTGGATCTTACTGACAGGTTCTTACTTGAATGCTTGGCTCCTGCTTTTTCTTCTCTGCAAGTGACGTCACTGTTTCTCTTCGATTTTTGCTCCAATCACTTGGGCAATTTTCTTAGAAAAGATTGACAGCTTCAAGCATGTCCAACTTGCACCAGAGGTCTCCAGCTAATGACCAACTTCTTGAAATCACCAGTATTCTATAATCCTAGGGTCTTTCAGCTCACTTTCTACCTGATTTGCAGATCTTTTCCTACCTGATTTGCAGATCTTTTCCATCTTCATAAAACGTACAGCTTGGAGGAAGCCAACACACCTCCAGATCCAGGATAGAGGATGTTGGTTTATAAATGAGACTGTAAATAGAACCTGGGAACTATTGCCATTCCAGGAGTACACTGACCTAATACAGTGCAATAAGTGCTTTACCTGTAGCTTGCTCTTGCTTCCTCTTCTTGGCCATGAACAAGAGTACATATTGCCTCAGAGGCTGCTGTAGCTCTGCTGCCTTGGGAGAAAGAAGGCTGACATCCACCATGCTTTCTCAACTGAGCTTCTAATGTGAGATCACATTAGCTCCTTTGTCATTAAATATAGCTCAAACTGAATTCTGGTACATGCAGCTCAAGCTGTCCATCAGAAGTGTGCTATTTGTCTCTCCCCAGGGACCTCCAAGAAGATATGTCCATGCCCTAACCCGCAGATTCTATGAACGGAATAGAACTAGTTAACTCTCGTGGGATGAAGCTATTCTGGGTTATTCAGATGGGCCCTGGATCCAGTGACAAGTGTCTTCATGACGAACAAGAGATGACACAAACATTCAGGTCACATGATAATGGAGGCAGAGGCCTCTGCCAAGCATCGCCTGAAGCCACAAGGTGTTAGACGATGCAAACAAGGGTTTTCCCTGCAAGGCGAAAGAGGCGTTCAGAGGGCGTGTGGCCCGATAGCGGTTCAACTTTGGATTTCTGATGTTTAGAATCCAGAGCTGTTGTTGGTACTCATGGACCATTAGAGTGCTCCAGGCTGAGACACAGCATCTTCAACACTTAAATAAATAGGGCTAAGACACATGACTCCCCCGACACCCACTCCCTCCAGGCACACGGCTTCTCTCTGGTACTCACATGGGCTCCCAGCGGCAATAGGAAAGGCACACCACCTTTCCTCTGTGGAAAGTCCTGTGGTCAACATCCTGCATATTGCCTGGACTGCCTGGGATACTTTTCTTCAAAAATCCCCCACGGACTCTCAAGGTCTAAGGCTTATTGTGTTGAGGCTCATGGCCTCATCTTTGGCAACGCTTCTGCATGAAGAAGGGCTGAGACAAATGGGTATAAAAAGTGTAATTCTGTGGTGTCATTATTCAGAGAGGCTCTCAAGGACCGCTATGCTGAAAAATTTTCCAATAAGTTAACTTTACAGACTTTTAAGGGATGGCTTTTAGATTAATGGAAATATGACTTGGATTTAAATTCAGCTCATTAAGTCATCAATTATATTGTTGCTGCGGCATCATCCTGTGTTTAATGGTACCAGTGCACACAATAAAAAAGGAACAGCTTGAGGAAGCTGTTCGCTTTGGGGTGAGCTGAGCCCAACGCTTAACAAGATTTAGTCTGAACAGTGATGGCAGAGCTGGGGCTCCACGGTGTGGAGGTGAGGGGGCACAGAAGCGGGTGTGTCCCTCAGTGTGGCATGGCGGTCACACAGCAAGAAGGCCCTTCCTGAGCTTCCTGTTGCTTTTCTTCACTCAGCTTTGATGCAGTATGTTTGTCAGCTTCCCATCGCTTTTCTTGGCAGCTCACATTCTTTCCACTTCCTGCTTTGAGTCCTTCCCAACTTGACTCCATCTGTTCAAACTCAGGCTTGACATTCTCTCTGATCTTTGCACTCTTTGCCGTCCTCCTGGGACCCTGGCGCTCACTGCAACCTGGAGCTCCTACTAGAACCCTTGGATAGTGAGAAATTGTCCCCTTTGTGGATAAGAGAAGGGTAAAGTGGTCTTTTCTAGTACAGGGCACAAGCTCATATTGTTTTGGACTGAATGCTCTTGTTGAAATCCCAATCCCCTAGTGTGATATCATAAGGACATGAGGCCACCATTTGCCAATAACTATTTCTTGTCTAGAAACTTTGCTGAGTATATTCCATGATCAACATTAATTAAAATCCTTTAGTGGGTGATTAAGCCATGAGGATGGAGCCCTTGTGTGAGGATTAGTGCCCAATACATTACCCCAGAGAGCTCCTTCACTCTTTTATCATGTAACAATAGTGCAGGGACCTGCCCATGCAGATGTCTTGACCTCAGATTTGCAGCTTCCTGGACTGTGAGACACAGACATCTCTTGTCTCAGCCATCCATTCTTACGTTGCAGCAGTTTGGATGGATGAGACCCATGTACTCAAAGCCCAAGAGGGAAGGCTAGGATCCCGCCTCACAAGCCCTGGGGTTGAGCGTCTGTGTGCAGTGCACACAATGGCTTTGTTGTCCTTTAGTATCTCAATCCTTTATGTCCCTCACTTGCCTGTTTACGGCTAACCCTTTCACATCACTTCTGAGGTGCCTTTGATCCCTTTCTTCCTGTCCTGTTCTTGTTGAATGCATCCTGAGAGAACAAAAGAATGCTGGCATTTGATGTGTCCCTGGGTCATCAGCCTAGGGTCTGAAGCGGGAGATGCAGGCAGCATTCTTAGAGCACTGCCATGGGAGGGGTATAGCATCTGCTGAATGGATGGATGGATGCAGCTTCCTTCCAGCCAGTCCATGAGTGAGTCTCCATCACGTTCTTCTGCTCCTGCCCGGTGCTGAGGGTTACACCTGCAGCCACACATCCATCTACCCGGATGCCAGCACTTTTGGTGCTGTGGAGACACAGCTTTTCTTCACCCAAGAATGGACTTTTCTCAAAGATTCCATGGAAGGCCTCTCTCCCTGCTTCTTGACCCGCATTCAAGTATCAGGTGTTTATCTAGGAATTTCTTACCTCCTGCCTCACTAAACCCAGAGCTTGAGGCTGAGTCCTGTCAGTGTTGACAGTCTTCAATAGTTTTACATCCTCATGGACACACAACTGCTTCACAGCTCAGAGAAAGATGTATCCTTTCTTCCCTTCCAGGCAATTCCTTTCACTCATGGTGTGAGTTATGACCCTGGCCATTCTGTCAGCAAACACTTGGCCTGTTTTCTCTCTGCTGTGCCTTTCAGACTGTTTCTGACCTTGGCCCCACCCCATCTCCTTGCCTAGCTTTCCCAACAGTTTCCAGGAGGGTGTACCTTCCCCAGCAAGTTACCTCTAGGCCTCCTCTGTTGGTTGTTGATAGGGAATGGATTCCAAACACTGTCATAGCTTGTCTCCACATTCCGGGCTCATTGGAAAATATCAGTTTCGTTTTCCTAACTCTTCGTCCGTCTTTGCAATAGCACATGGAAATGCTCTGTGTTATTTTATCATACTTCCAGCCGGGTCCTTCATGTGTGGGTGGCTGTCACGTGACATTCCTTGCCCTCTGTACCCTCACGGTAGAATTCAGTGGTGAGAAGCACCTCTGACTGTGAGTTCATGTAGTCTGTCATCTTCCCCATGTCCTTTCTCTCCTAGTGATTCAGGTTATATGATTCATCTCTCTTCCCTTCTGGAGCTAAACTTTCATGAAGATACAACCTCGGTTGGATCAGTGTGTGTGTGTGTGTGTGTGTGTGTGTGTGTGTGTGTGTGTGTGTGTATGTGTGTGTGTGTCCATCCTTCTGTGAGTGTGGTGGACGTTCATGGGCCAGAGGATGTCAGGGGTTCATCTTTAATACTCCCTGCCTTATTCCTTTGAGACAGGGTCTCACACTGAAATTTAAGGTATTTGGTGGTGTGAATAAGGCCCGGAATCCTCCTGTGTCTGTCCCCAGTGATGGGGTTCTAGGTACAAGTATGTGGTCTGGCCTGACTTTGTACATGGGTGCTGGGGATTTGAACTCAGGTCCTCATGCTTGTTCAGGAAGCATTCTTGTTTGCTGAGCCATCTCTTTATCCCCAGTTACATATTTTTATGTCCCTTTGTGCATGAAAATTTGGAAAAATAGTTAATTCTGATATTATTTATTGTCCATACAGTGACTGTTTTTTTAAAAATATTTGGGACAGAGTACAATAAAGGCCAAGTATATTATGGGATTGATAAAATAAATATAAAGGTCAAAATATAGGAGAAAAGTCGATAAGAAATGTGAACTGCCAGTTCTCACTCACAGAAGGATATTAAGTTGGCCAAAGGCCCTTAGGAAACTTTCTATTTCTCCAGGACTTTAAGCAATATAGCTGAAACAGCCACACACAGCCATGCAAAGACAGCAACACCAGGCAGTGAAGAGACCATGGGGCGAGCACCCCTGTGTAACCCCAACCATATCTGAGTGTGTGAAAACTCCCTGCTGGCTACCTAGCTAACGCTTGATAGAATCATTAGATATTTCTGTAATAGAAATTTTCTTTTGAAAAGATTTATTTTAAATTGTGTGTGTGTGAGTGCGTGTGTGTGTGTGTATGTATGTATGTGTGTGCACATATGATCTTGTGAGAGAGAGAGAGACAGAGACAGAGACAGAGATAGAGAGAGATTGTGTGCACATGTGTGCAGGTGCTGGCAGAGGCCAGAGACGTAAGCTCTCCTGGGGCTTCAGGCAGTTGTGGGCTGTCTGATGTAGGTGCTGGGAACCGAACATGGTTCCTCTGCAAGAGCTGATTGCACTGTTAACAAGTGAACCATCTATCCAGTCCTACAATTTTATTCCTAAAAATAATTATAAGTAAATGAATGTAATTTATACATATGTATTTGGTTTATTTTGTTAACACCAAAAGCCTTCATCTTAGTGTAATTCTTTATTTTTATCCCCAACACAATATTCTCTCTCTCTTATACACACACACACACACACACACACACACACACACACACACACACATTTCAAGATAACAATATCAATGCTGTAACTAATGAAAGGGAGACAGAAGTTTAGGATTCCTTTGAGGCATTTTGAGCCTTAGGTCACATCCATTACAGAGACACCAACAAGACATTATGCTTTGAGAGTACTGTAAAAATTTCTTCTCTATGTTGCTGTGCCAACACACAGATATTGTTTTTATTTGTTTTCAGTCTGATAGATCATATTTTTAGAAAATTAACTTGGCTTTGGAAAGTTTGCAAAACATCATATAGATTCGAAGTCAAGATAAGGTGCATTCATTCAGCAAGACTCAGCTTGTGCTCTTGGCCCTGCCTGAGCGTCCCTGCTGGTCCCACTGCCCTAACGGGTAACCCAGTTCTGCATCCTAGGTTTTCCCACTAAGTTTATGCTGTAGATTACTCCATAGCAGAGTGGGGGAGAGGGAGACAGACAGATGACAGAGACAGACAGACAGACAGACTCACCCCTTTCACAGTGTCCCTATGAGAATAGGCCATTGTGTGTTTTTGCTGGTGAGCCTTTGTTACTTGGCCTGAGGTCAGATTCTGCTGGTCTGAGGAGTGATGCTCCTGTGGTTGTAACCTCACTAGGAGGCTACACTGGACTCCCCACCCCCCCCCCCACCGCTGTGTGAGCAGTGTGACCCCAATGATACCTGAATGTATTGAAAACCCCCTGCTGGCTACCTAGCTAACGCTTGACAGAATCATTAGATATTTCTGTAATAGCAATTTTCTTTTCAAAAAGATTTATTTTAAATTGTGCCAGTAACCCCAGTGGTCCCCCATCTCCCACCCCCACCCCCACTGCAATGGGGTTACAGAAGCCTGTGCTCAAACCCATTTTTTTTCACACAGGTTCTGGGAATTTGAACTCAAGTCCTCATACTTGTGTGGCAATCACCCTGAGCCATCTTCCCAGCCCTGACTCTGTGATTTTTAAAGATGAAAAGTATCTTGTTTTATTTTTCCCTCTGTCACCCCAGAGAAAAGCAAAGTCAATTACAGTAGGATAACTCATTTACATAACTACTAATTTCATTTAAGGGATTTCTGCCAAGCGCTGATCTCCACAATTGCCAATTAGATCAAATGATGGATAGTTTGGGCATCTGACACCCCCCACCCCCAGCCAAAGACTGCCAGTAGTAGACAGCTGGGGTGACACCCTGGCCCCACACTCATTGTATTGAAGGAGCACACTGACGGTAACCCAGAGAGATGGTTTTGGGGAGGACATGCAGAATGTGGGCTTTGGTTGGGTGGCTGGGATGAGGGGAGGGCGTGGGAAAGCAGAGCTTGACTCCAGAGTGGATGTTCTTTAGAAATGGAGCTGACTCAATGACTTGATATTGTAATCAATCTCATTGAAAGGATGGATGATCAAAACAGGACCAAAGCCTCAGTTGGTAAATAGTTGGTAAAGTCTCTCCTATCAGTTGGAATGAGAGAACAGATATTTTGTGGCCTGGATAATATCCATGATTTGTACATGTTTAAAATTCACCTTATTCATATCTCCATACATGACATCACAAAGTGGTCTTCTTTAATGGAATTTTTTTTCCCCTGTAAATAATACAAACAGTATTCAGTAAGAGAACACCAAACCTATTGGGCAAGTCCACAGGCACACCAAGTCCAGAGTGTGTTTCACCAGTACCCAGACAACTGCATCTCTGTTCTTAGAATATGCCTGTAGCTGAGACCCGGAACCCATCCCAAGAGCGCCAGAGATAACTTGTACTGCTTGGCAGTTGCAATGCTGGGGAAAATGATGGTGTTTGTTATTTTAGCATTTTATTTTTCACATTGTAAATTTTGGAATCTTGTCACATGGGTTCCAGTGTTCCATCAACAAGATCCGTCATGAGAGCCACGTTATGAGTCAGCCTAGATGCCCATAAACAGATGTGTGTATAAGAAAAACGTGGTGTGTACATATAAAGATGTATTATCCAGTAATAAAGAAGGAAAAAGAGCTGGCCATGGCGGTAGCTTGTGTCCCTAATCCCGGCACTCAGAGGGCAGAAGTGGGTGGATTTCTGTGAGTTCGAAGCCAGCATGGTCTACATAATGAGTTCCAGGACAGCCAGAGCTACATAGTGAGACCTTGTCTCAAAAAAAAAAAAAAAAAAAAAAAAAAAAATCAAAAATAAGGAAGAGGAAGAGGAGGAGGAAGTAAAGGAGGAGCATGAGTGTAAAAGGGGAGCTATTTAGGAAGAGAAGAGCCAATGTGAAGGAGGGAGATGAGGGGTCACTGCAGGGGGAGGGGCAAGTGGGGTGAGTGTACATAGTATTCCATAATGTCAAAAGTAAAAATAAAATGAAGCGGAAGTAGACATAAGCCACAGAGAAGAGGCTACCCTTCACTCCCCATGGCAAGTTGGGACTGAGAGTCACCAGGACATCTCAGGTCTAACAAGAGATGGTGGCTTGGATGCTCCCCAGAGTCCTGGCGTATGTAAGGCTCTGGACCATCTCAGCACATAAATGATTTGCATTCCATGTTTTACAAATACGGATTAGAAAACAAGAAATTCGTATTTGGGTAGCTAGCAACCTGAATGCTGAGCACAGGTATCACACCTACCTGGAAGGCTGTTGTGACAATGATCTGATGTGGTAATGCGTTTTCACAGCACAAGGTGTGCTTCCCAGCGAATGGGAAATACCCAATAAACAGAGGTCAACCTTTATAATGGGTCTGATTTTCTTCCCTAGTAAATACTTCTGATGTTTTTATTCATTTGGACATTTTTGTTGTCATTGTTGTTGTTACTTAAAAATTTTCATTTTAATGATCTGAGTTTAGTAACAAATACTCAAAACTGTCTTTTACATTGCCATGTGTGGAATTATGAACTATGGAATTCTGGGCTACAAACACAGGTTTCTTTGTATTCTTTGCCTCAGTTGTTGTCATTTATGGAGATGGAAACATGCGCTTGTGAACAGAGATGTCACGCGTTGCACTACTGAGTTAATGCACAAACAGCAGCTTATGCTCTTCCCGAGTGTGCTCATGGCTAGTGTTCCTGAGTCGGGAGCAGCTATCCTGGCTGCTCCACTGTGTTTGAGATGCGTGTTGTGAAACAAAACATTTAAAACAAAAATTGCCTTCTACAGCTGCAATCAAATCCACAGCACACATATTTGAAACAAAGCTGAATCGATAACTCTAGCCCTGGCTTCATCAGGGGACCAAATAAGTAGAAATCGGGTTATAAGGAAAAGGAGAGGGAGACCCCTTCTGCCACACTCTTCAGAAATAGTAATGAACACAAACAACCACAAAAGAATTTGTTTTACTATCTGGATTTGTATTCAGAGATACAAGTTAGAATTTATTGGTACCCCTCAAAATGATTATGTATAGTAAGAGAAAACTTCAGCTTATTCTATGGGAGAGGCCTTACTCCTTCTGAATGGAGACAAAGCAGGAGTGAATTGAGGAGGGGCGGGGTACAAGGGGGATCGGGGGAGAGAATGGGAGGAGAGGACAGAGGGGAAACTGGTTGGTATGTAAAATAAACTTTAAAAATTAATAAAAATTAAAAAAAGAAGTGGAGCTTGAAAAATAGTCCTAATGTGTAAATCTACCTATACATTTTCAAGTTTTAGGAATTTAAATAAATTTGTAGTTTTAAGAGTAGTATGAAAATTTTATAAAGCATTTTAAAATATTTCCCATCTTATCAATATTTCCTATTCATAGGAACATTGTTTCTATTTCAACATACTGTGATAAATCATCATAAACTCATGACTTCTCTGGGGCTCAGGTGGGCAGTAACTGGGTTCCAGGAACTTGGAAAGTGGTTGTAGACATTTGGTACTTGATTGATTCAGCCACAGAGACAAGGCATGCTCCTCCAAGCCTTCTCCCTCACACACTGTGTCATCTGATTGGATCCGATTCCCTGGACTTATGGAGCAAACCCAATGGGACCAACATAAAAACAAAACAAAACCATGTTCTGACCACTGTCCAGTGTGAACCGCCAACCGAGTTCTGTCCGGTGCTGCCACTTGTGGCCTTTAGGGCTGATTAGGAGTGGAATTCTGCCAACATTTTCTTTTTGCAATTTCTTTTTGATTTGAGGATGGAAATTGGAACTTGCAGGCTCCATGCTAGGGTTGGATACAGCTGAGAGTGTCTCTCAGAGTCAGGTACTTGAAGCTTGGTCCTCAGTGTAGTGCTGTTGAGGTGGTGAAGCCATAAAGAATAAGGGCAAGGTAGAAAGTTCCTGTGGGCATTTCCCCCAGAAAGGACTAATGCTGGACCCTTGCAATGAGTTCTCCAGAGACCAAGCTTTTATGAAATAGGCCCTGAGTCCTCTGGCTTCCATCTTGCCCTCTCTTCCATTCTCTCACCCCTGTGGTGCCACCAAGAAATACTCCAAATGCTGAGCAGGTAGGGCTACCCTGACTTGAGCTATGTGCTAAATAGACTTATCTATAAAGTACCCTACCTCAAGTATTTTGCCATGGCAACAGAACACAGACTCTGACAAACCATGATGGAGCTGTTAATCTAGAATCGGCAAAATGGCACTCACAAAACACCAGTCGAACACTTGAGCATGAAAAACAAGGACAAGGGGAAATCCAGTTATAGATACTGTTATGATGGGAAGTCAGTTGAGTTGAAAATAAGATTATTCTGTGGTGTCTGGGTGGGCGCAATGTGATCACAAGTGCCCAAGGAGTGAAGACCAAGGCAGGTGAGACATGTGGTGTGAAGGAGGTAGTCCTGATTGGTAGTTTTGGGCTCTGAAGACTTGAACCTTGACTGCATCTGTGTGCAGGGGACTTCTGACCTCAAGCATTTGTTAGATACTCAATCTGTGCTTCGTAAAGCTGCCATGGACCCTGTGGCTTGTTATAGTAGCATCAGGACTAACTTAGACACCTTGCACTTTCCAGGTTCTGAGAGAAGCCTGGGGAACAGAGGTGTGACTGAGATGTACTTGCCTGACAGACACATGATCTCCCTGGAGAGGAATCAAAGGTGACTGTGAAGCAGCCAGGGAACTCCTGAGACCCTAGGACCTCCTTGTCTCAGCTGCTGTATCCATACTGCTGGGCAGCATGTCACCCCAGAGAGAGGAAACAGGGCTGGAAATGCAGTGAGGAGATGGCTGCTGGAGACGGCTCCCTCTCCCGGTGCTTACTCCAGTAACTCTCATCACAGATCAAAAATGTACTCCAGCTGATTGCAGGGATGTTGTATTTCCATAGTTTAACCCCTTCCCAATCAGCTGGGTTTTAGGACTGGCTTTGGATCAGTGTGCTCAGGTATGAGGTTAGGTAACATCCCAAAGTCTTTTTCATCCAGGCTGGATTGTTTGGTGATATATTATGTGCCCCAGTAAAGTTTGCTTGGGGATCAGAGGACAAAGCCAGCCACTATATTAAACATAGAGATCAGGAAGTGGTAGCACACACCTTTAATCCTAGCATTTGGGAGGCAGAGATCCATTAGGATCTCTGTGAGTTCAAGGTCACACTGGGAACAGAGCCAGGCGTGGTAGCACATGCCTTTAATCCCAGAGCTAGGAAGGAAGGAAGATGGCAGGGCACAGGAAGGTGTATAAGATGTGGGTAAACAGGAAGTCTCTCTCTTGAGAGAGGATTTTGTAGATGTAAGAACATGGCTAGCTTGTTCTGTTTCTCTGATCTTTCAGCTTTTACCCCAATATCTGGCTCTGGGTTTTCTATTAAGACATTTCAAGATTCATTTACAGATCATCTGGGCTGTGGGCACCCAGGGATTGGTGTGGTATGGCATTCTTGGTGAAATAGTTTCACTTAGTCTTGTCTTCATGATGTCACTGGAGCAGTGGGGTTGGGGGAAGTTTGAGATTGGACAAGGTCAGAAGAGGACATGCCGGCCTTTGGGAAAGTGGACAGGCCAGAAGTCAGAGCAAAGATCTGTATCACAGAGACTCACAAAATCACTGATTGGCCATATAAGCAGAGCTCTGGTCAGGGAGGGCCATGGTGCCTCATTCTACCTTGCAAGCTGGCGTGAGCCAGAGGAAAGAGAAAAAGATGGATTTTACTTGATTAGATTGTGACCACTTTCCAGTCTAAACTCAAGGTCAAGCCATCCATCTGTCTCCATCTCCTCATCATGAATCTATCACACTCAGGTTAGCAGGCCCCAGGCCTGCAAATGTTGAGCTGAGCAGAGGTAAAGAAAAACCCAGGCAGCAAGAGCATCCTTTATCCTTCTTACTCGGGAGTGTGAAGCTGCTGCAGGATGTGGAGTCCAGTGGCTGTCCCTTTCAGAGGAACCCACAAGGCCTTGCTCTGCAGCAGGAGTTTGTTCTATGTTCCAACTTCTGAAAAGCATGTCCTACCCTCTCATATTGCAGTTCCTTGGGCAGTTGGTGCCTGGCAGGTGTGCATTTTTCTTTGTTAGATGCCTGTCCTTTTATCTCTCAGTGATGTGATGAAATGCATCCATTCACTTATTCAATCATCACTGATTCTTGACAACTTTCTGCTTGGTGTTTCCATGAAGGGAAAACAGTCTGTTTTAGCCAGTGTTCTCTAGAATGGAACAGAGAGAATGAGTATGTATTACAGGAGTCCGTGGTGAAATCATTAGTATTCGGTACTTACATGAGTATATATTGCAAAGAGGATTTATTAGAACAGTTTGTATAATAGGGGCTGGGTAGTCCAACAGTGGCAGAGGTAGCTGCTTAGCCAGCAAAGATGCCTCAGAGATCTTAATCAGGTACTGAAGGCTGGAGGGTTCCTGGGGAGTCAGTCATCATCAGTGCACATTGGGAAGGCGAAGGAGTCAGGTTTTCATGTCAGAAGGATGACAGCAGCACCAATAAGGAAATAGATGCTCTCACCAGCAAGAGCCACAGACAACTGGCAGGCAGCAATGCTTTTCCTTAGACCTCCTTATATCTGCGCCTCAGCTGGAAGGGATGGCCCACTCTGTGGAGGTGGGGCCTTTCCCTCTGGTTAATCCTTCCTGGAAATGCCTCCTAGACCCTCCCATAGGTGTGTCTTGAAGTTGATTTCAGATCCAATCTCTTGACTGTTAAGATTTACCATCACACCCATATACCTTAGTAAGAGAAATACTACTGAGCAAGGAGTTAGCAGATGCATGAGTTCAGGATACCAGGATGCTCTGGGGCAAGGCAGGCAACAGAGAGGATGCCCAGTCGTGTAGGAGGTCTGGAGAGCCTCTGCATGCTGGAGTGAAGGGAGGGGAGCTAGGTGCCCTGCTGGACATAGGGGCAGGGTCCTTCACAGAGTTGGTAAGGTGCTGACACCAGATGACCCCCTTCTCTAGGAAGAGGTTCTCATCCAGGCTGCACAAGGCTTGGGACCACAGGATGCTTCACTCACAGGGATTTCCAGCAAGAATAGATTTAGGGGGGCTGAAGGCAATCTGATGGTAACGTATGTCTTTTGTGCTGTTTTGCACATGGGGACAAAGTGTGACTCAGAATCATCTTACATAAACCTGACTTAGGACTTGCATTTGCAGAAAAGCAACCACAGTAGATGGCCCACATTCACGATGAGCATAGCAGCATTTTGACGAGATCAAAACCAGTTGAGATGTTTGGTAATGAGCAATGTAGCCTCTGCAGAGGGGCGGGAATGAGAAAAATGTCACAATCCCGTAATATAGCCACGGCAACTGAAGCATTCATTTGCCAAATAATGGGTTCTTTATATTTTGCACAAAGATTGTTCTGTCAGAGCAGCTAGTGTGTAAGATATGAAAAGGAACAATCTACCAGGTAATGTGGAGAAGAATGTAATTTTGCGACCCTTGATAGAGCAGGAGGCCAGAAATTGAGATTGAGGGAGAACACTGCTCTCTGCTGAGAGATGAACAGTGTACACAGAGACTGCATCTCCGCTTCCTCTTCTTTCCCTTTTATTTCAATGGTTTTAAAAAATGTAAAACATTAGAATGTAAAGAGGTCTTAAGAGGACAGAAAAGGAAAAAAAAGAGTTTAAACCGTAAGAATTCTTTACCTTCTTTTATGTAAAAATGAGCAGCTCACACAATGTGTTCTTGGGTAAAAATTAAATGAGTCAAGAAAAGTCAGTTAAGTCTCTAATCCATGGAAATTCAGATTTCTATTTTAAAAGAAAACATGTAGCTGGTATGTGTTAGTTATCTGTCCTATGGTAAGTGACCCCACCAAAAATGCATTTAAATAACAATTTAATTTGGGACCTCAGAGTATGCCTTCTGTGTTTTTTCTTTTTCTTCTCTCTCTCTCTCTCTCTCTCTCTCTCTCTCTCTCTCTCTCTCTCTCTCTTACTATTTTTTCCATACAATATATTTGGGTCATATTTTTTCTTCCCCCAACTCCTCCCAGATTTTCAGCACATCCCTATCCACCCCACTCAACTTTATGTTTTCTCTCTCTGTCTCTTTAAGACAAACAAAAAGCCAAAAGCCAAAAGCCAAAATGCCAAAAGCCAAAAGCCAAAAAAAAAAAAAAAAAAAAAAAAAAGCCAAAATGAGACAAAAGGCCCACATATTAAAAAACAAAACAAACATTGTAGTGTTCATTGGGTGTTGTTTATTTGTTGGCTTCCCTGTCCTTTGGGGTCAGCTCCATCCCTAGTCAACCTTAAAGGTTCTGTGGGTGAGGATTTGGCTGGCCCCTGTCTCTGCATCTCTCAAACATCTGTGCATGAGGTGAGACCTGTAGCCAGAAAGTTTCTCCAGTCATGCCAAGCCCCCACAGTCCCATGGTCCACTGATAAAATGGTCACTCAGAAGCTTATATTAATTATAGCTGCTCAGCCATTAGCTCAGGCTTACTACTGACTAGCTCTTACACTTAAATTAACCCATCATTCTTATCTATGTTTAGCTACATGGCTTGGTATCTTTCCTTAGTTCTGCCTTGTCATTTTGCTTCCTTTGTGTCTGGCTTGCAACTCCTGACTCTGCTCTTCCTCTTCCTAGTATTCTCCTCATCTGCTTGCCCCACCTATACTTCCTGCCTGGCTACTAGCCAATCAGAGCAACACATATTCACAGCATACAGAATGACATCCCATAGCACTTCCCCTTTTCTGTCTAATTAAAAAGGATGATTTTTAACTTTAACATAGTAAAATTACATATAACAAAACAGTTATCAAGCAAGAATTACAGTTACAATATCTAGTCTATTTATATTTGGCAAATTTAAAGAAAATATTCTATCATATATTTGTGAGTCTAAGGTTTCATATTTAATTTATCTTTTATCATAACCAAGGAAAATTATAACTATTTAGTCTTCAACTACATCAAAGACTCCTGAAGGCTATAATATTACCTAAGTAAACAGGAAGAGCATTGTAAGTGACTTCCAAAAAATCTAGAAATAACAGAGACAGCTGTCTGCCTGGACACTCACCCCATGTTCCTCTGTAACTTTGGGGCATCCATCTTCAGCCTATAGGCCCAGTCTCTCTGTTGCTTCTTCCTGTGTCTTGTAGAATGTCTGGCAGTCTCCTCTGTGAAGCAGGAATCTGAAGGACCATTTTGTCTTGTTTTGGCAAATTCAGTGGTCATTTTTCTATGGGTCCCACATGTCCAGTCAATACATTTTGTCAAGTAGTCCAGACAAGAACAGTTTCTTGCCCAAATGGCTAACTTTTGCCAAGAAGAGGATAAACTCCATATGGAATTTCTTCAATGCCCATCATGTTCCTTGAAGTAATTAGTGCTGCCAGGAGCAGATGCATCTCATTGTCCAGAAGAGTCTAAGTTTTTAAAACATTTAAAATACCATATTCTGTAGGTCTTTGAAGTGTTTGAAGATTACCTACCTAATTGAAATATACCTACATAATCTAGAAAACTTAACTAACATGACTATAAGTTTGATTATCATAGATGATAATTATTAATCTGTATTTCTTAATTATGCATTACAGTTTCAAATGAGTTGTACAAACACAATACCTTAAACAAGAGTAGAAATATAATGGTTTAACAAAATTAACTTTAAATTTGTATCAACAAACTAAAATCCATAGCAATGTAAAACATTTCAAATAAGTTGTTATTCTTTAAAAGATTAAAAAAAATCTACCATTTTATCCTATCATATCTATAGCCTATCCTCCTTTTTTCTTTAGAAAGATATTGACTATGACCAATAAAAATTTGTAACCAACCTCCTAAACAAAGACAAACATCCATAATCCATATTTTGGGAATTTGGGCGTAGTATTCTAGGCTACTTCCTGCTGACTGTGGGCACTGTTAGTCTTATGGGGACACAAAGAAAATTTTAGGATTATGGTCAAATCCTGACTGGAGTGGTCTGTGAGGCTGTATTCTCTGAGCCAGTAGCCTTGAAACTGTTCTGGATGTTGGGTCATCTGGAGAACTCTCAGGGGGTCTTGGCTGGTCAAACCATATTAACCTGGAAGCAATCCATATGTTCTCATCTTCTGTGGAAACAAAAGTAGAACCTCTTTTCCAAAGCAACATATCCTTAGACATAAATTTTGAAGTCAAGTTACCCTTAAAATATACATATTGGTTTAACTGAGTAGCCTTTATAATCAAATGTCTCTCTATAGTTAAAAATCCCAAAGACAATATAATCCAGACTCTCTGTGTGATTAATATCTCTACATGGCTCTTTAAAGACTTAGTTTTTAAAACTATCTATTTGTTTATATAGCTACATATATTTCTTGATCTCTCTCTTCCAAGCCTACATGCATTTTTACACATAATGTAAACCATTTAGAGGTTTATTTCATCTGAATCCATCTTATTGTGACTCTATAGCTTTAAACTGCAGAGTGGCTAGGACAGAAGTGACAGCCTTGGCAACTGATTCCACCCATCTCAGTTTCCCAGCATGGCAACTTTACATTTACTGCCAGCTCTGGGAGCCCTGTTCACCACTGACTCTGGGAAGCAGTGGTTCTATGCTTCCAACAAGCAGCGTGTAGCCCAGAAACTTTTTTTTTTTTTTTTGTCTGTACTAGCAAAAGCTAAATCCATCATGCAGTGCACTGTGTGGCTTGGAGACATCACTGTGTACTGTGGTGGGAATCCGCCATGCTGCTTAGCTTATGGTGGCTGGTAGCCAGCTTCATCTCACAGGCAGCTGTCAGGAGATGAGTCTGTATGCTGGTATGGGCATGAGACTGTGAGACTAGGAAGCCTAGTGTGGCTCCATTTTTGTGTGTTCAGAATCTTTAAGCTTTCCTTGATGTATGTGGTGAGTGCCAAATGTATTCAGAAGTTTTCCTGTGTCCTGCCTGGTCCTGCAGCTGCTCAGACCCAAGTAAACACACAGAGGCTTATATTAATTATGAACTGTATGGCTATGGCCCATGGCTCAATTTTCTTGCCAGCTAGCTCTTATAACTAAACTCAGCCCATCTCTGTTAATCTATATGTCACTATGTGTTCTGTGGCTTTACTTGTGTGCCATCACATGCTGCTCCCTGGATGGCAGGATGGAATCTCTTGCCTCTCCTTTCTCCTTTCACTCTCTCCCTTGGATTTTCCTGCCTGGCTCTATCCTGCCCTGCCATAGGCCAATGCAGCTTTATTTATCAACCAATCAGAGCAACATATATTCACAGCATACAGAATGACATTCCACAGCAGAGACCTGTGGTTTGATCTGAAGGCTGGCTGGGTGGAGCAACTTCTCTGAGCTCTATACTGAGGCAGGTCTGATGGCTGCTGGCCCATGGCTGCCCTCAGTTCTTCACCCTATGGGCCTCTCAAAGAGCATCAGGGAGCATGGCACCTGACACCCCCAGCCTGAGTGAGGAGAGAGCATGTGAAGAGTGTGGAGAATGGAAGCCACGGTCTTCCTGTGAATTAGCCCGAGAACTGACATTCTTTTGATACAACTTTTGATGTATTCTATTCACTAGATGGCAGCTACTAGGGTCAAGGCCATACTTAAGGGGAGAGGGTGGGATTATCAGGAATCCTACAGACTTCCAAGCACCAGCTGGGCTGTGTCTATCCCCAGGACAGGAAGCCACTATTCTCTGTTCATGCTGTTTGAGAAGAGAAATTTGAAGTGATGCTGTATCATTTTTGTAGCATGAATCTTAAAGGTTCTTATTAATAAAACTCAAACCCGAGGCCAGTTATTGGGGTGAATGCTGGAAGATCAGAGAAGCAGAACAAGCCACAGCTACCTCACCTTGCTAGTTCCTCAGGTGATTCTGTTTCCTCAGGCTGGAAGCTTCTGAGTCCTCCTCCACATGAATCTCAGCTGAACTGTGTTGCTCCAAAGCCTGACTGCTTAACCAACCAAATGCTTAACTAACTACATGCTTTTACTCCTTTAGTTCCTGGTCCTCACGCCTTGTATACGTTTCTCTTTCTGCCCCCTCTCCCTGGGATTAGATCCGGCTAGCTCTGCCTCCCAAGTGCTGGGATTAAAGGTGTGTACTACCACTGCCCAACTTCTGTTATGGCTTACTCTTCCCATTTTCTAGCCACCATTTCTGGCTTTGTTCTAGTGGCTGTCTGTTCTCTGACCCCAGATATGTTTATTTCGGGGAACACACAATATTTCAGGGAACACAATACCCACCACACATTTTAGAGAATAGCCAAAAGGAAAATTTGAGCAAAAAAATATGTCTTTAATGTGAGAGAAGAAAGAAAGGAAGGGTGAGATTGATCCAACAATACTTTGGATGAATTCCCAATGACAGTCATCTGGGACAGGGCACTATGTCCCTGGCTGGCTTTGGCCCAGGGCACTGTGTCTTCCCTTGGTCCAAGAAGGGAAATGTAGGAAATGCTCATGTTCCTTGTCTCCATGGGAGGCACCTGTTCCATATGCTCTGCTAACTGCTCTCCTTGCTGCTTTCAGAGTATCCAGGTGTAGGGTAGTGTCTCAGATTCTCAAGTGTCCCCTGGGGCAACAAGAGAAGTAGCTACATTTTCCTGAAGTCAGTTCATCTCTATAGTTTCCTAAAACTCAGTTGTACCTGTGGCTTGCTAGACTGCACTGAACTTCAGGGAGGTGTAGGTAAGCTCCCCCAGTAACAAAGGGTCAGCGGGTGGCCCCTGGTCTTCAGTTGTCCTTGGTTTGAACTGGCAGCTATCTACACACACGCCCTCTGCCTCAGGTCCCTGGGGTCTAAGGGAAAGTCTGTAGTTCTCACTGTGGGAGGTGAATTCTCATTATGGGCCTCCTCCTGAGATGAGAGGCCAGTGTGATGATGTATCCCGCTTGCTCTCAAGTTTGCAAAGACTCTGAAGCAGGAAGCTGCCCAGGGACACTCATCCTGACTTTCTGTGCATCTATCTGTCTGTACAGCTGTCTGTCCTCCACAGACACCGCTCTCACCGAGAGCCTGGGGCAGGGTGTGCAGGGCTTCCCGGCTGGGGATGGTGGGGGCTCACCTGACATCTCTGGATACCAACCTTGAGTCTCTGCCCTCTTTCTCTCAAGCTTCCTTTTATGAGAGTTGTTTTCTAGATAGTATGGAGAGCGTTGCTGTAAGACCTCACAGATCTCCCCTACTTCTGTGCCTGGCTTTCTGCCTTCTTAGGTAGCAGGTCTCTCTGGAAGTGAGAGTCAGGATGGGCCTTGGTGGTAGAGCATAGGCAGTGGTGAATGTGTGTATGAATGTGAGTGTGTAATTATGGGGTGCTTGAGTGTGTATGAGTGTGTATGGCAGGAATATTGAGCAAGTATGACAGGGAATGTGATGGGCATGTAAGGTGGTGGTCTGGATAGCATGTGATGGACATTACTTGCCACCTAAAGACCTCATGGTTTTTCACATTTCAACAGTGTTGGGTAGAAATCACTCAGGCAAGGGCTGTGTTTCCAGAGTCCCAGAGGCTAAAAGCAGAGCAGAATGCTCATCAGAAGCAGTTCTCAGAGAAGTGGAAGCAGGCCACTCTTGGTGCCCCTACTGTGTGCAGCTCATCAGGAGGAGAAAAGACCAGAAAGGCTGGGGGGTGGGGGAGTGGAGTGGGGGAGTGAGTAATGTAGGATCCTACTATGCCCAGGCCTCAGTGCAGCGGAATAATAGTTCTGGTTGCTGCCCTGTATGCAGAGGCTCTCTGCCTCTCTCTGGGCTGAACAGTGGTGCTGTTTGAAGTCCTGGAGTTGGTAAGGACATTGGGGTGAACACTTGTTTGTACACAAGTCACTCTTCTGAAAGCCCGGGGTTGAGGGACTTTGCAGCTGCACGTAAAGAGGAAAGACTTGAAGATTTACAAATAAAATGCTGTAATCAGATCTCTGTCTTTCACTGTCTGTCTCTCTTCCTTCTCAGCAGGAAGGATGGGACTTGGATGCTTTGCAAATGTTCTACTGCCCAGCAGCATTACAATCCTTTACAGAACTGACATCCCACTTAAAATCAGAATTCAGACTTTGGTTCTGATAGGAGGGTTCATGCTTATGATTCTCACAGAAGGGACTCTTGGACTGTGTGACTTAATGATCTTTGCTTCCTACTTTAAGTTTTTGTTTAAGGTCATTCCTTGGACTTCTGGGAGCCCAGACCATTGAGTGCATGTTTGATGTGTTCTCCGACCCCTCCAGGCCCATGTGGCTGTACTGTCTTGACTTTCCATGTGAGGAGAGTCAAGCGTGGGGAGGCTTCTCCAGGCCCCCCCACCACCACCATGAGGAGGTTGGAGAGTTGGATGTTCCCCATCATCTGTGTTATGCAAACTTCTGCCAGATAGGGCTTCTGCACAATCTTTCCCGGGATATCTGCTTTTGGTAGGTAGGGACCGTGAACATGGAAGTCAATCAACAACGTTTGGGTTGAATACACAATTAGAACTGAACCATGAGGTGAGGTAATTGAATCTTAAAAGAAGTGGTTTTGTGTTGAGGCGGAGAGTCTGTTTTCAATGGTAGTGTTCAGTTAAACCCTGATATCGGAAGGAAGTAATACATGGCCTAGTTGCTAGGAAGACAAATTCATGACTCACCAAAGGCAACAATGGGTTTCTGACAAATGGTGTTTCTTCAAACAACTGTACTTTAGTATTATGAGTTATTTTTAATTTCTCCTTCAACATGAAAAACAATTCAGATCTGATTGCATCTTTTAAAAATGTCAAGTGTGATCGTTAACCATTTTTGTATCATCTCTGCTGGTGGGAGCCAAAGGAGATGGATAAACACATCCCAAGTCAGTGTGTAGCTCTCCGGGGGCCCTTCAGGATGACCTCAGCCACTCTGCTGGGGAGTGCCTGAGCAATGAATGGCAGCCACAGTAAGAGGGTTGTCAAGGCCAGCCTGGGCTACGTGAGACCCCTGTCTCAATTAGAAAAGAGCTGGAGGGAGAAAGGAATGGTTTTATGAAGTTTCTGCTTAGCTAGAAGGCCAGGTGGCTCAGGGCCAGACCTTGTGCTTACTTAAATCTCTGTGTATTTGGGGTGGGGAAGATTCCCAGTTGGTCACTGACTGTCCCTGGATAGTTTCAGGTCACTTCAAATCTGTTTTCTACATTTGAAAATGGAGATTTATGGTAAGCCTTTATAAGTATTTTCTTGGAAATATGCAGATGAAGGCACTGAAACAGAAACCAAAGTGTACAAAAATTCTTCTCATCACACAATCCTCCCCCACGTGACGTTTTGTCAAAAGGGCCAACACACAACATCAATTCCGTGTCTACAGGTGCCACATAAAGCAGTCACTGGCCACCACAGCATGTGGGCTGATGGTTTTATTTGTGATATAAGCGTATCTGTCAGTGATTCTCCACAGTTGCTTCTGTATTGCAATAGCAGAACTGAGTTGTGGCTGCCCTCTCTGCCCCAGCCTGCACAGCCTAACCTGTGCATCCTGTCACCCTTTACAGAAAACACTTCCCGACCACTAAAGGAAAATATAAACACCGTCAGTGTTCTAGAAATTGATGTCTAAATATAATCCGCTTGAGCTGGCCGGATGACAGGGACACACAAACATTAGGCAGAGACGTGCAGAGGCAAGTCAACAACAGTTCTCTCCGGAAAGCCATCTCCCTCTCCACAGTGGGTGAGGGTGGTGAGGAGAGGTCCAAGAGAAATCTGTGTCTTTCACCAGACCCAAGGCTATGGGAAAATTCACCTCTGTGGCGTTCCTCATGGCTTTCTCTGCCTGATGGCCTGCCCGGGCAAGTTAACAAACAAACAAACAAACAAACAAAACCACCACAGAAGGGATTTCTCTGTAAAGTGCCATGTTGTGGGAGGTGACGGTTCAGAGCTGTGTTTAGCCCTGAGTTATCCTAACAGCGATTTGTCCAGGGATCCATTTAAAGTGACAGATCTTTTCACCTTCCTAACCTGAGATCACTTGGAGTCTTGAGTACTTCGTTTAAATAACATTTATTACAACTTTGTTTAAACAACATTTATTACAACTTGCAACATTAGGAGTACAGGTGAGAATGATAATCTACCCATTCTCAAACTTGAGGCATGGGAATTGACATAGAGATAGAAAGGGAAGTCAATGAAAAGTTGAAGCTGTCCTGTGTGAACAGGACAGTTCTAATAACTATCATCTCCTTTTCCTCTTTGCAGCCATAGCATTGGCTAAATGAACTTATAAAACATTCCAAAGTTGAGAAAAATCTGTATGAAGATGAAATTTAAATGAATATTCAGTATAGATTGCATATAAGACCCATAAAGATTTATTGCCCTTATTTCAAACATCATTGAAATTAGACTTAATTATCTGTGCAGTTTGCTGGAAATAGCATTTTTGATGAAGTATATGCCATTAATATTAAAATAGAAATGTACCAAGCTGGTTTTCTTAAAAAAAAAAATCCTTAAAAAGTATAATTTCTAAGTTGTATCCTTGAAAAAGCCCCTCTTTTTCCCTTTCTCATCCCACAGTCTTGCCTCCCCTAACTCTTAATTTGGCAGGTAACCCTTTGAGTTTGTGTGCTTGTTTTCTGTTAGACCGCAGCAATTTGAGTGGCCACACGGGTTCAAGAGGATGCCCAGAATGCTCCCACAAGAGGAGGAAACAGCTTGCCTCTTCAGTGATTTTAGACTTTGAAAGAACATAGGTTAATGGCTTTTTATTAGTGGACTTTTCTCTAGGGAGAAGTAATCCTGTATTTTCTCAGAATATGCCTGTGTCTATACCACACGGAGGGAAGCTGAAATTTATCAAGTTAATTAACTTGGCTATTCCTACCGAGTAATCAGATTCTGCTGTTCCCTTTTTATGAGGGCTCCTCTCTCAAGGAGACAGTGTGAAGGCCACATGGCCAGAGCTCCAGTCATGTTTTCTCTCCTCACGGGAATGTTCTTCACAGATGTGAAATGCATCTGCCATCTAGTCCCTTCAAATTCATGAACCATCTTCTAGAATCTTCTTCAGGACTCTCCAAGAACACCTACCTTGAGGTTTGGGCCTGTGATCTGCCTACTGTCCTGCGCCTTTGTTGATTGTTTCTGGGCCCCTGTTTAACCATCTGTCTTTGCTGTTCACCTAACCAACTCCATCCCTTGTCGTAATGGAGTCTTTTCCTGATTTCTGAAGCCAGACCAGTCTTTACTCTCTCTTGTATCAAGCTGCTCTATTAAAATTACTATAAGGTATTTGGAGACCTACCATGTATAATACAAGGAAACACAGTGAATCGGCAAAGTGTTCTGAGAATGGGCTGGCCACTCAGCAAGAGAACTCCTCTTAAGGGAACAAGTTCATAGTGGCTAGTCTGTTGGGATGGGATGGGTGACTTTTGTTGTTGTTGCTAAAGACACTTGGCTTTGTTTGTTTGTTTGATTACTTATTTATTTGTTTATTTTTGGTTTTTTGAGACAGTGTTTCTTTGTGTAACCTTGGCTGTCCTGGAACCTTCTTTGTAGAGCAGGCTGGTCTCAGACTCACAGAAATCCTCCTGCCTCTGTCTCCTGAGTGCTGGAATGACAGGCGTATGCCACCACTGCCTGGCTGGGATGTGTGATATTTTAAAAGTTGCTCTGTGGCAGAAAGAGAGACCAAAGTGCCTCAAGGTAACTAGAGTTCTATCCATGAAAAATCAGCAGGTGCTGGGTGAGGGCAACAGAGAAGAGGACCTTTGCAGGGTTGGGGTGGCTTGTGACAATTGGCTGATTGAGGTGATGTAAATGCCCCAGTTATACATGAGTGCCTCACGGGTGACTGGGGTCCACACAGTTCCAATTGTGTTGAGGTTGCGAGTTTCTGGTACTATGTTGACTTGGTGATTCCGTTGAAGAGAAACCTCATTCTCCTGGTTAAAGCCAAGAGGCCATCAGTGGGCTTATTAACAGCTGGGCACGAACAGGGGCACTGCTGAGCCCCACACCCCAGACTATGGTGCTTATTTGTCAATATTTGTGAGATGCCTCTGGAGGTCACCAGAGCTGACTGTAGGTGGGGATAATATGAGTGTCTGGGAACCACTCTCAGAAGAAGATGACACACAGAGCCAGTCCCATTGACATGGCTTCGACTCTAAACACAGTATTGATGAGAAACAAGGGAGACAAGGACCCGTGGAGGGACCCAGAAACCCAGAAGTCACTCAGCTGAGTGAATGGGCAAGAATGTTAATCTGTCAACTCTAGAACTTGCAATAGTTCTAGCTGATTCAGTTCATTAGAGTCCATCCGAGTTAGCCTTTCCTTTCACAAACTCATGCTTCTATTAGGTGAATAACCCCAAGTTAACTAACATTTCTGTCAGTAATAGCTGGTGTTTGCCTCAGTTTTCTGTGTAACAAATTACCACAGATCTGAGTGCTCAGACCAGCACACGGTGATCATGTGCTCCCTGGTCCTGCTGCTCAGAGTCTTGGCAGGTTGAAATGACTGTGTCTCTGGGACTGGAGTCTTATTTGAGGCTCAGGGTTTGGAATCTCTAGGCTTGCATTAGGTTGATGGAATTTATTTCCTGTGGCTGTTGCCTAGTGCTGTCTTGACTACTGAGGCCATGTGCAGGTGGCTCCTGGGACTGCTCATAACATGGACAGCCCATGAACTCACAAATATGTCCTGTGACTTCACCTTCTTCCGAGTCCTCTCTGATTCAGTAGGACCTTTTAATTACCAGTGATGATGGGTTAGTAACCTACTCCCAAGGTCTAAATGCTCAGAAGTCGTAGAAGCCATCTTGAATCATGCCTCCCATGGCATCCATGTGTAATTTGTTCTCAGTTCCTGGAAAGATGTTGTATCTGTTTATTTATACTGCTATAATAAAATACTTGAGACTGGGTAACTTACTGTGAACGGAAATTTATTTCCCCCAGTGCTGAAGGCTGGACTCTACCAAAGGAGCCTGCATTCCGTATGTAGTGATGAATTCCTTGTTTTGACCTTGTAGAGAAGACATGTAGCCAGTTCCCTGTAGCTCTTTACAGGCATGAATCTAGTTGTTTTCAATCTGTGCGTCATGACTCCTGTCTATCAGATATTTACATTAGGATTCATAACAGTAGCAAAATTACAGTTATGTGTAGCAATGAAAATAATTTTATGGTTGGGGATCACCACAACATGAAGGACATTAGGAAGGCTGAAAACCACTGCATTACTCCATGCATGAAGCTAAAACCTCCAGGACTTAATATTCATGCCTAATACCATCCTCTTAATGACATCACATTGGTGGTCAAGTGTGAGCGTATGACTATGGGAGAGGAGGACAGCTGCCTACCGCTCAGTCATGCCAGGCTGCTGTCTACTGTCCAGCTTTCTCATGAGAGCCATCAGAGGACCTATGCTGTGGGAAGATTGAGTGGCTGGTGCTGTTGTCCTTTCTTGGAGTGTTTTGATGGTTCAAGGTCAGCTTGCTTCTCGGACTTCAGGGCCACCCTTCCCTACACCAAGCATGTTCTCTCTTCTTTGATTGTGTGGAATTGACTTTTAATTCCTCAAGGTTGGAAGAAAAGAACTGGAGGAAATAGGAGATGCCTGGAGAATAACCTGCCAGTGCTCTGTATTCAGAAGCCATCCTTTAAGGGACAGGAAAGGGCCATCCATCAAGAAGAGTGGTCACAAAGACTGTGGACTCCAGACAAATGCCCATCGTTCATGCCACCCAGCCTCAGGGAGGCATCAGTCTGGCGCCCTTGCTGCATGGCAATCGTAGGCGACACCACCTCAAAAGAGCAAGCCTTCATGGGTTTACATCTTGTTAGCTGCTCCCTAGGTCTCCCAGTGACAGTTTTATCCTGTTTTGCTTTGTTCTTACGTGTGCACGGCTGACTCAGAAAGCATCTCTGACATGTCTCTGCAGCTGGCGCTTAGAGCATTAAGCTGATTCCATGAGGTCATTAATGTCAAACCTAAAACAATCAGCCTGTGTGGGCAACCATGCCCAGACAGCCGCAGAGAAGGCCGATGTGCCTGGCATGTTTGGATGTAACATTTCCCTTCGTTTGCCTTTACAACAGCCCCTTGGCTCCCAGGTTATGAATAATGAGAAATTTACTCATGCCCTGAAAACATGACATTTGCAAATCATACCATCCTTTCAGTCCTAAGAAAATACCACATTGTTCTAGGCTGACACATTTTGTTTTCAGGTAGGAAAGTGGTTATCTGTTGGCTTACCTCAGAGAGTCTACAACGGACTGAACATTATCATAATGCATAAATAATTTAGGTGCGAGTGTCCTTATGGGTTTAAATCAAAAGGACAATATATGCTTCTGAATTTGCAAGTGTGTTGAAATTTATATAACGTTTCCTAAGGAAGTCTGTGACCTGCAGGACTACTCAAATGATTCGGATCTTTCTAGCTGTTGGGAGGCATCAGCACCCAGGTGCTCTGCCTTCACTGACAGGTTTTAAGAAGATACACATTTACTGTGCTGAGCAGAAGGGATCTATTTAAAATGCTGGCCATGTTCACAGGCATGTCCAGCTCATGGCTTTCAGACTACACGTGGCAATATGCTAGTGAGGATAGCTACAATTGTGATACAGCATAAAATTATAAATTTATTTTAAACATTGTGAGGTGTGTATATGTGCCTGTGTGCATGCTCATGCATGTTATATGTTCCTTCTGTGCATGTGTACATACTTGCTTTCATGTAAAAGCCAGGGGTCGATATCTGATGTCATTTTCACTTGCTCTTCATGTATTTTTGGAAGGACAGGATCTCTTACTGATCCAGGAGTTCACTGGTCAGCTAGTGTGGCTGGCCAGTGAGTTTTAGAGATATGCTTGTCTCTGCCTCCCCTACCAATACAGGCTTCCGCTCTTGGCTTTTTACATGGGTTCTGGGGATCTGAACTCGGGTCTTCGTACCTGTATGGCAGAAACTTTGCCAGCTGACTCATCTCCCCAACCCAGTCTTTTTGATAGCTCAATTGTGTGGTTTGCAGAGTATAAACTTTGTAGATGAGAGCATAGTGTCTCATTGTCAAAAAGCTGGACATGTCTAGCACATTGCTTCTCTGTGTGCAGGCACCAGGATTGCCTGGTGGAGAGTTGCAGCAGACGCTGGGTTCCCTAACCCTCCCCCAGTGTTTGTGGTCCAAGGTCTCTGACTGTGCCCTCACATGCTGATTATACTTTCAGAAGAACCGTGCTAGAGGACAAAGGACTCCTCGTGGGGAAGGCTGGGTTTCTCTTTAGGGAAGTGTTATCATGGAGCCTCTCTGTGGATACATTTGACTCCCACTTAAGCTAGCTCTGATTCCAAAGGTGAACCCAGTGAGTAGCAAGGGAAGGGCAAGCTGTGTGTGATGAAGAAACTGTTGTCGTTGGAGTTGGGTTCACCAATGGCAGGAAGAGGGTGAGAGGGTAAGGATGAAATCATAGTAATGGTGATGTCAGACTTACAGTAGATGTAGAGACTAAGAGATTTCCTGAGGCCAAGAAGGGCCAATGAATTCCCAGAAACCTTCAACATCCCATGTTCAGTTTGCTTTCCCTGAGCTGTGCTTATTCCCATCTGTCCTGTACCCCCACCTCCACCACTCACCCCAATATTTGCTGGAGACCTGACATGTGGGATAGGATCTGGCTGGCTTTGGGATATGACCACTTTCTTGTAGCTCCTCGGTATTCCCCAGAGCTCTGCTTCTGCCCCCAGCCTCCATGCTGAACCCAAGCTGGGTGTTAGCAGGACCCATTGAGAGTTCCTTCCTGTCAGCTCCTGAGTAGCAGCCTATAAGGCAGACTTTCAGAGTGTGAACATGGCTAGGGATGATTTCTTTTTTAATTTTATTTTTACTTCTGTGTGTACACAGGCGTGTAGGTACCCATGGAAGCAAGAAGAGGGTGTAAAATCCCCTGGAGCTTGATGTGGGTGCTGGAAACAGAATTCTGATCCTCTGCAAGAGCATCAGGTGCTTTTAACCCATGAGCCATCCATCTCTAGGGGACATTTTCTTGCCATTCAGATACCAGGACCCACCCAGCCCTTTTGGCTAGAATTGGGGAGACAGGGTGCTGAATCTAGGTGCTAAAGAGAGGACCAGTGGATGCTGGTAGCCCAGGTAAGTTTGGGCAAAGAGTTCTTTATGGAACAAACGAGTGCTCTTTTGGTACTTGGGGTGAACGAGGCAGGGAAGAATGGCAGTAGTCTGAAGGCAGATAACGGGGTTAATGTGCACAGAGAGAAAGGTGGCCTTCGCCCAGGAGCCCTCAGAGAGTGCAGGTTCCTCTAGGTCTCTGGTCCCTCTAAACCAGTTTCTAAGAGGGGCAAGTGTGCATTTGGCAACATGTGTGGGTAGCTTGGGGTGTGATGGGAGGGGTCACTGCTGACGTTTATCATAGAGGCCAGCGAGGCTGCTGGGTACCCTGGTGTGCATGAGACAATCTGATGATACATACCACCTGGTCCCAGAGCTCAGGGTCCTGATGGTGCAGTCCCACCTGGTCCCAGAGCTCAGGGTCCTGATGATGCATACCACCTGCTCCCAGTAGTCCCTGAGGCGTGGCTCTGAATCTTCAGTGTCAGCATCACCGGGGACCTGTGAGTTTGTTAGTCTCAACCACTGAGCCCATCTATCAGACTTTCTAGTTAGATTTCACAGGTCTGGGCCAGGCCGGGCATCCACTGCGGGTCATTCCAGGGCCAACCACCACCAAGAACACCTGCTGAGGTGGGAAACAGCTCCCGAGGTGGTCTGTACAGTGAGAGAGTGGCTCAATTCAGCTTCACACAAGGACATGATGGATTGTGGACTTGTCACTTTAAGCCTGGAGCTCACAGCCTAGGGAATCAGGCCAACCTCTCTCCTAGATCTGACAGGCCCCAGCCTGGAAGAGTAAACTGACAGGCAGGTCTCTAGGGGTACGAGTGGGGGTATATACAGGAGACACAGCCACAATTCCCCCTAAAGCCCTGGTTCCCTAGCACACAGCCAGAATGACAGAAGATAACAAACTTTCTCCCTGTCTCTGAAGACCCTGACTGAGCTGTGTCAGTCTCCTGATAGCCTGTAGCCACACCATGTGTTATTTTTGTAGCCTCCTGGGAGAGGAGGGGGTGTTATGAATGTCAGACTTCTTTGTTCTGAGATTCCACTGTGTGTATCCTTTAGCTTTTTAAAAAGAGAGACCCCTATAAAGTCCCCCCCCCCAACAAAAAAAATGGCTCCTGGATCTGCCGGGGATGTCCAGAGTCTAAGGAAGACAGATCCTATTTGTATCTGTGCTTTTTCAAGGGTGAAAGGTTATAGTTTCCTCCACTTCCTGCTCAAGCTGGGAAAGATTTTATTTTCCACTTTAAAGGTACATTTGATATTCATGGACATACCATGGTGGCTGTACATCCTCTCTGGGCCACAGATCGGCCATTTTTTTTTCCTGGCAGAACCCACTGTATTCTCAATGCCTTACCCAACAACGGTTGAGCTTTAAACTAGTTTAAGCTGGCCTACTCTTTGCTCCTCTCATCCCTTATCCCAGCAAGAGAAGTTTCTTTGTATAAATGCCAGGTGGACTGGACTTTGAGGAGAAAGCTTTGTTATGCCTGAAAAAGGACAGTATTTTTCCCAACTTTTTTATTCTCATGTGAAGAGGCATTTCTACAGTGAGGAGCAGCCTGATGCATCTTGGGATCTTTGCCAGGCTGCTGGGAGGACACAGGTACACACGAGGGCCATTGCATCAGCAAACCAGGTATCCCAGAACATGGAGAGCCCTGTCCAGTCCTTGGGGAGCATCTCCCAGCAAACCAGGTATCCCAGAACAAGGAGAGCCCTGTCCAGTCCTTGGTCAGCCATTGTTTCACCACTGCTGTCAGCATTCAGACCCACTTCTTGGAATCCTGGCCAATAAGCAGATA
Source organism: Onychomys torridus (assembly GCF_903995425.1). Lineage (NCBI taxonomy): Eukaryota > Metazoa > Chordata > Mammalia > Rodentia > Cricetidae > Onychomys > Onychomys torridus. The sequence continues at coordinate 56,930,373 of NC_050461.1, forward strand.
ATACCCTGGCCCACCCAGCGTCCTGACGTCATCCTATGTTCCTGTTCCATTTAAGAAAGAACTCCTCCCACTTTGTGCTCCCCCCTCCACCTCCTTTTTTTTTTTTTTTTTTCTTTTAGAGACGGGGCTTTCTAGACCAGGCTAGCCTCAAACTCAAGAGACCCACCTGTCTCAGCCAGAGTGCTGGGATTAAAGGCATGTGCTACTACACCCAGCTAGTTATTTTTTGGGAGGTGGGGGGAGGGCAGGGTCTGCTATATAGCCTAGCTGTCCTGGAACTAGAGATCCTTTTGCTTCTGCCTCCCAAGTGCTGGGATGACAGGCAGCGCCACTGTGCCTGACTTCTTTATCTTCCTCAGTCCCTCTCTCTCCTTCCCTCCCTCCCTCCCTCCCTCCCTCCTTCCCCTTTCACTTTCCCCCACCAAATAAACTCTCCACTCTCCACTGAGTGCTCTCTGCCTGGCATCTCTGTCTCTCACCCACCGAGACAGGGCACCTTGGCTCCACCCACCAAGTTCTCTCTGTCTCTCTGTCTCTCTGTGTCTCTCTCTCTGTCTCTCTCTCTCCCACAACAGCTACAACTCCATTTGTGTGGGAAGTATGAGTGTGTGTTCTTCTGTAATGACGTTACTGACCCATTCAGGTTGTTTGGAGCTCCCCAGCAGCAAAGGTGGCTCCAGAGATTGCTCTGGCCTCTGTGTCCCTGGTTGCTGACTTTCTCCTACTCATGGTGTGAGATCTTGATGAGTCTGTGAAGTGTGCTGGTGGGGGTGGGGCGGGGGTTAATGATCTCCACTCTGCTGCTGAGGGTTACAGCTCAGAGAGGTGAAGGGACACGCCAGGGCTGCTCCCAGCTTAGCAAGAGGCTGGACCTTGTGTTCTCCTTGCACTCCACTGCGGTTCCAAGAGTGGACACAAACAAGGGCTCTGTCAGCCAGAGTGAGGGCAGAGCCTCTTGTCCCCAGCATGCCGTGTCAGCCCTCAGGGCTAATGCACTAAAGCAAATCACTTCTGCTGATTTGCTGTGTGCATGGGACTGTAGTGGGAATGGAAACCAATTGGAACGCTCGGTTTCTGTGCCTCGCTAAGGACACAGCTAGACTATGCTGCCAGAACTGGGTGCTGTGTGAGAACCAGAGTTATGTTTTAATTTTTAACTACTGTGCCTGAGACATCCGTGAAACAAAAATGTCTCTGACCTATAAGCCCTTTGCCCAGGGACAGCTAGTTCCTAAAATGCTGGAGGCTGTTGTTTATGGGAGATAACACAAGTCATGTTTTCTCTACCCTACACACATTTGTTTGACCCAACTACACCAGATGTGCTTGGTCACATGTTGGTGGGAAGAATGTAGGCAGGACATATGTCAGGATGTAAACTTGCCCCTGATTGGACCCGATGGGAAATTCAGTGAATTGTGGGTTTTGCCTTTTTAAGTCCCTGAAAACTGTGACTTGGGGCCATTTTCTGGAAACCCTGAGATGGATCTGTCCAGAGAATCCATCAACCTGGCCAGGATTTAACTAAGGCTTGGTTCAAATTTGACTTTAAATCATGGTAGTGGTCTTATTCTCCACTGGTAGGATTACCAAGTGTGTGTTAGCAGGTTCTAACCAGGGGGGTATGGGTGTGACAGGTGTGGCATAGCAGTGTGGGATGGTGTGTGTGGGGGAGCCTACCTCTGGTCCCTCTTGAACACAGTAAGCCAAAAATTAGTAAGAACACCATGTACTTTAGGCAAAAGCAGAGCATCCAAGAGCTGAACCTGGCTTGGCTGTTAGCTGTGAGGACTTTAATAAGTCACTGTCCATCTGACCTCTGTTTCCTCTCATGGGGAAGGGAGGGCTGACATCCAGCTCACCCATCAGTAAAATGGTAAGAGGCACAGGATGGGGGCTTGAGGGACAAGTTGGTCATCAGACTTGTGTTGAGTATTTAACATTCTTTGGTCAGTTGCCAGCATTTTAAAGCCAAGAATTGTCACATGAAAATTTGGACTTTATCGATGAAGCAGGAGGATGTGTCTGGAAAGACTTCAACCGTAGTCATGGCTGACCAGGCTAAAGGTTGAGGACCCCTTCTGGGTGGGTCTAACCTATTACTGCATTGACACACAACATTGTCACCTACCGAGTTCACATGGGAGAACTGTGCAGTAAACTGAAAATAAAAATCAAGATAGAACCTCATAATGCTTTGCATATGTTTATGACTGTGTTGTACCGCCATTGTAGCCCTCTTCCATGGCACATGGCCTATGGGCTGTAGGTGGACATGCCTGGGTTGAGACACTCCTGTCTGTGTCTGTGTCCTGTATCACAGTGGACCTACTTTGTATGGCTTACTCCCTGGCCCTTTGAAGGTTTTCAAGTCTTGTGTTACACACTTACAATGTGCTTTTATGACAGGATTTAAGAGTTCTAGAATAACATCTAGACTGGAAAAAGTGAGCATGAGCTACCTCCCCAGCACTTGTCGGGTACGAACCCAAAGCTACACACCAGATTACATCAGGAACCCATGTTTGTACATCCCCAGCAACAGCCAAATCATGAGGGAGGAAGATTGTGATTGACAAGGAGCAGTAACAGGGAAATCCCACTCACTTGGCATCTTCGGCTCCAGGTTCACTGCAGGGAACTCTGCTGACCTCAGCCATCCATAAGAGCTTTGCATCCCTTTGAGGGAATCACCACGCCCTCCTGGGGGACCCACTTACATGACCTGTGCCCACTGCTCCCCTGAGCTGCAGCTCTCTGCACTGGGCCAGAGAGCTGGCAGCCATAATTAATACCCAGAATGTGTGGGAGCACCAGAAGAGCAGCGGCTAGCATACCCCACTCAGTTCTTCTAGTGAGATCTGCCTTGGGGAGACACCAATTCTAACAGGCGCCATAGCACTAAGCAGCAAAATGCCTCAGGGTGAAGCTGGGTCAGGTTGAAGGGGCTCCCTAAAGGATGTTGACATGGTGGGGGGCAGGGAGGGGCTGATTCTGACAGTCCCACGGGAGAAAACAGTTTGCAGAGCAGTTTAAAGCTCGGAGTCCAGGAGAAGAACAGAGTATGAGAAATGGATCACTGAGAATAAATTATGTTTAATTCAAGTAAGAGGCAGGCCCACCCAGCCGCTCCACTGCAGAAGTCAGAGGCGAGCCTGGCCACTTGGAACATGGTTACAGTTTGGCTCTCAGAAAACAAAGGCTCTTCCTAAGTGTGCAAAGAAAGATGGGAATAGAAGTGGATGAAAGCCAACGACGGGGCTTCAAACAATTCATTTCCATTCTGTTCAGTTCAAGCAGGTATTTACTATCCTAACTCATTTTGAAATGCTGTGTATTTCACATTTCTCATTGTGGTCATGAATAAAGGAAGTCCTCCATTGGAAGGTGTGTGGCAATTCTTCCCCTTGCAGGAATGCTTTGAGGCATTTGTTTGCATACGCCCTTGGGTCTCTAGTGCAAGATGAAGAGGATGCTGTGGGCTGCAGAGAGCCAGGGTCACGGTGGATGGGTGCTGCCCACAGATCATCTCCGCAGGCGAGGCTCAGCCAGTGAAATGCTGAGGGTATAAGAGCAGCTGACACAGCACACTGCAGAGTAATCCTTCTTTTATGCTCTGTGCTGGGCAGTCTGCTGAAAGCATGCTTTGCAGAGACAAGCCTTTCATGAAAGAGTTCATGGTAGAGGTCAGAAGAAGGTCATAGAGGTGGCTAAATATGGAAAATAAGAGCCATGAGGAGTGAATAAGGGAGTTCTCAGAGTGGACCTGGACTGGAAACACCCCTGGGACATGATCACAAATGCAGATTCTGGCCCTTCACAAGAACTGCATCAGGATGGCTGAGGGTGGGCCCCCACAACCTCTGAGGCTTTCCATGTGGGGATTAACTTGGCTATTTTAAGAACTGCTCTCAATTTTGGTAAAAAGATTAAAAGCGTTCTCTAAATTATTCATATCTTTACTTTCTTAATATCCAAAGACAACAGATAATGTTGGGAATTTCTCTTTAGAGAATGAGACATGCACCTGTTTCAGGATGGGAGCCTTTGGCCTCCCAGCTCTCCTTCACTAAGAATGCTCTTATCCATAGTTCTGCCTCTGGAGGGGCTGGGAGCATGGCGGGCCTGAGGGGTGTTGCTGTGGGGTTGCAATGGCTTCATCTGTCCTTGGAACATTCCCAGGGTCTGATGTGGATTTCTGGGGAACCGGTGTTTCCGTGACAAGTGTAGCTGCTTCTCCTGTCCCTTTGTTTCCCAGGCTTGAGTTTTTCTAGGGGAGAGACTATGCTGGACAGGTGGCTTTGATGCAGCGCATGCATTGCTGGTTTCACCCTTGGTGGGGCTCATCCTGAGCTGACAGTGCACCTGGCCCTACAGCTCCTGCTCCTTCTAGACAGTCACTTCTGAACAGGGCAGTGCAGTATGGTGACTTGGACAATGAACCCACCATGCAACACTTCTTTTGCTGTGAGGTGGGGCTGCTGTTAAATTGCTGTGCTCTGTGGGATTATAGACAGTGAAGAATCGTGGTGCACTTAAACAGTAGATCTGCCTGAGACCCTGAAATCAGGAGGCAGCTAAGCCAGGCTACAGGCACATTTGTTTCAGTGAGATAATCAATGGCCCTTACAAAGTGGAAAGGGGGTTTGATTTATCAGCACACTCCAGGTAGACAACTGGTCTACCAGAGAGGTAACACTACACTGAGAGCTCAGCATGGGCCTCAGGTTGGGTGTTCAGTTACAACAGTGATCTCATCAGTCCCAGGGAGAGCAGGCCTTTGGATAGAATGCATAGTTTCCATCTCTGCCACTGTGACTACATCATGCCATTGGAAGAAGGGCCAAGGACAGAGGTTGGCACAAACTACTCTGAATTTTTGCCTACTTATTTATATAGTGCCCTCTAAATATGGACACCTTCCAGATGACATTAACACCTGATTCTTTCTTCTCTCTGTCCATCACCCATGTGTCCATTGTCCGTATGCCTCTACCATTGTGTTCTCTGACTCACATCATCTAACCTTTTTCTCTCCAAGGCTTCTGATCTAACCAGACAACTCACAACTGCCTATGAGATTATTTATGGTCTAGAGTATTTCTCTTATCACTCAGAATTAATGGCCACACATTGTCCAAAGTTCTGCCCATAGAGAGTACTTTTCAAAGATACCCTGATTATCACTACACATTCACACACCTACATGACTTATTTATAACCTAAGCTCAGCCTTTTCTTCTTCCCTAGTGAGCAGACTCAACCTTTATCTGCACAGACACAAGAGAGGGACAGATGCTTGGTGCCCCTGAGGTCCGGTCTGTTGCTCATCCTCTGTGGTCTCTGGCATGCTCTGTGGTCTCACTCTTGCTAGAAACGAGATGAACTATTACCATTTAATAATGGGTTTTTGTAAGTCTGTCTTGACTTAGGCTTTGTTGGGTACAAAATATCAAAGCTTATCACAGGCATCTTTGGTCACATGGTCACTTGTGACTAGGGCCAGGAATTCTGTTTCTACCAGACCTCAGTGGTGCATCTGGTGATAAAAATAGACACATAATTCTCTGCTCAAGGTGGCATGCCCTTGCTGCAGACTCCTAGGAGCTTCACTGTGATTCTGATTGGTCTTGCCCCAACCTCCAGATGCTCTGTGTTCCAAACACTGGAAGACAGCTCCAACATAGACGACTCTGCCAGGTCATACAATCCATGTGGTATGACTGCTTGTAATGCAGCTATGTCCGGAGACCTTTCTTGCTCTAGTCCCACAGGAAGCTGTCAGATCTTCCCATGGGTGGCACATTGGCAGGAGTGATGCCCTATTTTTCATCATGTGAAAATCAGAAAAGGAAATACATTTTTGAGTTGGTGGTACTCACTGTGGTGGTTAACGTGATGTGTCCACTGGACTAGTGACCCCCAGTTCTTTAACCAGACACCAGTCTTCAGCAGTGGACTTTGAAGGTAATGGATGGCCCTCCATAATGTGTGTGGGTGTCACTCAGCTTGTGAAGGAAGGCCTTAGCACTATCTTATAAACCTCATCTTCTGTCCATGTGTTAGCCTACTGCCCCACCTATCTGTGGGTTGTAGACGTGATTATCCCAAATCTGCATGAGTAGAGTGCATCTAGAGTGTATCCCATTTCTCTCTGCAGCCCTGTCTCTCTGAGTCTCTGTTTCCCTTTGTGCACACATGTGCAGTGAATGCATTCTATGGAATGTGAATTATAATGTGTTATAGATTACATATAATTCACACTATCACTTTGCTTTTCTTTGGAAGAACCCGAATGGTTTAAATGATAGGTACATTTTATAGTAAGGCGTCAGGGGAAGAAAGCTGATGTATTGGAAACTTCTAGGGAAAAAATATGAAAACTTTAATACAACAATGAAGTTGTAATATTGAGAAAAATCAAGGAATAAGAGAAAACACAACTCAAATAACATAGCATGTTGTCATCCCTCTGAGTGCGTATATAGTCTTATGGATTGATTCTCTCCTATGTCCGAATGGGTAATTCTTGTCCTATTTATGTGCTTCAGAGCATGCAGTGGGATGAAAAATTCCAGGTTTATTGTATCAAAGGAAGTGTTACCTTGATACCTAAATGTGCCCCAAATGGGACATCATCAGTTATGATGACAACAGCCACAAAAAACATGTACAGGTGAATCTTGCTTATGAATAGTGGGTCATTTCCTCAGGGTCTCTTTGCAGAGTAATCATTATGAAGGAATGTTTGTTCCAAGAATACAGAATGATTTAACCTTAGAGGACCTATTAATATAATTTATTTTGTTAGCAAGACACAAGGAATAACCATATAATTATATTCTATTAGGATACTTTATATCATTGAAAGGCCTTTCTTGATGTTTTTCTTTAAGCACTCCTAGTACATAGGGATTAAAATTCAGTTGAATTACAAAATCTAAGTTTAAGATCTGTTTGAGATTTCAACATGGGATTCTGTTAGCACTCTGGAACTAACCAGCTTAATGCATGCCTGAGGAAGGGTGAGTCCATGAAAACCTTCCTTCTCTTTCTTCCAATACATGTTGCCTGGTCAATGTGTTTGATACAAGAGATTATGTGATTGACAGCCCAGGAAACCTTCTGATAGTGTTCTTCCCATTTTTTTTTTTTTTGTTGTTGTTGTTGTCTGTCTTTGTGGAATATGGCATGTCCAATCCCCAGTGTTTGATTTCCATATGGTTAGTTACTGCTCCTTCTTATAGGTCAGCCCTGGAAATCTGGGATACAAGGGACACACACAGTTTCTGTGGGTGCCATATGTACCAATGTATAATGATCTCTTTTTTTTTTTTAATGTCCTTGGGTTCCATGCCTGACGATAAGTGTGAACCCAGCTTTCACACTTACAGGAAATGTTAAGTAAGGAAGCACTGCTCCAGGACAGATGTAAAGAACGGGGCTTCTGGAAATTTCTTCAAATGTAAACGAGGTGTTTTCTCAGCCTGGTTTTTGAGCATTTCATGTTATTAATGAAAATAGTGATACATTAGCCAATAACATGCTTTTATTTCACAGTGATGTGTGTTGAGGCGGACCTCCCACTATGGTGTTGGTCTTTCTGTATGTCCTTCCAAGTTATCAACACACCTTTCACTCTTGAAAGAAGTTTCTTGAGTTGTTTCATTGGTGATGTCTTCTCTGTTTGCTCTCCTTCATCCTGTGGACTACTGTAATGTGAATATTGGATTCTGTTTCCAGATTCCTTTTTGGGGCTCTTCTCTTGCACACTCTCTCCTCTTTCCTTCCATCCTTCTCTCTCCCCCTTCTTCATCCCTGCCCTTCCTACATCCTCTCTCTTCCTGTCTCCCTCCACTCAAGTTTATCTTCAGTATGCTATGAGATCGGGTGGGTGTAGCCTCTCCTTCAGAGGAGCTGAGGCCCCAGGGTCCCAGTGCTCACATGTTTTTGAAGTATCAGGTGGCATCCTACCCTGCAGTTCATCATCTCTAGAATCTAGGAGGCCCAGGCCTGTATCCAGGTTCCATCTCTTGTATAATGAGAAGACACAACTTAAGCTGCACACACCACTGCTGTTTACATGCTTTTGGGGAGTTCTTTGTCATGTGGCCATGTCTCACTGGTGTGAGGAGTTACAAGATGAACTCCTTATTCTTGGTCTTATGTTTCCACTTGTAAAATGACTGCAGAAGTATTGGTGGAAGTATTAAGGCAACCCTACGTAGTTCAAAGGGAGGTTTATTTTGTGGGGTAACAAGTAAAGGGATAGGTTACAGGGTCTGGGAAAGGTGAAGTGCAGTCCAGGATCCAGGAACTCTGCTCCATCTATCTCCAGCATCCAGGATCCAGGAACCAAAAGAGCTGGCACATCTGGATCTCCGGTATTAAGGGCTCCTCTCTCGGCCCCCGCCTTGTAGGCCTGACAATTACCTGAAGCCTCAATGGGGGTAGTACTTCCAGGTCAAAGCTGGAACAGCTACCCACTACACAGCAGTGCAGAGATACAAGGAGACACTTGGAGTTTTGATCACTCTCTCCCTTGGAAATCCACAGAGCCCTCTGCTTCCCCTTCCTCCTTAAATACCTCTGAAGAAAGAGAGACCTTAAATTTAATCCATTTAATGCCTCCAGGTTAAAGTCCTACTCAATCTTTGGAAGAATAACTTCAGGGAAGCCCTGGCTGACCAGAGAGACAGTGGAGAAACCACAGGAGACCCAGACCCACTGCAGTGTTCCAGAGCTGTGCTGTTCTGACAGCCAGGCTCGGCCTCCCAGCCACTGCCTTTCTGGGAGTAATCAGCTCTCTGGTCCATGGGGGCTCTGTGGGATTAGAATGTTCACAGACACCCTCTTCTTGGCTCCTTCCCACTTAGTCATGAGACCTTATTCAGCTGATAGCCTTTGTGCCTTCCCTGCAGGCCTGGGGACATTAAGAGATTTCAGCTACTTGAACAGCCCCTTTGCAGGCCAGTTGATGTTTCACTGGTAATTCTGTCCACTGGGGGTGAGGATGAGTTGTCCAGTCTATTTTTCTGACCAGTTCCGTGATGTAGGATGCCAGCCAGTGATGCCACCTGGAGAGTTTCATGCTGAGGTCTGTCTGTGCCCAACCCCCACCTCACTAACCAAGCTACTGTGACATGCCCATCATTGCTTTTGGTAGGGCAGTGGCAACTTCAGGGCATCTGAAAAAAATGGTAGGGGTGGAAAGCCCTTATCCTGATTCTTGCCCGCTGAGCTGACTTGTCTGTTCTGCCCAAGAACGCTTCCAAGAGACGACTGAAGATTGATTGGGGTCAGTCTGTCCTCCTGCCGAGGTGCGCTGTCTTCTTGATAGTTGCTTCTAATCACGGCTTTATCTTGGGTCACAGGAGCACTTGGCATCTTCGCCTCTACATGGCTGTCCATGCTGGGACTCTAGCTGGCTGAGCTGTAGGCTTTGGGCACAGGAGGCTTGTAGGCAAAGCTGCTGTCCTTTCTTTTTATTTTCTCTCCATGGTCACTTGAATAGAAAAGCATTGCCCACCCACAGTTCCCGCAGTTGTGATCAGCTGGGGCGTGTGGATAGGAAAACCCTGGAGGGCTTGTCCTGTGGTTCTTCCCATAGCGACCCTGTGCTTGCCTGTAGGATCAGTACTGGTGTGGGAGAAAAGGGAGTTGTTGTGGATTATGGGAGCTCTAGCCACCCGCTCCACATGCCAGGCATGTTTCCACCCATGGTAGCAAGGACCTGGGAAGTGCCCTCCCCCCCCGCCCCCCAGGAAGCTGTGTCACAAGCAGATGATGAGGCCTGCGTTTGGTGTGTCCATCCAGCTTATGCTTTGCCCCATCTGGACACACAGCAAGAGATGCCGTCTAAGTTTTTGTCCTTCATGAGTGTGTGGTTATGTGTGCATGTTCGTGCCTGTGTGTGCCTGTTTGTTAGGCATGTGTATATGTATGTGTGTGTGTGTGAACATGGGTGGAGGCCAGCAGAAGCCGGGGTCAGGTGTCTTAATTGCTGTCCACTTCATTTTTTGAATCAGGGTCTCTCACTGAATCCAGAGTTCATCAATTTAGCTAGGGCAATGGACTGTAGGGATCTTACCATCTCTGTTTCTCCAGAGCACTGCCGTGCTTGGCTTTCATACAGGTGCCAGGGATGAAAGCTCAGGTCGTCATGCTTGCCAGGCAAGGCATTTCACTGAGCCATCTACCCAGCCCTTAGGTTTGTCCTTGAGAGTGAAGGAACCTTGGGAGGAACACAAGCTCCTTCTTGAATCTACAAGTCTGGAGCGTGCCAGCGTGGGTCAGGCCGATTCAGATGTGAAGGGGAATCAGCCTTGCTGGCAGGAATTCAAATCTCATAAACTTCCCTCAGACCTCTGACTTGTGTAATGAAAATTCAGCTGCTAAATCCAATTGAGATCCAAGTAAACAAGAGAGGGAAAGGTGAGCGGGAAAAGGTAAATTAAATCACGAAGCAAATGTCAAGTAGAGGTCAGAGTAGAGGTCAGGCCTGCACTGGGGATGCTCTTATATTCCCTGGGAGCATCTCCTGCTGTGTTTCTGATGGGATCAAAGAAAACTGGTAAGCAGAAGCCGCTACAGTGAAGAGATTTGTGGAATCAATGGCAGAACAAAAGCCTGCCACCTCACGCGTGTCTCCTCACTGTGAACCATCACCATCTAGATGGGTCTTGACTGTCTATGGCTTGTCTCGGATGTGTTTACAATCCCAAGCATTAGCTGAGATTCCCTTCCCATCATACCTGGCCTTGCTGCTCCTGACCTTGCTCGGTTCTGCTTAGGGATCGTGCTTCAGCACAAACAATCTAGCCATCCTGAACTTCATCCCCAGAGATTTGGGAACGGGGGCGATTTTATTTGCTGACTTCTTGTGTCTGACGGGTGGGCTTTAGAATGAATCAGGCAGAGTCTTTCTTCTGGGTAGACTGACTTTCCTCTCAATCCAATAATATCTCCCAGCCTCAGCAATGGCCCTTCTGCTTAGCTGGAAAGCCTGTTGCCACATATAAAAAAGATAAAACTCGATGTTTCCTCTTCTGTCCTCACCACAGACACACAGGCTCAAGGTCACAGGGTTAAGGTTAAAGGTCACCAAGACACTTCTCTGTTTATTCTTGGGCTCAGGAGCAGAGTATCACAGGATCTCAAAGCAGAATTATTGATTAACCAGTGGTTTTAAAGCAAAACAAAGAAGCAGCTTAGCCTAACTCCAAATGCTGCATCATGGCAGGGGAGTGCCATCCTTGGGGTCCTCCTTGGCCCCTGCAAGCTTCATTCTAAGGAGCCAAGTTGTGGCTGTCTGGTAGAGATACAGGCTTATAATGCCCCAGATCAGAGGAGATGTGTCAAGTGAAAAAGAGGAACCTGGGCTCTTATTCAACATGACCTTGTGTGACTGTCAGATAGGCTAATTGTTAGAGGTAATGTTCTGTGTGTGAATCGTCCTCAGATTTTCCAACTGTGAATGGCTGCTAATGAAAGAATCTACAATGGGTCTCAATTCTTCCTGTGAGGCTTGGCAGAGCTTGTTACTCACAGTGATTCTCTAGTATTGGGAGCTAAGCTAAGGGTCCTTTTACTGGATAGTCAGGGCTCTGTCTGCCCATCTGGTCAAGCTCAACAGAGAAGGTCATATGCGTGAAGCAGGGTTCTGAGCTGGGACTTGGGGTAGGGTGTTCCTATGGTGAAGGTGAAGACTGCTTGGCCCAGCCAGGAGTCAGTGCAGCTAGAGAACTTGCTTGCTAAGCAGTGGGCTTGAGGTAGTGACCAAGCACTGCTTGATGGTGGCCCTTCTGGGTAAGAGGGTTGGCTGGATGAATCTGGGGAACAAACTTGTAGGGAGTGAAGAATCATGAATGAATATGTATTGTTGACCCAGGCATGGTCATGCCAAGAACCCCAATACCTCAGTCCCCATAGGAGTGGTAACGCCTTCCCTGGGTGAGGCTCAGAGGGATAGCAAAGCCAGCAGGGTCCAGCATCACCAGCTGGGTATAGCATCACTAGCTGAGTCCAGCATCACTAGCTGAGTCCAGCATCACTAGCTGAGTCCAGCATCACTAGCTGGGGACAGCATCACTAGTTGAGTCCAGCATCACCAGCTGGGTATAGCATCACTAGCTGGGTCCAACATCACCAGCTGGGGACAGTGTCACCAGCTGGGTCCAGCATCATCAGCTGGAGACAGTATCACCAGCTGGGTCCAGCATGACTAGCTAGGTCGAGCATCACCAGCTGGGTCCAGTATCACCAGCTGAATCTAGCATCACCAGCTGAGTCCAGCATCACCAGCTGGGTCCAGCATCACCAGCTGGGTCCAGCATCACCAGCGGGGTCCAGCATCACCAGCGGGGTCCAGCATCACCAGCGGGGTCCAGCATCACTACCTGGGTCCAGCATCACTACCTGGGTCCAGCATCACCAGCAGGGTCCAGCATCACCAGCAGGGTCCAGCATCACCAGCGGGGTCCAGCATCACCAGCGGGGTCCAGCATCACCAGCGGGGTCCAGCATCACCAGCGGGGTCCAGCATCACCAGCTGGGTTCAGCATCACTACCTGGGTCCAGCATCACTACCTGGGTCCAGCATCACCAGCAGGGTCCAGCATCACCAGCGGGGTCCAGCATCACCAGCGGGGTCCAGCATCACCAGCGGGGTCCAGCATCACCAGCGGGGTCCAGCATCACCAGCGGGGTCCAGCATCACCAGCTGGGTTCAGCATCACTACCTGGGTCCAGCATCACTACCTGGGTCCAGCATCACTACCTGGGTCCAGCATCACCAGCGGGGTCCAGCATCACTCTCCCTTGACTGGAACAGTCAATTGCTTAAGGCCATCAGCACTTTTATCAGTCTAGGTTTTTCATGGGATTAAAAGTAAATTAAGTAGTGGATTTCGGGTACATGGCCTCTAATGCTCTGACAAATTTGTCTTGAAGGAGAGAAACAACCCAATAGGAATGGAAATCGACAAAAAAGCCTGCATTGACTCCATCAGTTAATCAACACGGGTGTATTGGCAAGGTGATTAACTCTACCAGGAAACAATCCTGCTTCACATCTGATCTGCTTCACGTCTCAGCGAAAGTGTAGGAGAGGTTTGCCTGCTGGGCCTCACAGCTCTGCACACATGCATTTGGCAGCCTGTGAGAGGGAGCTGGACCTGGGGACAGCACAGATGTGCATGACAGACAGCTATGCCTCAAAATATTGAGCATCTGCCACACCTGAGTCATCTTGTTCATGTTTTGCAACACGCACATTGTACACTCAGAGACACACGAAGACACAGGGCTATCAACTGCAGTCGCGATAGAGTTAAGGTAGTCAGTCAATCTCTGTTTTTACCAACAGTGCAAGCTGCTCTCTTTTCATTGCTTAGTGTATTTTCATCTAGGTTAGTTCATGGATCCCCACTCTGCACATGGGAAACGTGAGGTTCCAAAAGATTTTGACTTCCTCAAATGTAACTACTAGGGGCCATACTGTGACTAGACACAGCCAGTGTCTAAGTCATGTGCTCTGCTTCTAACTATTCATCCCCATTCCCAAGCCTGTAGGGAAAAGCAGACCAATGGGACAGACCGGTGGAAACAAAGGCACTCAGGAGCACTGAGAACATCAAAATGACCTTTTCCCCTGAGCGCTAAGCAGGGGAGAGAGGGCCTCCTGTGGCTCAGGTCAGCCAAACAAAGAACTCCTGTTGATACTGCAGTCCTGAGTGACCATTCACCCCACAGTCCTGCCATGGGAGGAAGTTGCAGCCTGGGGTCTAGCTATGGTGCAAGCCCTGGCTGTTGCCTCTGCTGCCTGCAGCCCTGTGGGGTGGTTGGGCTGGGTGAAGAGGACCCACGGGTTTCATTGAACTGTCCAACCACCGAATCTGAGGGGACGGGAAGATCTGGAGCGACGCAGCATCTTGGCTAGAGCCCATCTGACTGTTCTTCCTAGGGAGCTGAGACAGGGTAAAGAGCTGGGAAGCTTCAGGCCTGGTGGGGGATGGAAGGAAGAGGACCAAGGGTGGGATCATGGGGGGAAGCTGACATCATGGGTGCAGGGCTGGCTGGAGAGTACTAGAGGAATCACTTTAATCTCCAGAATGAGCTCAGAGGTACAGAGTGTAGACACGCAACCTCTGTCCATTCATTTAATATATGGCTGGGCGTCATTGTCGTTGGACTTCCATCTTAGAAAATGACTATTCATAATGGAAGTCTTGGCAAAGGTTTCTTTCTAATCAGCGAAACAGGGGTTGGAGGGCTCGGCGGTGGTACCCTCGCCAGAGGCTTTTAATTTTCGAGAGACGTTAAATTATGCTGCCGCCTGATAGTCGCATACGGGAAGCAATGCAATAAGTCAGAGGGGTGTGCTGCTTTTTCTTTTCGCATTTGACAAGCACAGGAAGTGGCCATTAGCCGAGCCTCTGAGAGCATGTCTGATCTCAGTACTACGCACGCAGTTTCTTAAGTAGTCCCCCAGGCCTAGAAGGAAAGGCTTTGAGGTGTCACAAGCACCCTGGGGACAGAGAACCTGTGCACACATAGTCCACAAACAGATGTCTGTGGCTTGCTTGTCTCAGGTTTTCTTGGGGCTGAAGGCTGGCCTGGCCTTGCAGAGAGGTATGCCGAAGCTGCTGAAAAATAGTTTTGGGCACAGGGGCAAAGAACTTATAAATATCTCATTTCTTACTTTACTCTTGGCTAGCAAGGGCAGTGCACTACACTAAGGTTTCCTGTCCATCATTTCTGCATGAGGGCTGAGGCAAACTACAGGTTCAGATGAGACTAACTACTGCCTGCAGGCTGTAACCTGCCCGTTAGCTTGCAGAACCTCAGAGCAGCAGGCAAGCTCCCAGGACCCTCAGGGAGGGGTTCACCAGAGTGTGAGGGTCTGGGGAGGGCAACGGTGGGTGTGTACCCTCTGCCCCTGCCGCTCATGCACGATCTCAAGGCAGAGGCTGTGTGAACCTTTGAGAGATGGGCCACCTTTTGCTGAAAAGCTGAGGAGATAGGAGGTAACTAAAGTGGACCCCAGAGGATGCCCCAAGCTGAGACGACAGGAGACATTACAGGACCTGCTTGTCCTGTGCAGCATGGCCAGCTGTTGCTTTGCAAGTTCTTTGACATAAGTAATTTTTATGCTTATTATAAAAGTATCTGCAAAGACTCTGTAGACCTCTGCATCCTCCTTGCCTGTTACTGTCAATTGGGGAATCTTTCTAACGCGCCTGAACCTGGCTCTTAGCCCAGACACTCCAGTCTAGTGCATGTGGTGTGTAGACCTTGGCATCAGGACTTTTTGCAGCCCCTCCCCCCCTACAGGGCTGGCATTTGGTGTATCTGTTTAAATGTAAGTTTCTTGTCCAGGTTTTCCATCTCTCCGTACCTTTCTCCTTCCACGCGGTTCCTGCGTTGCTTAGACTTGCCTGGTCAGTGCAGTGGGGCAGGCAGCTAGGTTTCGCTGCTCTGACAAGCAAACCTCACATGCTGTGCTGGAGGGACAGCAAGGCACAATCCTAACAAGTTCCTGAAAGCTAAAAAGGCAGAAATTATAGGAATGCAGCAATGATCATGACTCACGGGCGATGACTTCATCCGTCCAAGATTTTACAGTACAACTGTAATTAATGAGGCAAGTCCATGTAATTTATCTGGTAATCAAGAGAGGTTAATTTCTGGGGTAACTTACAGCCAATAGGGGTTGGCTACAGGATTTGGGAGAGATGAGGTACCATCCAGCTTCCAGGACTATGAGGTATTCAGAAGGGGCCAAACACAAATGCACCTCGAGTCTTAAGGGGCTCCCTCTCAGCCACGCCCCAGGGGCAGGTCATAGGCAAGTATGGCAGTTATCTGCTGTCACACTAGGGGCAATGTTTCAAGGTCAAATCTGGAACCACTACCCACTACATTACAGTCTGGCTAGTTCCTCACAGTCCTGGGATTTAGAGACCAGGTTGGCTGTTTCAAGATAGGAACACTTTGCCTGGATATGGGCACCTCCAGGGTTCTCAGGCTCTTCTCTGACTGCTGCCTTGGTTTGGATTATTCCAATGGCTGGAAGGTTCATTACTTTTCTTTCTCAAATAACAGTGAATGCCATGGTCTGGCTGAAATAGCTGTGATTTTATGTGCCTTGAGTCTCAGGGGTCTGGGAGCCAAGTAGCTCACGGCTACACCGATGCCATCTTGCCTCAGAGGAGTTGACCTACTTCTTTCCCCCTTTTCTGAGCACTTACTTCTGTCTTCATGTAGAATGGACCTGAGTTACAAGCTAGTCTAGGTTGAAACAGAAGGGTCAAGGACAAAGGAAGGAGACATAGGCTCCTCTGGAAGTTCTTTTTCCTTCTTCTTCTGTAAAATAAAGTGTATCTCTAATTGGCAAGTGTCAACAGCAGTATGGGGCAATGACAACCAGTTTAGCGTAGAGGATGGTTGGTCTGAGGTAAAGGAGCACAAATAGGCAGTTCCATATGCACTCTTGAGCTCCACCATGGCTTATGCATCCTCACGGAAGGATGGCGTCTTAGTTAGGGTTTTTATTGCTATGAAGAGACACCATGATCATGGCAACTCTTATAAAGGAAAAATGTTTAATTGGGGTGGCTTACAGTTTCAGAGGCTCAGTCCATTATCATCAAGGAGCATGGCAGCATGCAGGCAGATGGTAGCTGAGAGTCCTATATCTTGCAGGCAACAGGAAATCAACTAAACACAGTAGGTGGTATCCTGAGCATAGGAAACCTCAAAGCCTGCCCCCACAGTGACACACTTCCTCCAACTGGGCCATACCCACTCCAACAAAGCCATACCTCCTAATATAATGCTATTCCCTATGAGATTATGGGGCAATTACTTTCAGACTACCACAGATGACATGTCTAAGAGATTGGGAAAGCATTTTGAACATAGAGGGGAAAGGAGCAGATGTGCCAACCTCTTGCAGGGTAGATAGAGACAGGGCACCTTTTATTCTGGTATTTCCCCTCCAGGAGCAGAGCTGCGGAGGCCTGGAGAAACAACACAGGAGGATTATTCCATGCTGAGTTTATCTCATGACAATATTGTCCAACGAGGTCCAAGAGGTCTGTGCACGTGACAGAGATGAGGGCAGCGATCCACTCCTTTGATGTGAAGAGATTCTGTTTTCCCCATCCCCCCATTTTATTTATTTATTTATTTATTTATTTATTTATTTATTTATTTATTTATTTTTCTATTATCAGCTTGATACAGTATAAATTCTTATCCTAATAGTGAAATGTTTTATTGAGGCTTGCTCAGTAATTGAGTAAAACCAAAACTTATTATAAGCCACAGTCATCCTAGGGTCCCTCCTGCTATATATATAGCCTCTGTGGTTCTGTGGATTGCAGTCTGATTGTTCTTTACTTTATATATAGAATCCACTTATGAGTGAGTACATACCATGTTTGTTCTTCTGGGTTTGGGTTACTTTACTCAGGATGATATTTTCTAGACAAAGAAGCCAAAGCTATACATTGGAAAAAAGAAAGTATCTTCAACAAATGGTGTTGGCATAACTGGATGTCAATATGTAAAAGATTACAAATAGATCCATATCTGTCACCATGCATGAAACTCAAGTCCAAGTGGATCAAAGACCTCAACATAAATCCAGCTACACTAAACTTAATAGAAGAGAAAATAGGAAGTACTCTTGAATGCATTGGCACAGGAAATCACTTCCTAAATATAACACCAGTAGCACAGATACTGAGAGAAACAATCAATCAATGGGACCTCTTGAAACTGAGAAGCTTTTGTAGAGCAAAGGACACAGTCAGTAAGACAAAATGTCAGCCTACAGAATGGGAAAAGATCTTTACCAATCCCACTTCTGACAGAGGACTGATCTCCAAAGCATATAAAGAACTCAAGAAATTAGACATCAAAACACTGAACAATCCAATTAAAAAATGTTTTCCCCATTTTTAAAAGTCCTTAGCAAGGCTTTTTCACTATCAAGAGGAGGGTGTGGAAGTGGTGACAGTGACCCTTTGGGTCATTTAAAAGCTTTACACTGGACTGTGCGAATTAAAAAAAACTTTATTTAGATTTTCAAAAGTATTTAAAACCAGCCATAAGTCAGGTAAGTACCTGCAGTATTCATAGTATCTCTAAAAGGAAAGTCTCAGCCAGGTGGTGTGGTGCACACCTTTCATCCCAGCACTCAGGAGGCAGAGACAGGTGGATCTCTTTAAGTTCAAGGCCAGCCTGGGTTACAGAGTTAGTTCCAGGAAAGGATCCAAAGCTACACAGAGTAACCCTGTCTTGAAAAAAAAAAAAAACCAAACCAAAACAACAACAACAACAAAGGAAAATCTCTACTTAAAATTTGCTGGAGGGTGTACAGAATGCCTCTAGGATCTCGAGGATCACACCCACAGTTGCTATGGGAACCAGTGAGTTACAGTTGTTGGGCCAGACAGCCCTATGGCAATCTCATGATCTATGCCACCAGCCAACTCTAATGTAGAAGAGTAACAGTGTGACGTCATTCACTAATATCTTAAAAGCTGTCCGAAGTTACAAAATTTCACACAGCAGATCCAACACCAATGGGCACAACTGTTAAGCACTCTGGCTTGTTATCCACTGAGGAGAGGTACAGCCACCACAGCACTACCAAAACTACCAAACCAAACCAAACCAAACCAAAACAATACCCCAGCATATTTTTTGTTGTTGCTTATTGCTTTTTAGCTCTAAAGATTGAGCTATTAGATTTATTATTTTAAAATATTTTAGTTCATTTGTTTTGAATTCATTTTTGAGAATTTCATACATGTATTTTGATCTCCTTTTATCTCCATCCCCAATGCCAATCAGTGAGATTGGAACGGAACAAGCGCTATACTTGCAGATTCATGCAAATCCTGCACTACTCACAGACGACCTGGGCCCGGCCTAGAAGACAGATGTACATTATGAAATTTTATTCAGCTGGGAAAGGAACAGAGTTGGGTCTCTGCAGATACATGGATGGAACTAGAGGTTATTATGATAAATAAGCCAAATTCAGAAAGACTAACACTGCCTGTTTTTGTTCATGTGAAATCTAGATACATTCATAATGCCATGAAAGTGGAAGGGACTTTGCCCGGGAGGAAGGGACCTAAAGGGACTTTAGAAGGCACATGCGGCACAAGAACATCGGTATGACATGAAAACAGGAGGGATTACTTAGGCAGAGAAGGATCAGGAAGAAGGGGCCAGGGGGCAGGACAGGGCAAGGCAGTAGAGAGCAAATAAGACCAAGATAGAATGATATGTGTGGAAGTCAGGGTCACCATGTAGCCCATGACTTTGTGTGCTAACCTAAAAGTCAATAAGATGAATTCACAGAGCGAAACCAACGCCAAAGCAACCAAGTCATGGATGAGGAAGGGAGATGGGGTGGGATGCTCACCAACAGACAGACCTGCAGCATGCAGCATACAAGACAGTTATGTGTGTATGTGTGTGTGTGTGTGTGTGTGTGTGTGTGTGTGTGTGTGTGTATGTGTGTGTATGTGTGATTACGTGTGATTACATCCCAGGCGCACCAGCTCTGGGCAGCATGCTCTGTGATTTGTCTTCCTCACCGGCAAATCCACGCCTTGTCCTTGGCTAGAAAGCTTGGGTGCTTTCTTGAGCACCCTTCCCCCACCCCCTCTGAAGTACGCTTCATTTGGTATTGAGACCTGCCAGCCAGTCTTCAGGCAGGCAATCCCTTCTGCTTTCATGCTGTTGTCCGGGTTCCCCCAGGATGGCGGGCTCTTCAGTTTCCTTCTCAAAGTGCAACAATAGTAGTGACCCCACCTGTCCTTTCCCAGAAGCTTCTGCTTCTGTGTCTTCATCGTCTGCCCCGGCATGGCTTCTTCATTAACAGCTGTTCATCCTGCTTCTGGTGTGACACACTCTTGAGCATGGCTCTGTACATTAGGAAAAGATTGAAGATTCTTGCTATGTAAACAGCTCTTGTATTGCCCTTATCCTATCTTTGCCTTTGGACACAGAATGCTTCATAACACTCATGGACAGATACTGGGGATGCTGATAGCTTGAGGACAGAGATACAGTGTGTGGGGAGTTATGGAATGCTAAGGATTCCAGCAGATTCCCTTCTAATAGCTCTAGAACTGATGGAAGGCACTCCGGGATGCTTTTTCTCCAATAGTCTCTTATTCCCGAAGAGCAGCAGGCATAAAGCAGACCTCTGTGCAAGTTGTTAGGAATGAATACTCCAGCTGATTCCTAATGTTGTTGGGACCAGCCATGTGTGGCCATTTATCCCAACACTCGGTAGGTAGAGGCAAGAGGATTGAGAGCACTGGGCTAGCCTGGAGTATATAGAAGTTCAAGAACAACTCAGGCTGCCTAGCAAGGCCCTGTCTCAGAATTTCCAAACGAAAGAAAACCTTATGAGCTAGGAAGCAGGCTGCAGGCTCTTAGCTGTGACAGCTGTTACATCACACCACTGTGTGAGAGTCCACTAGATATCTGGATCGCGCCTTACAATTCAGAGAGCTTTAGATTTGGGGTCAGGGTGACCTAAGAAGATGCCAATTAATATTGGATATCAGTGATGGCAAATGTCCGTACCAAAGTGATCCAGCCGAAACTGCTCCAGAGGCTTTTTGTACTAATGCTGAAGAATATTGAGATTTCGTGGAAAACAGGCCAAGGCACAAAGCTGAGCCTCCTCTGTCAAAGCGATGCAGAGATCGAAGAGAGTGGCCCAGGACTCCAGGCAAGTGCTGGTTCATGTGGGAAAATCTTTTGGAGTCCTGAACTTGCCCCAGGTCACTAAAGATGTGTGTGGGCATTCCCATATTTTCCCTGGACTGTTGAGATTTTTCCACTTCTCAGGGAGAACTCCTCTCTGGAGTTAATGGCATGAAGACGTGTCCTGGGCTTTTGGCTGGTAGATCTTCAGCGAGAGCAGATGGCCACAGTGGTATTAAAGCTAAAGACTGCAGTAAAGCTTTTAATTGAAAACAATTGGACCCTGCTGGATGGTAATTACCTTGGCTGCTTGCAAATAATATCCTGCCCCTGATGCCACGCAAGGCAAGCTGAATGGGAGTGCACGGGATCTGCTCTACGTGCATCTAATAAGGACGGAGCTTGGCAAAGTCCTTCTCGAGGGGACCTGAGGCAGGACAAAGGTTTGAGATGAACTCTAAACGACAGACTTCACTGTAGGAACAAAGCATCCATTTTTAAAACAGCCCAATGGGCTCCTGGAGGAAATTGAAATTTTACCTAACTTTAAGGGGGAAAAAGATACTTTAAGTACTTCTGTCTTTTCTCAAGATGATGAGCCTAATGAGGAAGACCTTGTGTCCGGGTGATGGGCAGATGTTTGTGCTGTGAGTGGTGGCCATGCCTGAGAACCAAAGGGTTAAAAGGTCAGTGTCCATCTCATCTTGAAGCTTTTGCCTCTGGATACCCAAAGAGCTTAGGGATTTCATGCTCTGATGGACTCAGTCCTGCAGGGTGAGGTGGGAACAAATGTTGGCCAGGAGCCTTTTCTCATGTCAGGCAACAGGCAGTCTCACAGCAGAATCCTGGGGGAGAGAGCAATGGGTGGGAAGGGTGGAGAAGGCCCCAGGAAGCCTTTGACTTGGTGATTCTCAATATCATACCCAGGGGACTGGGGAGATAAGCTGAGGCTTGGTAGGTAAGAAAGAAAATAAGGTGGTGAGTGATAGATACAGACTCCCAGTGGCGTCCACTTGCACAAGCATGAGTGTGTGTATCTGCTCACATACGTGTGTACACTGACCCCCACCCCAACAGCACACAGAATCACACTGAGGTTTTCTCTGGATTGTTCACTCATAATTCTTTGGTGGAATTCAGGTGGTTCAATGACCTGTCCACCTTGGTGAGGAGCAGTTAGTGTCACATAGACTGAGGCCAGTGGAGACAGTCACTCCATCTTGGGGATGTTGCTCAGACTGCTCACTTCTGCTTTGGTTCATGCTCCAAGCAGGGGGGCTATTTCCAGTACCTTTGAGAGTCCACAACTTATTGAGGTTGATGCTTATCCCTGTGGATGGAGTGTTAGGGGCCTGTTTGTGGTTTGTCATACCTTGATTTCTTTGTGTCTACTACTGGAAATAATCCTGGTAGTAGCCTGGATCCTGAGTGGAATGGAGCCCACAGCTTATCTGATGTGGATAAATGGGGTGTGTAGGACACACTCTCCCTGTTAATGGTGGGTTGACTATGTGGGCCTTGGAGAGAGGATTCCAGTCAGGTCTCTCTGAAGGTTTGGCCTGATTCCACATGGCCCCAGAGGAAGCCAGCTCTAAGCCCAGCTTTGGGCTAGTCTGTTCATCCTATTTGGTGCTGAGCATTTTGGTTTTGGGGACAGACACAGAAGGTGTGGATAAAGAACATGAATGTACTTCCCCACACTGGCTTTCCTTCAGGAGGTGAGGGGAGCAAGTCAGCCTGGAACCTCTCATAATTTTTCATGGGCAGTTAAGATAACTATTTGCTGTTTGTATTGCACTCTGTAATTGTGCAGTATAATTGCTTCTTGTAGGCCCACAGTGTCTGCTGTACAGCACTTTATTTTATAGGTATTTGGAGGTGTATATTTTTATCGATTTGCCATCTCTACAGCAGTAAACTTACTGGATTGATGGACATGGGAGTATCATGAAGGTGCTTGGTGCATTGATTGGGAATCTATGAAGGTCGTCTCTGAGTTCTACATGTATTTTGTTACTAGAGTATAAGCACCTTTAACATTAAAGAGAACATTTGGGGTGAGCATGTGTCCCAAAGGATAAACACAGAGTTCTGTGGTTTGCTCTTTCTGAAGGTGGCCTATGGGAGGGTAGGCCAAGGGAAGCTACTCTTGATGGCTTGGTTTCTGGCAGGACAGTGTCCATCTATAGTTTTCTCGGCTCTTCTACTTCATTTTCTGTTGCTGTGGTAACTGCTGTGACCAAAGGCAACATGCATGCAGGGAATAGGCTTTACTTCACTTAAAGGTTACACTCCATCATCCAAGGAAGCCAGGGCAGGAGCTCAAGGCAAAAGCTTGAAGCAGAAACCACAGATGAATGCGCTCATGGGCTTGCTTCAGGCTCGGGTTCAGCTACTTTTCTTACAGAACCCAGGCCCACCTGCCTAGGGATGGCACCACCCACAGTGGGAGGGGCCCTTCCACACTAATTAGTAATCAAGAACTTGCCCCACAGACATTCCCACAGGCCAATTTGATGAGGGGTGGTTCCTCAATAAAGGTTTGCTCTTCCCAAGTGTGTGGACTTGACAATGAAGATTGGCTTGCAATGTTGAAAGGTCATGACTGAAGTTGGCTGGATAGATGGGTCTAGGGTGGTTGATCTTGAAGTTTCTAGAAACTAATGCAGATAGATGATGTATTCCTCCCATTTTTATTTTTCTTCGGCAAAAATAAAATGATTCATACATTTATTGGCCATTTGTAGTTTGCTCCTTGGGAAGTGTCTGGTTGGTCATTAGCTCAGGCAGGAAGAAGTTTTGATTAGAGAAATCATGTTAAAAATATCAGCATGGTGGAGTGTGTCTGCCTGTTTCTCTAACACTTGGCAGTGGGGGGCAGGAGAGGGGAAGACATGTGGGAGGGAAAGACAGGTGGAACCCAGAAACTGATTGGTTGGATGGTCTAACCAAGTTGATGAGCTTCATGTTTGGTGAGAGACCACGTTTCAAAATTAAAGGCAGAAAGTAGTTAAAGAAAGATATTTGATATCAACCTCTGGCCTCCATGTGAATGTACACATGCACAACATCCACACTAATGATTATATACAACACACACACCCCTATTCTGTCCCAACTATAGGTTGGAGTATTCAATCTTTAGATGTTTAATACATATATATAGATTTATATAAATATATATATATATATATATATATATATATATATATATATAAATCTCCTGTTGAATTAGTAGTAGGCAAGGATTTTCCATGTGCTTTGTTGGCTGTCTCTTTACTCTGGTAGTCATGTATTTAGACACAGCACACAGCAATGACAGCTGCACACTCATGCTTAGTGTGGCGTTGTCCACAAAACCCCAGTGTGGGATCAGCCTAGGTGCCTGTGCACTGATCATTGGACAGGAAAATGTGATATGTTTACACAATGGAGTATTATTCAGTGATAAGAATAAAATCATGCTCTTTAAAGGAAAATGGGTCACATGGAAAATTATGTCTCCCCAGGCTCAAAAAGATAAGTGCCACACCTATGTTCTCATCTGCAGAATATTGGATGTTGGTAGAGTTTCTCTGTGTCCTGGCAGCCACTCCCAAATAACCACACAGAGACTTAATATTAATTATAAATCCTTGGCTGATAGCTTAGGCTTGTTTTAAAGCTAGCTCTTATAAACTTAACCCATTTCTATTAATCTATGTTCTTCCCTGAAGCTTGTTTACCTTATGTACATACTTTCCATCCTGCTCGATCTTTATCTCCTGGTGTCTCCTTGTGACTCCTAAGACTCTACCCTTCTTCTTCCCAACATCCTCCCAGTCTGGATCTCCCATCCAATCTCTTCCTCCCCAGCTATAGGCCAGTCAGCTCTTTATTAACCAATGAGAATAATACATATTTACAGTTTACAAAGATTGTTCCACAGTATTTCCCCTCTTTTTGTCTAATTAAAAAGGAAGGTTTTAACTTGAACATAGTAAAATTATATACAATAAAAAAAATTATCAAGTAAGAATTACAATATCCAGTCCATTTGTATTTGGTAAAATTAGAGAAAATACTCCATTATCTATTTTATCTTTATGAGTCTAAAGCTTTATACTTAATTAACCTTTTTTCATAATTAAAGAAAACTATAAGTTTAACTATTTAGTCTTTAACTCCATCAAAGACCCCAGAAGGGTGTAATGTTATGTAATGATAGGGACATCTGATTGTCTGGATACCCAAAGTTCTTCTGCAATGTTTAGGGCATCTATCTTTGGCCTGCAGGCCTAGTATATCTGACAGACTTTTTTGAGGTGCAGGGAATTTTGAAGGACTGTCCTACCTTGTCTTTTCAGAGTTTGGCGGTTGTTTTTTTGTGTCTTGCTGGTCCAATTTGGACAGTATACTGTCAGCAATTGAGGCAGGGCATTTTTTCCCCAAATGGCTAGCTTTTGTCATAAAGAAAGCCAACTCTATATGAGTTTCTTTGATGCTCATTATCTCATCTGAAGTAGATTTATACTGCTAGGAGCAGACATGTCTCACTGTCATGAAAAGCCTTAGGTTATTAAACATATTAAATGCCATATTCTATAGGTCTTTAGGTGTTTGAAGACCATCTATCTATCTAAATATATCTGTTTAACATTGAAAACCTAGCAAATGTGACTACAAGTTTGATTATTATAGATGACTAGCTACCAACCTGTATTTTTTAATTATAATTATACTTTTAAATGAGTTGCATTTAGCCCAACACCCCAAACAAGAGTAGAAACATACATACAGCATAGCAAATAACTTTAAATAAACCAAAATCATACCAATGTAAAATATTTTGAGATTAATAGTTGTTTTTTGGATCAAAGTAGTTTCAGTAATCTACCCTTTTTTCCTATCATTCCTATATCAATTGGAAAATGACATGAAATGGAAGGGGACTATCAAGGAGGAGGAAGAGACAGGGAGAAGCCAGAAGAGTGAGTGTGCTCAAATGTGCACATTACGCACATACTTGAAACATATGGTCCTGTCCAGTTAGTGTACACTAATGGGAAAGAAGGTATTTATCAACAATGGGGTATTCTAGTTGCTTCTATGAGAAGTATCTCCCACTAGAAAGAGGTGTTCATGGGTTCTCTCATGGGGTCCTTAGTAGAGATCACCCTTCCTTCCTGCCCGTCTGCCTGCCTGCCTGCCTTCATTTTCTTAAGCATGTTGCTGTGTTTCCAGTGGACACTATAACTCACATATGCAAACATGGCTGTCTTTAGACACTTTTATTTGGATTCTTTTTTCTTCTTCCCATTTTGCATTCCCTGATAACCGGAGGAGGCCTGCAGAGGAGCAAATGGTTCTGGAGCTGACTGGCGAGAAGGGGCTCAGAATGTGGAGGCTGTTGAGACATTAACATTTGAGATGACATTAATGTTTGAGGTCAACAGGGGACCACGAAGTCCATTATTTCTTAGTTTTAGAAATTTTCTCGTTTTCTGTCTCCACACTTTGACTTGTTGAGTAAAAATCAAAGGGAAGAGAAAGAGGTGGCCTGGGAGTGGAGAGGGGAAGATGGATGAGAAGCCATGTGGGGGAAGAGTCTAGCCTCTCCTGGGCCTGGCAAGCTTACAGATAGATCTTGGCCTGAAAACAGCTTCACGAGCCTGGCTTAGTTCATGCTGGTTAAAGTAACGGACTGGAGTAGCCAGGAAGCATTATTCACATCTCTCAGTAATGTGAATAATTTACTCCCTTCCCTAGATAGAATGAAACCCAGAAAGCCTTCGGGACTCTTTGGATAAAGTGCTCTGCAAACATGTCAGACGAGTTTGGCTTTTACTGCAGAGGAACCTGGTTAGGATGGAAATGGGAGGTAAGTTAAACACAAGGATTTATTACCTGAGGGAGCACCTTTTAACATAATTATTTTAAGAAAACAAATAGGTAATAAAAGAGTGGAAATCATATGCATGTCATATTTTATTTAATACTTAGTTCTGTTTTGAATGCAGGGGCAACTGACTCCCTTTTTGTAAATAAGTAACATCACATCTGTAGGTTTTATAAAGCCCCAAGCTGTCACCCAAATGCAGTGATTGTGTGACAAACAGGCTCTTGCTACACCTGTGGTGACCAGCTCTTACAGGTGTGCACAGCACGCTTACTGACTCAGTCGGCGGAAAAGTAGATTTTGTGTGTGCAATGTGTGGAAGTTCCTGTCTGTCTGTCTACCTGTCTGTTGTTCTCAGGGTGAGGACGAGAGAGAAAAGGAGCTGGAGAGTTAGAGGAGGAGGAGGAGTGGGGATTCCCAGTGGAGTTTGATCTCCCAGGACTCCTCTTAGGAGGTGCTATTCAAATTAAATGTTCAGAGTGTGGCCGTCCTCACAGGCACACCCGTGAGTGGGAGTCTGTTGAGTGGGATGGGAAGTGACTTGAGCTATCAGAGCTCTGGGTATCCTTGGAGAATGGCCTAATGCCAATGCCACCCAAAAAGGAAATGGTCTTCCAAAGAAGGAAATGTGCCAGATCTAAATGAAATTTCACAAATGGAGATGTCTTTGAGTGAGGTTAGAAGGCAGGTAGTGGAGCGCTACGTGTGAGTAGAGAATTGTTGGGGAGACTAGGTCTTAACTGGGGGCTTCAGATCTGGGTAAGCCAAGGGAGTATTCTGGATTAACGTGGAGGACATTTTGGTATATGGGCTCTACTTTTGGGCTTCTCCTGCTCCCGGATTATTTGTTATGAAAGAGTTTCTGATCAACTACTACACATTGTATATTGTATAACACATGTGATCACATGTTTATTGAAATTTAATGTTATTTATATATAGTTCACATTTTTTAAATGTATTTTTTAAAATCAGAAGAGGGCACCAGATCTCATTACAGATGGTTGTGAGCCACCATGTGGTTGCTGGGAATTGAACTCAGGATCTCTGGAAGAACAGTCGGTGCTCTTAACCTCTGAGCCATCTCTCCAGCCCCCTATAGTTCACATTTTGTGCAATCATATTATTCACTCATTATTTATCTTTTAACTACTGTATTATCTTATAGTAATTTCCTCAAAACATAAATATACTTATGCTAACAAAATTTAAACTTATTTTCTCCTTAAAATATTTAAAACTTTAGACTTTTTTGTGCATGTGTGTGCATGTATGTGTGTGTGCATAAGTACATGTGTGTGTGTGGATGTGTGTTAAATGTATGTGTGTACGTATAAGCCAGAAGACAATCTCAGATGCCTTTTCTTAAATTCAGTGTGCCATTTTTTTTTTGAAACAGGATTTCTTGTTGGCCTGGAACTCACCAAGCAGGCTAGGTTGGCTGGCCCGCTAGCTCCAGAGGTATGCCTAGCTTTGCCTCCCTGGCATTGAGATTACAGGTGTGCAACTCCACATCTGGCTGTTCTTTCTTTTAAAATAATAATTTTTTGTTATTATTATTATTATTATTATTATTATTATTATTATTATTGGTGGTAGTGGTGGCTCTCTCTCTCTCTCTCTCTCTGTGTGTGTGTGTGTGTGTGTGTGTGTGTGTGTGTGTGTGTGTGTGTGTGTGTGGTTCAGGGCTGCAGAAGGTGCTCTCTCCTCCTTTCATGGTTCTGTTCTGGATATTTTAAAGAAATGGGTTTGTGCAAAAAGCGTTTTACCTGAAATGTCATCTTGCCAGCCCCACACTCAGCTTTTTGTATGTTTGCATTCTAGAGGATCAAACTTGGGTTCTCATGCTGGTAAGATAATCTACTGACTGAGATGTCTGCCAAGACCTGGAAGGCTCAATGCCAACAATCAATACTATTTTCTCCTCTCCCTTTCTCCCTCCCTTCCTCCCTCCCTCCCTCCCTCCCTCCCTTTCTCTTTCTCTCTCTCCTCTCTCTCTCTCTCTCTTTCTCTCTCTCACACACACACAAACACGTATGTATGTATGTATACCAAGGGACCTCAGGATGGGACACCATGAACACATTTTTGTTGCTGTTGTTGTTGTTTTTGTTTTTTTGAGATAGGGTTTCTCTGTAGCTTTGGTGCCTGTCCTGGATCTCACTCTGTAGACCAGGCTGGACTCCAACTCACAAAGATCCACTTGGCTCTGCCTCCCGAGTGCTGGGATTGAAGGCGTGCGCCACCACCACCCCACCCATGAACACATTTAAAAGTCTGAACTCAGGCTAGAGGACCCCACAGTTTGTAGGAGGTGACAGCAGGAGTGCCTTAGTGTCTGTGTGTGGACTCAGCTTCCTCCATGTTGACTCCATTCCGAGAAAACAAGTAAAGACAAGCATTGTCACAGATTTATAGGAGGAGAGTCTGATGCCTGAAACCAACATGGTGGGTGAGGAGAATGGACTCCTGAAAGTTGTTCTCTGACCTCCACATACCTGTTGTGGCAAGTACATGCTCCTTCACAAATAAATAAATGCTTAAAATAAAGAGAATCAATACTGTGTGTGTGTATAGTGTACACATATTTTATTTCTTGTTTAGGACTTTCTAGGCTTCCTGAATCTGGGGATGAATGTAAATAGCCTAAGCTGTTATCTCCTCGTACTTCTTTTTTGCTGTATTGCTTTTACACATTTCCCCTAAGATCTGCTGGGTCTTGTTCCTTCACAGTACTTCCCAGTTTTCAATGTTTCCTTTTCTTTCTGAATGCTGAAATCTACCAGTCAGCTCACACATTCTCTCCTCAGAGATGTCTTATCTGTCGTTCTAACCCATCTTTCAATTGCCTAACTTTATTTTCCATTTTCATTTACTTCGTTGTTCGGTTTTCGGTTTTAGCAGGCCCTTGGCTAATGTTTCACCCTTTCATGGTTGTCCAGTAGTCTTGCATCACACATTTGAGGTCATCTCTGTCTTCAAATGCATGCGTACATTTTGCCTTTTGTGCTTGATAACTCCAACTTCTGCTTTGTGGGTTTGCTCTTGGTGAGAACGCTTCTGGTCATTTTTACTCATGTCAGCTTTTATCCTTGCATATGTTTCCTGATTTTAAATTGTGAAATACGTAGTTGAATTTGTACATAGTTTGAGATCTGGGTTTAAGGTTCTTGTCTAGAACTTGTAGATACAAAGGACAGGGATTATAGGGGTCATATAGTGGTGTGAGTCATGGCCCTGAACACAGTGAGGACCAATATCTACTTAGAAATCCTTATGAGTTTTTCACCCCCTTCTTTAAGAATCAATACGAAGGGTCAGCAGGATGGGTTCATGAGTGAAGATGCTTGCCATCAATCTTGATGACTTGGCTCCGATGTCTGAAACGAGCATGGTGGATGAGGAGAATGGACTCCTGAAAGTTGTTTTCTGAACTCCACACACCTGCTGAGGCAAGCACATGCTCCCCCGCAAATAAATAAATGTTAAGAAAAAAAAATCAACAACAACAACAAAAACAAACCCAAAACCCAGAATCAATACTAAGACTTCATATGCTCTCCTTGTGGCTGTGATTTCCCGAGGGCCCTGTGTTCATTATGTGGTGGTCTCTGAGCCAATCTCATGCCTTACATGAATCCGTGGCTTGGCCTTCTGTTTTTCTTGCACAGCCCCAGATGTTGCCAGACACTACATCTCTCAGCCTGAGCCGTTCCTTCTTTCTTACTTTCCAGCCTGACTTCACTTTTACAATGTCAGGGCTTCCTCTAAATTCTTGCGAAGTTAACTATAAAAAGAATTAAACATGAATTTTTCTATATTAGTTCTAATTGCTCTCTATTTGGAGGCTTTTGATGAATGCCATTGGTTATTTTGGTGAAAATGGGAAGTACTGGAACTGTACTGGCAGTTAGGGACATCTGGCCTGAGTAGTTTGCCTGCAATTTCCTTAGCTCATCTGTACTGGGGGATCTCCGGATGGGACACTGTGAACACATGGAAGAGCCTGAATTCTAACTAGAGAAACCCGTGTGGTTTGTTGCTGCAGGAGGTGACAGAGAGCAGGAGGGTCTTAGTGTCTGTGTATGAGCTCGGCTTCCTAAGTGTTAACTCTACTCTCAGAAAACAAGTCAGCAGAGACAAGCATCCCGGATCTATGAAAGGGGAGGTCCTTTCCGTGGGTCGGTCCTTCCTTCCCCCTTGCACACACGCAAGGCCTGTGCATCTTTTTTGTACGTGGTCCAGACTCCACTGACCCTTTTCTCTGTGCTCCATGCTGGGTGTGATGGCTCATCTTCACTGCCAGCTTGATTGCTCTTGGAGCCACCTGGGAGGCACACCTCCGAGTATGTCTGTGAGGGCGTTTCTACAGAGGACGTCCTGGGGAGGGAAGACTCACCATGAATGTGGGTGACACCATTCAATGAGCCAGAGTCCCAGACTGAGTAAAAGGGGGAAGGAGAAAGGTGGCTGGGCTGCGGCACGGATCTCCCTCTATGTCCTGGTCTGCTGATGTGAGAAGGCACCTGCTGCTACAGTGATTAGCTACAACTTCATTCTCCGCCATGGAGAACTGTGCCCTCGGTGATGATGCAGAGTCAATCCTCCCTCCTGTAACTTGGATCTTGGCAGGCATTTTCCCATAGTACCAAGGAAAGTAACTATCCCAGAGGCCTGCTTCAGGGCGTGAGAGCCTCTGTGGACACCTTTAGGGTGAAATGACTCCCTCATACACAGTCAGTGCTTATTCAGAATCTGAAATCCTTCCCATGGACCCCTGGGCAGTAGATCCTCTGGTCTGCCCTGTTGTTGGCTGGCTGAAGCAGTAGAGAAAGCCTCCTCTCCATTGCCAGTGGGCAGAATGGTAACCACTAGTCAAGATTCAAGTGGACAGTGGAGTCTTCAAATTGGGCAAGGACAGGCCCAATGTCCCAACTATTTCTGAGCATATGGTAGAGAGGTTATAGGAGCTGTCACTGGGTGAGTGCATGTGTGCTCGTAAGAACACACACATGTGTGAGTGTGTGTATGTGTGTGTGCATGTGTGCTTGTAAGAACACACATGTGTGAGTGTGTGTGTGTGTGTGTGTGTGTGTGTGTGTGTGAGAGTGAGAGAGAGAGAGAGAGAGAGAGAGAGAGAGAGAGAGAGAGAAGTGCAGTGTGTGGATGTGTATATATACATATGGGCAAGTGGCATGGGTGTGGCATGGGTATGAACGTCAAGACAACCTCTGACGTCAGTTCTCTGCCTTGTTTGAGGCAGGGCCTCTGTTGTTTCTTGGCACATATGTTGGGCTAGCTGGCCCTTGAGCTCCTGAGGTGCTCCTAACCCCAGCTTCCATCTTGCTGTGGGAGCACTGAGATTTCTGGGACTACAGATGACACCTGTGTTATGTGCCAAGCTTTTCTTCAGATTCTGTGAATTTGGACCCAGGGCTCCAAGCTCATGTGGGAAGTGTTTCACTTACTCAGTCTGCTACCCAGTCCAGATGGTCCTACTCCTCCTTTCGAGGTGTGAAAGGCCACCCTGTGGAGGGATGTGTAGACTTGGGCTAGAGAGCTGGCTTCTCAACCCGAGCCTGTCCTTCCTGAGTCTATGAGAAGTCACCCCTGTCCTTTATGTCTTCACTTATAAAAAGAGCATAATTGTTGCTCTGTCCCAATGAGTATGTTCTGAAAACCTCCAGGAACTACTATTTGAGATGTTTGTAGTCAATATTTATTATTTATTCATTTAAATTGTACCACCTACAAAACTCATCATATTAAGAATGAATTAATTCTGGGATTTTAGATGTGCGGTTCTACAGAGCAGCTGCAAACTGGTAAGTGTGTGTGGGGATGACTCTGAACCAGGGAGCACTCAGCACTACTAAGCTCTTTGTGGGGATGACTCTGAACCAGGGAGCACTCAGCACTACTAAGCTCTTTGTGGGGATGACTCTGAACCAGGGAGCACTCAGCACTACTAAGCTCTTTGTGGGGATGACTCTGAACCAGGGAACACTTAGCACTACTAAGCTTTCCTCAAATGGAAGAGACCAGTATCGGCACATGAAAAGTGGAGCTAGTGTTTGCCGGGACTAGAAGTTTCTCCATTATTCATGAAGGCTTTGCACTCTTGAATCCTTTAATTCCACCATATTTCTAGTACAAAAGGCAAAGCCAGTGCTTTCTAGTTACACAATTTGTAAAATAAGACCCTTCAGCTGTGCCAGTGTGGTAGAACTATTTTTTTTTTAATGCAAGGAACCAGCTGCAGTAGCCATTGCTCCACTGACACCAGCTCTTGGAAGAAACAAAACTCAACAGACAACACCACAAAGAGGTGTTCTTGATGTCCATGCGTGCTACGTAGTTGTGGGGCCATGTGTGGTGATATATTGTGTACCCTAATAAAATTTGCCTGAAGATCAGGAAACAGAACAAGCTACTAGCTTAAACATAGAGGACAGGCAGTGGTGGCACACACCTTTAATCCTAGCACTGGGGAGGCAGAGATCTGTCTGGATCTCTGTGAGTTCAAAGCCACCCTGGACCACATGAGATTGCCTTTGTCTAGGAGAGAAGCAGAGCCAGGCAGTGGTGGCACACACCTTTAATACGTGGGAATCACACGCCTTTAATCTCAGCACTTGAGATCTCATGCCTTTGCTTGGGAAGTCACACGCCTTTAATCTGAGCACTAGGAAGGAAGTGATATGGCTGGGCAGAGAAAGGTATATAAGGCATGAGGAGACAGGAATTAGAAGCTTTTCGGCTGAGGAAGGTTTTCAGGCTGAGTCCTAGAGGTAAAACGTGGCTGTAGCTTGTTCCTTTGTCTCTCTGATCTTTCAGCATTTACCCCAATATCTGGCTGCTGGTTTTTATTTAAAGACCCTTTAGCAATTGTGTTACAGCCATGTTTGGGGATTTATGTACAAACACGAAGACTGGAGGAGGTAAATCGATGGTTTCTTAAGTGAGCTGACACTGTCCAGTGTCTGGAGCTGCAGTGAGTTTTCTCACTGGCCATTTTGCCTGCACACCCCATCTCTGCCATCTTCTGCCCTGCTCCTTCCCACCTGTCCAATCCTGCCCAGAGGTCACCACTCCCAAGACCTTTCCAGACTGACAGGGCAAAGCCACCTCCCTTATCTGCACATCTCTTTTCTTCCTCTTCCTCAACCCCTTCCCTCTTTTCCTTCCCCTCCCCTCCCCTCCTACCCCCTCTCTTCCCTTCCCAAGTTGGGGATCTTAATGTGTTGCTCAGACTAGCCTTGAATTTCTGGACTTAACTATCCTCCGGTCTCAGTCTCCAGAGTAGCTGGGATGACAGTCAGATATTACCATGCCTGGTCCTCATGCACTTTTAATGAATGATGCTGAATTCCCTCATTTAGCATGTAGGTAGTATTTTCTCTGCAGCTTATACTTTCTGCTAGTACAGAAATTAGGTTTACACTTTAAATTCCCATGATGCTATGAACAATATATGCTAAATAATCATTCACCCTAGTATTGGATTCAGACTCTGGATTCCTGGCTGTGCCACTGGCTAGCTAAGGCAATGAGACTTAGGAGCCTTAAGTACTTGTGGAGATCCCTCCTCCCCCATCACAGTCACAGTCAAAACCAGTGCCACAGTAGTGGTGACAGGTAACACTTCTAGTTCTTATTACACCTCCAGATCATTTTGAGCATTTTATGTTTCTTAACTGCTGTGGGATGTTCTGTATGTCAAATGTGTTGCTCTGATTGGTTAATACGTAAAACACTGATTGGCCAGTAGCCAGGCAGGAAGTATAGGTGGGACAAGCAGAGAAGAGAATTCTGGGAAGTGGAAGGCTGAGGCAGAGAGCCGCTGCCAGCTGCTGCCATGAGAAGATGTTAAAATACCGGTAAGCCACAAGCCACGTGGCAACTTATAGATGAATAGAAATGGGTTAATTTAAGGTATAAGAACAGCTAACTAGAAGCCTGAGCCATTAGGTCAAACAGTTTATTTTATAAGTGGGCTGTGGGACTGCGGGGGCTTGGTGGGACCTGGAGAGAAGCTCTCCAGCTACACTTAACAAGTTTAATCCATGTTTCTCCAAAGCAATGTCCCTGGAAAGATGTGTTGCCACTGCATCATTATAGTTACCAAGGATGCTGCTTAGTTTTAAATGTCTACTCGACGCTGGGGAGTTTCAAATGGGGAGTTGTCTGGGTCAGGTGGGCTTGTGGACATGTCTATGGAAGAAGGTCTTGATTGTTAGCTGATGGGGGAAACCCTGCCTACTGCGGGTGGTACCGTTGTCGTCTAAGACTGGGCTCTTGAGGAGGGACGAAAACTTGCTGACTATAAGGGAGCAGGCAGGATGGGTATGTTCATTTCTCTATGATCTGGACTGGGGGTGTTTTGTGGTCATCTGCGTCAAGCTCCTGCCCCTGTGACATCCCCACAACGAGGGACTGTCACCTGGAGTTATAAACAGAAGGAAATTTCTTCTCTCCCATGTTGCTTTTTATCGGGGTGTTTTGTCACAGCAATGGAGGTAGAAGTAGTTCACCAAGGTACACAGCAGCTGCATAGCTTACCCAGTGACACAGGACTAGTACGAAGTCACAACATTAGAGCCTATGCTTTCTGAGTCCTAGAACAGCAACAGTGTGCTAACATGGCGAGGCTACAGTCCCTGTCAATCAAACATGGGTCAAGGGTTCTGTGGGGGTAAATAAAGTCTGTTCGCATGTATCCCTAAAGGGGATCACCCTGGGTACTTCTGCTGGACTAAGGCTTCCTAGCCTGAAGAACTTTGCTTGCTCTCCTGTGGGCATGGCTACCTTACAGTCTACATATTCTCCCTTCTAACCTTGTTCTCACATAGTAGTGATTCATGTGAACATCAGGCTTCTCTGGAGAAATCTTGACAAAGTCCTTCCATGATACTACTACTCTGTGATCTGCTGCTTGCTTAGAGCAGTCACTTGTTCCCTTTGTAGGGTCTTCCCTGCACCCCCAGAGTCTGCCTGTCCCCCCCTGCTCCCCACTCAGTGCTACTCAGCAGCCATGCTGGACCAAACAGATATTCTGCCTCCCAGGCTCAAAGAGGATGCTCTTCTGTGTGTCAGGCAATCCTATATTCTCTCAGTGGACAGTAATGGCTGGCTTCTCATACCCTCCCTAGAGCCGAGCTCCACCCTGGCTCATGGCCTGTGCCCTTGTTTGAGGGCCCTGGGGATCGACAGGGCAGGGATTTTCTGCTTGTTCTGCTAGTCAGGAGCTTTGTTCTACTTTGGACAAGTTAGTGGGTGTTTTGAAAACCTTTGGGGAACAGAGCTAGGAAACATTAGGGTTGTGGTAGCTGATTGATGACCTTCTAAGTACCCACTGATTTGGCATTCTTGTTCTTGACTAACAATGCTCATGTTCCCAAGTGAAAACTGGCTGTGTGAGGGAGTGTGGGCATGGGTGGATCATAAAAATGGATTGGGGACCATGACAACAGAAGAAGAGATCTTGGGGTGGGGTTGGGGTAATACAATACCTTTGAGATGAAAGTGCTACTTGCTGGTTTCTGTGGTAGTATTATGTTCCCTGAAATATTGTGTGATCCTAATAAACTTATCTGGAGTCAGAGACAGAACAGCCACAATATTAAACATAGAGGATAGGCAGTGATAGCACACACCTTTAATCCTAGCATTCCAGAGGCAGAAATCCATCTGTGCAAGGATATAGCCAAGCATGGTGACTCATGCCTTTAATCCCAGGGAGTGATGGTAGAAAGCAGAAAGGTATACAAGGCGTGAAGGCCAGAAACCAGCAGCATTTGGCTGGTTAAGCTTTTAGGCTTTTGAGCAACAGTTCAGCTGAGATCCATTTGGATGAGGACTCAGAGGCTTCCAGTCTGAGGAAACAGGATCAGCTGAGGAACTGGCAAGGTGAGAAAGCTGGGGCTTGTTCTGCTTCTCTGATCTTCCAGCATTCACCCCAATAACTGGCTCCAGGTTTGATTTTATTAATAAGACCTTCTAAGATTCCTGCTACAGGTTACTGGAGCAGGAGGGGACCCACTGAGTCAGGTCTGGGGGAGAGAAGAGAGAGTGTGGTGGTGGGGATGAATGAAAAGTATATGTGAAATCTCTATCACAAAACCCATTACTTCCTTTGCTAATTGTTAAAACTACCTTTAAAAATTGCATTTTTGGTTGACTGTGAGGGTTTTACCTGGGCACAATAATTTAGCAGTAGCTTAATCTTGTAGAAAGGTTATTTCTAGTTATTTCTTGGTTATTTACAATAATCAGAAAATATGACACATTTATAGAATTAACAAGGCAAGAACAACCCTTCCACAGAAGTCCAAGCTGCAAGTGAGAGGGACCTCAGCAGAGAAAGAGTATTCTTTGCTTGCTTGAGACAAGATCTCCTATAGCCCTGCCTGGTCTTGAGCTCTGTAGCTGAGGATGACCTTGAACTTCTGAGCCTGAGCCTCTATGTCTGGAATGCTGGGATAATAGGAGTCTATCACCACTGGTTTTATTTGGTGCTGGAGATTGAACCAGGCTTCGTACATGCTATGCAAATACTCTACTAACTGAACCACATTCCCAGGCCTACAGAGAAATCTTAACATTCTCTCTTGGTTTCACCCTTTCGAGAAATCAACTAGCTAACTAACCAAGTATCTGATCAACTAATCAACTAACGGACAAGTCGGTCAACTGGGCAAGCAAATGAGCGGATGGGCTTGCTAAGTTCCGTTCTTTGCAGTAGCTAGGGCAGGAGGCTAAGAGGGATGGCAGAGGCTACAGCCTGTGCAGTGTCTCTTGATCCTGATCCAGTGTAGCGCTGCTTTGATTGATGTCTCTGGCTCTGGATATGGAAGACGTGCATGCTGAGTAGGACTCACTGCCTTTGTCTACACGGTTCCCTCCAGCCAGTGATGATTTTGTTAGGTTTTACTCTAAACAGGACGGTGTCTAACCTCCGCTGCTGGTTGTCCTGTTCTGAATGCCACGCATTTTTGCAGTGAGTGCTCATGCCAGCTGAGCCCAGTTGAAAGAATGTGCCCCACACCCCCACCCAGTACTGATATGTTTGCTACAACCTGAGCACCCAGCATGTGGATCACAGAGGTAATCATCCCTGGGGTCAGGGGTCTCTCGTAAAAGATTCAGATGGAATTAAACACAAAGTAGTTTGGAATTTCAGGGAGAAAGGGGTATTGAGAGATTTAATTCAATGTTAGGTTCTGAAGTCTTCTGGCAAGCTAGAAGAAATCACATACTTTTGATTCTCTCGTCTCGTCTGCATATGCGTGCTGTCTTTATTATTTTCCTCTTCTTAGGATAAAATATCCAGTTTGGGGGTGCAGTCCACTGTAATGGGGAGGCCATAGCAGCAGGATCTAAGGCAGCTGGCTACATTACACCCACAGTCAGGAAGTTGAATCAATGGACTCCGTGCTCAGCTTACTTTCTCCATCTGAACAGAATAGGATTCCCCGCATAGAGATGGGTGCTGATCGGAGCAGGTCGTCTTTCCACCTCGGTTAACCTAACCTAGATAATCCCCCACAAGTACCTCCAGAGGCCTATTTCCCAGGTCATTCCAAGTCTCATCAAGTTATTGATAGGTGTCAATCATCACCCTGGGGTTCATGTGTGTGTGTGTGTGTGTGTGTGTGTGTGTGTGCGTGTGTGTATGCACGTGTACATGTAAGCTGATGAGTGTGCACATTACATTTGTTTGATGGATCTGGGCTTCAACTCTTGTGATTTCTAAGACCTCCTATTTTTATCTTCCCCAAGGATAATCTGTGGTTTTAGTTTTGATTGTCAGTGAAAGCAATAATCTTTTTAAATTAGGTTCCGATCAGGTTCTGAAAGCAGAGGGGTTATCAAGGAAAGGATTCGCACACTCTCTTCCTTTAGAACTTACTCTGAGATGTTCTGTTCAGGCTGCTATAAGCAAAGTGCCAGATTCTTCCTAGACTCCCCCAGTGTTTTAGAGACTGGTGGAGCCTGAACACTCTAGAAGCATTCATATTTTGAGAAAGAATGTTTCTGATTTTTTTCCCAGTGTGAAATTTGTGGTCCAGTGTGAGGAGGGTACCCCGCCGGCTTCTTTGCTTTGCTTTTTAGACAATTTCCATCTTACAGAAGTGGAAGCCAAGGTTTAAGGAGCTTATGAAGTCTTTTCTTCTACTCCATTGTTGGCACTGAAGACACAGACTTTCCCAGACAGGTCTGCTATGTAAGAGGTCATAGCAACTCAGGATCCCATAGAGAGCCCTGGATGGAGCTCTAAGATGCTTTTCTTCATAGAAGAGGTCAGCCTGACCCAGAAGATAACTGGACTTCAAATGGGAAGGATTCAGACATTCCTCCAGAATTGTCACATTTCCTTCTCACCCGGGACAGAAAGATGTTCTTAATCAGTGAGTGGTGGGCTGCTGTGGACAGCGCCTTCCCCTGGGCTCGGCAGGAGCCAGGGGCTCCCTAGCTCTTGGTCCCTTAGCTACCTTGTGGTGTTATACCTCTTATCAGCATGGCATCTTCTCCCTCATTTTTTTCTGGCATAAGTGACAAGTGTCTGAGAGCCAGAAGCCACCAGTTCAACCTGTTCTGAGGGACAGTGGCTATTTTCATATTTAGGTGATTCTGCCAGGAAAACATTAAATTACCCAGAATACATGACAGATTTCTCTGGGAGCAAAACAGCAGTTCAGCCTAGAATGATATCAATCAAGACATTTATGCTGTCTGTCCAGTACAACATGGAGAGCTTGAGGTGGATGGTGGGGTGGGTGGTGGGTGGGGTGGGGATCAAGTGAAGTGTTACTCCAGTGCATGGCTAGTTGGAGAAATTATCTGGGTGAAGGAGGAAGCTGGGCTGGCTTCAGCATCAGATTCCTTCTGAGCCAAGTGGGATAGGAGTATCAAGAGGAATGTGGTGGTTTGAAAAAAAAAAAGACACCCCCCCCCCCCCCCCCAGGGATTGGCACTATTAGAAGGTGTGGCCTTGTTGGAGTAGGTGTGGTCTTGTTGGAGAAAGTATGTCACTGTGGAGGTGGGCTTTGAGATCTCATATATGTGCAATCCATGCCCAAAGAGACAGACTAGTTCCTGTTGCTTATGAGTCAAGATGTAGAACTCTTCGCTCCTTCAAGACACCATGTCTGCCTGCATGCTGACTTTCTTCCTGCCATGATGATAATGGACTAAACCTCTGCACTGTAAGCCGCCACCACAATGAACTGGTTTCCTTTATAAGAGTTGCTGTGGTCATGGTGTCTCTTCACAGCAATTGACTAAGACAGAAGTTGATACCAGGGACTGGAGTATTTCTGAGATAGGCCTGACCATGCTTTTGTTTGAAGGAATATGGACCTTGAGACTGTGGATTAGAAAAGCAGTTGAATGCTTTAAGTGCTGCTTAATGGGCCATCCTAGTAGGAACATGGAAGACAGCGGTGCTATGAGTGTGATTTGAACTGTGGGTGCCTGGATCAAGAGGAGAAGAATATTAATAAGTGACCCAGAGACTATTCTTGTGATACATTGGTGAAATGTGACTGCCTTTTGCCTTTGTCTAAAGTGTCTGCCTGAGGCTAAAGCGAAGAGATTTGGATTACTTCTATTGGCAGAGGCAATCTTAAAACAGCATAGCATTGACTCTGTTGTGTGTGGTTATTACTGGTAACTCTAATGAAGCTCTATAATGAAAAGGAGCCAGCTGAGCAGGGTAAAATACAAAATGTAAACACTGTCGAGAAAAGGAGGACCAGCAAGTGGGATGGAGCCAAGTCCTGTGTGCAAGGAGATAAGCAGATTAAGAAATGGAATAAGGGGAGTGGTGACCTCAGGGCAAGATCCCACCCAGCTAAGTTTCCAACTTGTGAAAAGGAACTAAAAAGATTAGAGCCAGGTGTGGTGGTGCACACCTTTATCCCGGCACTACAGAGGCAGAAGCTGTCAGATTTCTTTAGTTTGAATCCAGCCTTGTCTACAGAGCAAATTCCAGAATAGCCAAGCTTAGGCAATGGAGGAAACCATGGAAAACAGAAAGCTGGTGAAGATGTAATTGAACGAGGGGTCATGTTCCAGCCTCAGCAAGCAGCAGAACTTGGCAGCTTTGGTCATGTGGTTCTGGCTTTAGAGTCAAGGATAGAAGAAAGGGGTTATGGAAACTTCCTCTGTGAC
Source organism: Onychomys torridus (assembly GCF_903995425.1). Lineage (NCBI taxonomy): Eukaryota > Metazoa > Chordata > Mammalia > Rodentia > Cricetidae > Onychomys > Onychomys torridus. The sequence goes on from NC_050461.1 coordinate 56,971,168, forward strand.
TAAGGAAAGCAGCTGAGCCAGGCAGATGTCAGGGATGTCCCTGAATGAAGGCCTAGAGAGGCCATTTTGTCAAGCTGTCAAGTTGAAACTTGGATTGCCTTGAAGACCCCAAGATGTTGGAGATGCCAAAGTCATGGGATACCTGCTGAGGAGAGCTATTTACAGGAAGTAGAACCAGCCCAAGAGAGAGAACTGTGTTACAGTCAACAAAGCTGAACAGAGTTGGAGATCTGAAGAGCACTTTGACATCAGGCAGATGCAGAGTTTGGAGTTTGCCCAGCTGGGTTTTGGTCCAGTATTTCCTCACTATGTTCCCTTCCCTATGGTAATGTGTATCCTGTGCCATTATATGTTGGAAGTATGTGATCTGCTTTTTGATTTTGATTTTATAGGGGATTACAGTTAAGAGATTGCATGAATCTCAGAAGAGACTTTGAACTTTAGACTTTTAAATAAGTTTGAGACTGTTACAGACTATAGGGACTTTTGAAGTTGAACTGAATGCATTTTTTGCATTATGATAGGGCTACAAGCCTTTGGGGGATAGGGAGTGGAATGTGGTGGTTTGAAAGAAAATAATCCCCAAAAAGAGTGGTACTATTTGGAGGTGTGGCCTTGTTGGAGTAGGTGTGGTCCTGCTGGAAGAAGTGTGTCAATGAGGGAGCAGGCTTTGAGGGCTCATACATGCTCAAACCATGCCTAATGTCTCAGACCATTTCATGTTTCCTGTGAGTCAAGATGTAAGAACTTCAGCTCCTCTAGCACCACATCTGCCTGCATGCTGTCATGTTTCTGCTGTGACGATAATGAACTAAATCTTTGAAAATGTAAGGGAGCCACCACCATGAAATGCTTTCCTTTATAAGAGTTATCAAGGTCATAGTGTCTCTTCACAGCAATAGGAACCTTAACTAAGACCAAGAGGAAGAGTTTCTATGGATTCAAGGCAGTGGAACTGACTCAGTTGGCCCTGCACACTGGTTCTCAGTAAAGGCCTGGTGACAGAGGGCATGTTCTTCTCTTGGGGTTAGGAGTAGTTCAGTGTCTGTGCTGAGAGCCAGAGTAGGGCTCAGCACAGATCTTTCCTTCTAGCCACATGGCCCTGTAGGTGCAAGGATCAGTGGCCATGGATGGGAAAGTCTGAGAGGGATGGTAGATTTGTCTGATGCCAACCATTGTCCAGTCATTAAACTGAGTGTCTTCATCCAAGGCTGCACCCATTTGGAGGAGGTCTGTCTTGGCCCAAGAAGGTTGTAGTGATGGGGCCTCAGGGAAATAGATCCCTGCTAGATCAATTCTCAACACTTCCCAAGCAGGTCTATTTATGGGGGTTCCAGGCATCTTAGTTATTTTTCTGTTTCTATGACAAAACACCATGTAGCATGAATCTTAACAGGTCTTATTAATAAAAACAAACCTGGAGCCAGGTACTGGGGTCAATGCTGGAAGATCAGAGAAGCAGAACAAGCCCCAGCTTTCTCACCTTGGCAGTTCCTCAGCTGATCTTGTTTCCTCAGACGGGACGCTTCTGAGTCCTCATCCAAATGGATCTCAGCTGAACTGCTGCTCAAAAGTCTAAAAGCTTAACCAGCTCTAGTTCCTGGTCCTCATGCCTTATATACCTTTCTGCTTTGTGCCATCACTTCCTGGAATTAAAGGTACACTTCCTGGGATTAAAGGCATGCGTCACCATGCCTGGCTGTTTCCAGTATGGCTTTAAACTCACAGAGATCTGGATGGATCTCTGTCTCCCAAGTGATAGGATTAAAGGTGTGTGTGCCACCATTTTCTGGCCTCTATATCTAGAGGCTGTCCTGTTCTCTGACCATAGATAAGTTTATTAGGGTACATAATATTTTGGGGAACACAATACCAACACAACACTATGTCCAAGGCAACTTATAAAAGACAGTATTTAATTGGGGCTTGCTTACAGTTCAGATGGTGAGTCCATAACCACCTTCTGAAGCGGGCAGGCAGGCATAGTGATGCAGCAGTAGCTGAGAGCTTACATGGTGAGACAACAGCCATGAGGCAGAAGGAAGGCTGGTTGGAATGTTATGGAATTTGAAACCTCTAAGCTCACCCTTAGTGACACATCTCTCCACTAAGGCCAGTCCTTCCTAAATAGTTCTACCAACTGGGGAGCAAGCATTCAAATATACAAGCCTAAAAATCGGGGCCATTCATTCAAACCAGCACACAACGTAACCCTGGGCCAGAGATCTCAGAGCAGTGGTGGGTCCCCATCATGCCTCCATGCTCTGCGGTTTGTGGAATGACTAAGGATTGCACACCCATCTGTTGCTAAGAGAGAAGCATATCTAAAGGTGTTTTAAGGACTGGTATTCATTTTCAAATCACAGATCATTTATTCCTATTGTAGTTTTTAATATTTGTGTGTGTGTTCATGTATGTGACTGTGGGCACTCGTAGGCCATGGTGAGCAGGTATGTATGTGGAGGTCTGAGGACAATCTTAGGCTCCACCTTTCACCTTGCTTGAGACAGAGCCTCTTGTTTCCTGCTGTATATGCCAGGATATCCATGTCAGAGGGGCTCTGTCTCTGTCTCCCTTCTTGCTTAGGGGCTCTGGGGTTGTTCCAGGCTTGATGTGGGTGCTGGGAATCCAAACTCAGGCTCTCACACTTGTATGCAAGTGCTCTATCCACTGAGCCATCTCCCCAGCCCACTTCCCATCTTTATTGAACAGTCATTAGAAAAAGAAAATGTAAAAACAGAATGTGGTCCATCAAAGCCTCTTAAACTACAAAATGAATAGGAAAAAAAAGCTTTTAAAGTAGCAGGTGTGGGGGCTATCTAGAGCTCAATGAGGCATGCTGTGTTTCTGAGCTGGAAGAAAACAAATTTAATTTGTCTGATTTACTAGAGATGAAGCCCCCCCAATGCACTTGATGTCTTAATACAGTAGGAATGATGTAATACAGTATGAATGTACAGAGTGGAGCTTCTGAAAACCACACATCCACATGATCACATGCATGTGTGCGTACACACACACACACACACACACACACACACACACACACCCTTCCAATGATTTCATTCTCTTGGTTCTTAGCAGTGGGCTCATGATCCTTTCTTTCTAGCTGAGTTTAGAGAAACTATATACCACTAGTATGTAGAATGCTTTTTTATTTAGAATGAATGTCCAGTGCTTAGCTCCACCATACCAGGCAGGTGTTGTTGCTATTCTCATTTACCAGATGAACTGTCCAAGCCTTAAATGAGAGAGGCAGCTAGTACAAGAAACTCTGAATTCAGTGCTAAGCAACATGACTGCAGAGCCCATGGCCTGAGCCCCTATTTTACCTGCCAAGCTGTGCATGGGCTGGGAGCCCCCAGCAATGTGTGCAGATAACAGCAAACACGGGTTAAGATGAACTGAACTTCATATATGTCCCAGGTGGTGCACGGGTGTCAGTGGTTCTCAGTTGGAGCCATTTGGCCTCCCAGGGGACATTAGGCAATATCTGGAGACATTTATGGTGTCAGAAGGGGGTGGCAGTGGTTGCTATGGACATTCTGCTGGACATTCTGACACACACAGGATAGTCTCTTGTGATTAAGCAGAAAGCTCTGATTGAAAGTGGCCATTGTGCCAACTGTGGGAAAATCTGTTAAACGTTACTTTGGTGACATTTTGTGAAATATTAAGGCAAGATTACCCCCAGCAACTGCAAGCACTGAGAGACTTGAGCCTGTCACACATTTTCTAAGGAGCTTTTGAGCAATATCATTGTTGAATCTCTTTGATGGACAGTTGCTGGCTGTTACAAATCAAGAGTCACCCTTGTTGTTTTCCCAGGAGAAGGCATTCCTTCTGATTCCAGGACAACAGGCCACTCCTGTCGCCTTGGAGACGCTCCACCAAGTAGAGACTTGAGCTTCTGTCTGAGACTCAAGAGAACTTCTGACTGCCAACTGTGTGTGTGTTTTTCTTTGTACAACTTTTAAGAAAACTATGCAGACATTTCTAAAATGTCTCCTTTTTAACTAAAGTATTTCCAAACATGGGGCAACTGTGTTAAAATGGCAGAACTACTACACATAATCAGAAAGAGTCTGCATTCACCACTGATCACTTAGAATCATAAAAGCAGATGCCATCTGTGTGGATTTATGATGTTTGTTGAGGATGGTTCCTAGGGCTCAAGCCCAGGGTCTTGTGCACAGTAAACATTAGCCCTACCACCGAGACACACTCGAAATCCTGCTTAATGGTGTTTGATTTGAACAAAACACAGTATAGTCTGGAAAGTGGCTTTTTATTTTAATTAATTCATTAGTTTTTAGTATTGGGTGTTGAACTAAGGACTTTACACGGAGTAAGTGAGCAAGCACTCTGCCACCAAATTGCACCTCTGAGCCATACTTCCCTTTTTGTTAGTACTGGGCGTGAAATCCTTAGGCGCTGGTGTTTGATGTTATATTCATAACTTACTCATGTGCTCACAAATATTAGTTTATGCCATGGTACACATCCTTCCAAATAGCACCTTCTAGATATTTTCTCATACAATAAACCTATTTCATAATGGGAAGGCCCATATCACAGACCCCTGCACTGGATCTCTCCATCCACCAACCTCTCCAAGGCTGAACAACTCACCTTGTTTGCTGGATCAGCAGTGGCTCTGAGGTCAACACTGTCATCCGCTGGAGTTTAAGCAGGGTTGTGTTTCTTAGGCTCCAGGTCCACAGTGCTCCTCACAGAGAGGAAGCACACCAGGGTGACACTTAGGAGTCATGGGGGAAGGTGATTTAGTGTGTGAAGTACTTGCTACACATGCCTGACAACTTGACTTCAGATCCTCAGAACTCATGTAGACACCAGATGCAGCAACACGCACATCTGTAATCCCACATGGTGCTACCAGGAACTAAGGAGCAGAGACAGGGGAATTGCTAGAAACTCCCTGTCCCATTAGTCTGGTTCACATAGCTAAGAAAAATAAGAAATAAGGTGGAAATCCACACTCATGCACACACACACACACACACACACACACACACACACTACATATAATATGCATGCATATACACATATCTATATATCATATATATCATGGTATGTGTCCAACCATACTCAGACATTTACACATATCACACATAACACATACGTCATGGTATACATTCATCCATACTCACAAGTGCACTCATCACATACACATAATAAAACACACATTGTGGCATGCATGCATCCATACACATATACACTCATATGTGCACACACACACGTAACACATAACACACACATCATGGCATGCCTACAACCACACTTACATATGCATACACATCCCACATAACACACACACACACACACACACATACGCACACGCTCACACACACACACACACATATCATGGCATCCATGCATCCATATTCACACACAGGCATACCCCCCTCCACAAATACACACAACACACACACACACACATATCACATACAAACACACACACCCAACCCACATGCATGCATACCCACACTCACACACAGAGTCGGTCAATAGCAGCCAATTTCTACCATTAAGTAGAATAATTTCTGGCTTAATCACGTCAAGTACAGAGATGATTCACCAAAAGCTGAATAGGCAATATGTTTGTAAATAAATGTAGGTTTAAAATAATAAGTCCAGATCTTGATAAAAATTGTTAATATGTATGACTGGATCTTAAGATGGAAGAACAGCTCTCATAAATGTCACACACTGAAATGAGCAAGAGACAAATATTGACGTGAACTTTATAGACGGAAACTTTGCAAATGGATTTCTGCGAGTCTTGAACTTCAAAGCCAGACAGAAGGCCTAAGCGGGGATCAAGCAGCTTTGTGAGTGTTTCCGGCGAGCGGCGTTTGGAAAATGCCGGTGGGTTGTGCCCCATCCAGAGCACCCTGAGCTGCTGCTGCCTTGGGCATGTTACTGTTCATCAGGGTTCCCTGCTTCCATTGTGTCGGGAGGGGTGTCCCGGGAGCCCCACTCCTGGTCTCCAGCATAGCGAGGGGATTTCCAGCATCTCTTCCAATGTGACTTTTATGAAATACAGGAGACTGTTGCTTAGCTCATTCTGAGAAAGATAAAGTAGGCCCAGGCAAAGGACCAATAGGTGTTGCATGCCTAGAAGGCTTTGGAGCAAGGGATATATCAGTGTTTCCTGACCTGAGCAGGGGCCTCATGAGACAGGCATTGAGTGGGGTCCCTTTCAATAGAATTTCCTGGATGGATGACAGACTCGGCAGCTGGGAGCTGAAGGAAAACACAACTGCCCAGACAACATTAGGACCATATTCTCGGGTTAAGCTGTCAGGAAAATGTCCTCTGGTGGTGGGAACCTGAAGACAGTGAAGTCTCTTTGAAGACATCAACCGGTCCATAGAAGTCGACATCTAATCAGTCGCCATTTGGCATGGAAGTGGGCAGGCAGACAGAAGGGCAGATGCTGATTACAGAGTCATTACGAGTGAGGAGGACAAAGCTCTATCCTGGAAATGAAGGCTGATTACTGTCTTCAAACAGACCCTGGACTCTGGTGTAAGATTGCTTGAGACACAAGATGATAACAGGATTCACTGTCACCTGAGAGTGAGCTATCTGCTTCCATCCTGGTGCAGCTCAAGCTTAGTCCTACTGGGCTAACGATGAGGACCTGATGTGGAAAATAGTATTTTAATATGTGTTACATTTGTTTATGTGCAACATTTGTTTAATGATGCAAAGATGTGTTGCATTTGTTTAACTCTGTGAAGCTGTGTTACTGTGCCTGTCTAAAACACCTGATGGTCTAATAAAGAACTGAACAGCCACTAGCAAGGCAGGAGAAAGGATAGGCAGGGCTGGCAGGTAGAGAGAATAAATAGAAGGAGAAAAGAGAGAGAAGGAGTGAGAAAGGAGAAGAGGAGGACACCAGGGCTCAGCAACCCAGCCAGCCGTGGAGTAAGAAGGAAAGAAAGATATAGAAATAGAGAAAGGTCCCCGTCTAAAGATGATGACCTTCTGTGCACTGCTGTGAAAAAAAAAAAAAAGAAAAAAGAAATAGAGAAAGGTAAAAGCCCAAAGGCAAAAGGGTAGACAGGACAATTTAAGTTAAGAAAAGCTGGTTAGAAACGAGCCAAGCTAAGGCCGGGCATTTGGAAGTAAGAACAAGTTTCCCTGTATTTATTTGGAAATTGGGTGGTGGGCCCCCAAAAAGCAAAGAGTCAAAAAACCAACTGCAAGGATCCCTCTGGATTCCAGCCTGTGCAGGGGCAGGCTGTGTACTGCTACAGGAGAAACCTCTCTAGTCAACACACTCCAGGCCTTTGTAATGGCTCAGTAGGCCAGGATGCTTGCTGCTAGGCCTCAAAATCTGAGTTCTGTCTCCAGGACCATGTGGCGGAAGGAGAGAACCAATCTCCCAAATTCTCTCTCTCTCTCTCTCTCTCTCTCTCTCTCTCTCTCTCTCTCACACACACACACACACACACACACACACGTGCACAAGCACCTACCCCACATAAGGAACATGCACACACACATGTGTGTATACATATAGGTATGTAAGAAAGAACTGTGGCATGTGCTTGTTATGTGTGGTTCTCAAGATCCGCTCTGCAAACTGCAGTGTGACATGGACACACTCCCTTTCCTTTGTTGCTTCTGATGTCCTAACCTACAAAGCGGGAAGTCTGCCCTCTCCCTCCTGAGGCTCCTCCCCTTCCCCTCCTCTCTGTGGAAACTTCCAAGAGCTTGAGGGTTACCTTAGCTCAACATGTAGGTTGCCAGGGGAAGGCTCTTATTGGCTATACACATTCAAGGTAGTGGTGGTTGCATCCACACAGCCGTCTGAGCTACCTGGGTACCACACTGGCCAGTGGACACTGGTCTCCTCCTTCGGGAATGATCGTACTGACCGAGGTTCCTGAGGAGCCTCCTGGCTCTTCCCTGTTAGATGCCACTTCTCCAAGTTGCCATTCAAGGATGGTGGGGTCCAAAAAGGTTTCAGATCCTTGTGTTGTGGTGGGCACCATGTCACTCTTCCTTCTTCTGAAGTTTTGTATTGCTTTCTGTGGGTGAGCACTTGGTGAGAGGTTCTGAGGCATCACAGGACTTCCTAGGGTTGCAGAAAAGACCCTCTGCTGTTCTCCATGATGTTCCTTCCAGGCCTCAGGCAAAGATGATTCCCTTCATGATTCAAAGTGTCATGAGACATGAGAAGTCCCTGGACACAATGGCTTTCAGGTTCATACAACAAGGTAATTTTCCAAACTTTGTAAAAATACACTTCAAGATGACCCACTGTCTCTGTGACTTAAGTGATAAGATATATGACAAGCCTTGTTTATGTAGATGATAAACTAATACAAAATTTGAATTTTGGAAAAAATGGATCAGTTAGTTGACCTAAAAGTATAAAACATGTATTCTTGTGGCAGAAAAGCTTCCCTTTTCTGTGTGTAATGTGTGTGTGTAATGATATGTCTTAGCCACAACCTCTCAGCTCCGTCAACCTAGTGTGCCAAGCGCTCTCCTTAAGTGCATACATGACAATGTGACATTCTTACACTAGTGAAGGCATGTGAACACCCAACACTTCAGGGCAGACAGTGCACACCATACCTGCCACCCAGCTGTGACTGATGTGGCCTATGGGCTGAACTCCCTCCTTAGGTAAGAAATCACTGCAGGGGTGAAGAAATGGTGATGGTTGGCCCTTAGTGAAAAGAGAGGCAGATGTTTCCCTGGCTCTCAGTGGGGGACTGTGGAAGTCATCCACATGCTTCTGTGTGGGAGTTCTCCATCTGCTCAGAGCCTGGCCTCATGCCCTCTGCCCAGCCGGAGGGCAGCTGCCCATGGCTTGTTCTGATGATCCACGAGGGCTCTCTCATCACCCCTTACACAAACACCTTCTTGTCGGCTGCCCCTGAGAGACTGTTTGCCACCGAGTAAGCCTAAGCTAAAATGAGCTGAAGGAGGAAACCTCTGCACCTGTTTGGAGAAGGAATGAAAAGCAAACTCCGAATGTTTAGAATGAGTCTGGGCGTTTGTTTGCTAGTTTGTTTTAGCTGGGAATCTAAATGCAAGGCAAAGTTGGTTTGGAAAGATGACTCATGTCTAATTCAAAGTGTTGAGATGCCGCCTTCCATTTTTATCCCTCCCTAAGATGTTAGAGAATTGCCCAGTCCTTATTTAAGGTTGGGTGGGGCTGAGGAGATCACTGAAGCTTTTGGTGCTGGGCAATACTGTGGACTCTTGACAAGAGATGTCTGCAGTTTTCTTAAGCCAGGCACCATGGGGCATTGGGTGCTTTAGCATAAGAGACAAGATTAGTTCTTAGGACTGTCATGATGCTGTGGTTTAAGCAACTACCACAGGTCTCATATCAGTCACCACTTTCTAACATGTGGTAGAGCTACCATTGTATGTCATCCATAGTAAGCTGTCATAATGATGCTCTAAACATTCCTGACGTCTTTGTGGTTTGCATTGAGTGCTGGAGCTCATGGGCTTCCTTAGTTAATAGAACATCTGAGGTATTCATCATGCATCTCTTCACATAAGGTCAGCAAGATCCATTTATGGTGCAGGGAGCAAGGCTGCTGGAAGATCCGGACTTCAAGTTCTGTCTTACATGTCACCGCATCGCCGCTCTCATATATGATAAATGAATTTGTGTGTTTTTGTGTTTGTTCAGCTGACATCTATTACCTCTCACATGCCGAAGTGGATCCTGGGAGAGGAAGTGGGGAGTCATAGAAAACAGCACTAAAGAACAATATGTAGTTCCTTTCCCTCAGGAGGGTCACAGTCTAATGAAACCACAACTGTAGAAAAATGGTAGAAATGTGTGATCCTAGGGAACATCTGAGACAGTTGTGGCCAGCATGTAAGGTTAGAGGGGGAAATGCTTTCCTGACTCCTCAACTGTGTCTCCGGCTGCTTAATCCTTCCCTTCTGTCCCTGTGCTGAGGAGGCAGGTGATATGCCAGGCTTGGAGGCCAGTGAAGAGAAGGGATCTTCAGAACAGCAGACACAGAGAAAAGCTGCATAGGCTTCTGAGGGAGGGTCCCAGGCCAGATCCTTCCAGAACCTCTGGGGGATTCAGGTGGGCTGTTTCTGAGAGCACAGATGTTGACAGCTGGAGCCCATGGTGCCACTGAGCTGGAGTGCCACTGCTAGGGGCACATGGCAGGAAGCAAATAGGAGGAAGGCTGTTTCTTCTGTTCTGCTTTTCAGTCCTGTGATTTTCTTCTGTATCTTCTGAACATGTGTAGAGCCGGAAAGGAGGTGGCTGGCAAGGGTGTCTGGGGAATGGATAGGGTCTCCAAGCAGAAGACTTTACAAGGGAGATTTAGAGTTAAAGTCAGTAGCAAAATGGCCAGACCCTAGATGATAGAAAAACTTCAAAAATCTATTCTGTGTGCATCAAAAATTTGGGAGCATGTGTCAAGAGAATATTAGTTTGAAGAAGAGACCCCAAGGCAGGAACTAACTTAGGAATCAGGAGCAGGAGACATTTTTTCTTCCATTTCATAGACCCCCACCATCAGCTCTTTTCCCAGAGTGATTTTTGCCTCTTTGCCAATTGAGATGCTCAGCGTTACTTCCCCCTGTGAGTTTATGAATGTAGCAGAAGTGAGGTGTGTGAGTTACATGATTGGTCAAGGAAAGGGTTTGCATCTTTCTATTGTTCTTTAGAATCTCACCTTTAGAGCTTGTCACCATAACACAAAGCCCATGTAACCATAGAAAAACATCAGGTGTGATCATCTAGCTGATGACAAGCACCCTTGTTCCCGGGTAGAAGGCACCAAGTATTATATCAGACCCAGTCTTAGAGGGAGCTCATACTTGGAATCTTCCTACTGAGGTCTCATTAGATCTTGGCTCAAGGGGAATCTATTTTGTATCACTATGTTGGGGTGACTTACTGGGTATGATGGCAATTAGAATAGAAATTGACTATAGTCTCTTCAGGAGAGAATGAAGATACCTTTCAGGCAATAACAATGGTCTTAAGGGAAAAAAGGAAGAAAGGTATAGAAATCTATAGAGTAGGTGTTATTTGGTGGCTCTTGATGACCTTAGCTGATATCGAACACAAAGAAGAAACAGGTGGGGCAGAGTCATGGAGGGACAATGACCTGTATCTATCTTTTGTTTTTAGGATGGGAAATGGGTAGACTCTATTCTCTTACCTCCTCATAAATTATTGGTCAGGGAAACCCCAGAGGCCTCCAAAACAATACAGAATATTGACATCATTTTTGATGGCCCACTGAAACCAGATGATAAGATTCCATAAGACACTATAGATTTTGGTTGCAGAATATAGAGAAGTCAAACTGGAACTGAACTACTAGCCTTTGTCTTGTTGACTAGCCAGACAGTTCTGGAAAGTTCTGGAAAGTACTGTGTAAGCTGCTGGGGGAGAAAAAGCATCAACAGCCTTACCCAGCTGTGAATGCTGCAATCTACAACCTGATAGGCAAGGCACATCCTTTGGTATGGTAGTGGCATGACTGTTTTTGGCTAACTAACTGGTTTTTGTCTTGAATTTGAGGCCTCCTCTACTGAAGGAATTCACATCTGTCTTGCAAACCTAGTCAAAAACACGTGACTTGGAGGATCCATAGACCCCAGTGGGGAGCCAACTACTGTTGTTTTGTTAAATAGGCATGGTATCAAATTCATAGCTCAGTGTGGCCCTTAGCCATGGCCAGAGAAGATTCTTTTTGAGTGGGTGCCAGTTAGTGTAGAGGTTCATTTCTGGTCAAAGTGTGCAGAATAACTTACTATTGAGTGCTTGGCCCTAAGTGGGACATCTGTATCACCCACTCCAAAGCCCAGGGGACAGTGTGGGAGAAGGGGAGGAAAGAGCATAAGAGGAGGAGAATCGGAAGGAGTACTGTGAAACATTCTCTTCCAGACATGACATGGCTTGGGCACTGGTGACCACAGCAACAGTGATCACCTGCACAAGACTTGCATAAGACTACTGCCCATGAACATTCATCATGGATGAAGGAGGGACTCATCCAGCTCCACCTTTCCCTGAGGAACTCTAGCAGCCAATGGTTTCTGAAGGAAAGATAATCATACTCCTCCGTGGTGAAGCCACTGGCAAGTTGCCCTTTGCTCAAGCAAATAACCTCCCACCCATGCTCATGTCATTAAATTCAGTGGACCATTAACAAATCCATGAAAGTTCAAGATAGACGTCTCGGGAAGAAGGTGGAGTTTGGGGAGAGACAGAAGGGAATGAGAGAAGCAGATTATGATCAGATTACTTGTGTGCATGTATAAAATTGTGGAAGAATAAATAAAAATAATTTTAAGATACAAATAAATTCAGTTCTGGATGGGTGCATGGGAATTGCATATAGTAGCCATGCCTGGTAAGTGCTTGGAGATATGGGTCTAAAGCTCTGAAGAGAGACAAGCTGTAAATATATATTAGTCTTTATAGGTGTGGAGGACAGAGTGGGAAAAATAGTAAGGACTGGGGAAAGCCATTGAGAAGGGCCAGCAATAATCAAATAGAGGTGAGAGGAGAAATGGAAGTTGCCTTGTTGACATCACCAAGGAGTGTCAGGAAGAATGGAGAGGTGAGATGTGTTAACTCCTGCAAGGAAGTAAGGAGAACAATCCAGAAAGAGGTATCGATAGCTTCCTAGGGCTATTATAACAAAGGAGTATGGACTAAGTGACCTAAGATTACAAGGCTTATTCTCTCCCAGGGATAGAGGGCAGAAATCCATAGCCACCACAGCTCACTGTACAGGCTTCCCTCTGAATGGTCTTAGAAGGATTTCTTTCCCAGCTGCTTCTGGCTCTGACAGGGCCCCTGCTCCTGGGTGTTCTTTGGCATGTAGGTCCAGGAGTCTGATCTCCCTGTCTCCATTGCTACATGCTGGCTTCCCTGTGAGTCTGCATGGCCTCATCTCAACTTGATGACATTTGCAAGGACCCCACGTACAAATTAGATCACATGTGTGGGGTCTGGCTAGGTGAGAATTTTCAGTGCATGTTAATGACTGGCTTGTGAACACAGATAGCTCTGCCTGGAGCAAAGATCAGAGATGGAGTGTGAAGGCTTCTCTCTGAAGCAGGCTTTCTCCTTGGAGCCAGTCAATAGGAAAAGGAAGTGTGGGGAAGGAATATGGATGGATCCAGGTTTGAGAGGGAAGGTAGCTTGGGGCCCGGCTGGAGGAAGGGATGATAAGCATGTGGTCCAGCATCCCTGGGTGGAGATGTCAGCTGAGTACTCTTGAAGCCATCCAGTTTAGGAGGAGATTGGCAGACAGTCTGTGTCCTCCCAGGGTCTTCTGTTTTTTCTTCTCTCTGGGTCTAGGTCTGTTTCATTGTTCTCTTGTTTTTAAAGGTAACTGTGATGAAAGTTTATTCTTGCCACCTGGCTTCTCAGAGATGTTTCTGTGTTCTAGAGGCTGCAATTAAACAGTCATTGCCTCTTCTAGAGATGGCGGTAGCTTTGTAAACAATAAAACGGCCCCTCCCCCACACCACTATGGGATCCACAGGAAGCCCTGTCCCTGTATACAAAGAGAATAGAGGAAGGGAAAAAAAAAAAGGGAAGAGAAATCTCCAGCCTGGAGCCTATGGATCCTAGAGTTTTGTTTGGGGGCAGGGCTGTGCTTTCAGAATCTAGTTCAGAGGAAGTATGGGGAACCTGTCATGAAGAATGATTGGCATGTATTTCTATGTGCTAAGCTAATGCAGTGAAGTCTCACACAAGGCAGTTTCTGTTGATCTTTCAGGATGATGGTGTTGAAGGACTTTGAGGGAGTCAACCTACTCTTCTTTCATGGGGGAAGGAGCAGGGAAGCCAGACAGTGACTAACTTCACTCTTTACTGGAGAAACAGGATACATGGAGCTTACTGGTAAAGCCAAAATGACCTTCTTGCTCCCTTTCTTCCAAGCTGAACTTTGTGGCTAAGTACATGGTTCACAGTGGGACAGGGCATACTATGGCTTGCTAGTGACCTGAGGGTTGAGGTGTCTTCAGAAGAAAGCCTCGGATGGGAGAGTTTCCTTGATTTGTTACGCCAAATATTAGGCAAAGGGCTGGTAGCTGTTAGACCCCCATTTTCTACACCATTTGCTCATCTACTTTTGTTTCCCAGGAATGAGTCAGCAAGGGATGGAGAGAAAGTTCCAGTCTCTCCCAGTTCCCCTGTGATGGAGGCATCTGTGCAGTTCTGCTTCAGTGGATGAAGGGTATGGGGTAGAGTATTCCCCTGGCCATGCACAGTAACTGAGCACACATGGGTAGATGGATTTCTGCTGAGCCGTCTGTTTCCTAGGTGATAGCCAGGCACCATATTAGACTTCATCTTCCAACTCAGAGGTGTATAGCTCATCTCAGGTGCAGGAATTACTCTGTACAGAACAATGGGTTCTTGTGTTTCTCACTCAAACCTAAGTGTCTTGGAGCTATAGGTTCATTGTCTCTGAAATGAAGGTAAGCTCTATTTCAGAAACACGTCTAAGTAAATCCGTGTAGGATTAGTTAGAAGAGGTCACACCAGGTTGCACTAACAAACTCCAAAACCTGTGGCTTAATAATGCCTTTCTCTTGTACGTGGAGACACCTAGAGGTGCAGGTGACAACCTCTTGGGGCTGCTTTCTTCTTGAGATGTCTCAGGCTCCAGGCTGCTCCAGGTTGAGACAGTGCCATTAGGCTACCTGCTTCTATGATCATGGAGGTCAGGATTACAGGAAAATGCACAGGCATTTCGTTCCACAGCTCTCCACATTCTGCCTCACCACAGGAGAGGCTCTGAGGCAGCATCCTGCTGTGTCTGTCACACTTGGTGGGTGTTAACAACAGGGTTCCATTTAGAATGTGACATTGGTTCTTCACACTGTGTGGAGTCAGGGCTCTTTAAGCTGGATGTGGCTGAGGGGGTAGACACTCTCTTGCAGGAGATTCTTCCAAAGGGACAGATGTTTGTGCGGGACCTTAGCATGCAAGGTGATAGCGTTTCCTCAGCTTTCTCAAACAAGGTTGGATTAAAATAGTTTGTCCTCATATGTCCCAGGTTATAGCTTCGGAAACATCTTTATGATTTTGATACTCAAGGATAATGTGACTTTATGATTCTGATGAAGACAAGAATTCATATTTCTCCTTTTAAGGACAGGCTGGCCTTGAAGTTGTCCCCAACACCTAGGGCTCATGAACAGAAGTCTATCTCTTCACTCTTTGGTGGATACCTCCTGTTTACAGCAGCCCTGTAGCTCTCGCGGGTAGTTTTTTGTCAAATGTGACTTCCTTCTCCATCTATTTCCTCCTGCGCACTAAATTACAGGAGCACATCAAGCCTCATCTGTGAATTTTCCCTGCATGATCCGTACTCGACCACAGCTCCCCACCTCTCTTGCCTCCTGAAACACTTTGAATCTGGACTGTGTAATTTAGAAGTTAATTACATCCTGTCTTAGTTTGTTCTCTAATTATCCATTGTTTTAGTCTCATCTTTGTTGGGTACAATGTCTTCTGAGAGCAAGATTCATCTTTACAATGTATTCAAGCTAACTTTTTGGTGTATCCCACAGCTGGAATATTGTTCCTAACATGGTGAAACATGTAATCCAGTAGAGAACAAACCTATGAACCCATCACTTGGCTGAATGTGACAGCGCTGTCAGCCTTTGTGAACCAAGAACCAAGAGAATTTGAGATGAAGGGGACTGACGTCAGGCTGGACAATCAAGTCCACGTTTCCTCAGAGGGAAACGGCCTTACAGCAAAAGCTGAGGGATGAAAAGGGGAACTTGTAGAGGTTTAGGGGCTGGTATGGATGTTGGATAGGAACAAAGGTTATTCTATGATGAAAAGCTAGCAGGTGTAAAGATCCAGGGACCATAAACCTGGGGGATGGTGAGAAGAATATTTTGAGTGGTCAGAGTAAGGCTGGATGGGATCAGAGTTATACTTTGGAAAATTTAATCCAGCATGAAGTTTGGAACATCTGGGGATAGAGATAATCACTGAGAAGTGATTACAACAGCCGGGACCAGACGTAAAGTAGCTTAATCTAGGGCGGGAGAAATAAACAGAAAGAAACAAATGGTCACTTACGAAAGCTCAGTTAGGACAATGAGGGAAGTCTAAGAGAAGGGTCCCCAAGAAGTACAATGTTGGCAGTGTCTGTTGCTGCACAAGGTGCTGAGACCTCTGGGTATGGTCACTATATTATCGATAGCCAGCAGAAACCATTGGAGATATCACCAGCATATGGAGGGAGATTCAAAACTCTCCTCTTTTAGTTAGTGCTTATCTCATTTTCTTTGCTTTCTAAGTCACCCAGTTGGTGGCATTCCATTTTCAACAACTTAACTCCTGGTATTGTAGATGTAACCAGCTTGTTAAATAAGAAACACAGAACCGATTGCAGAGTTAAAAACCACGAGGTCAGAGCAAAAGCGGAAAACCTTACCCTTCACTGCTTCTGCGGTTCCTCCTCTCCGCAAGAGACCTACTTCTGTGCGTCCTGTCTGTTTAAAGACTTTCTGTTCTGTTTTCTCATTGGTTGTAAACCCAGCCACATGACCTCCTTGTCACTGCCTGTTTGTACAGACCTCCAGGTCGTCTATGGTTGGTATTGAGATTAAAGGCGTGTGTCTGCCATGCTGGCTGTGTCCTTGAACACACAGAGATCTGCCTAGCTCTGCCTCCCAAGTGCTGGGATTAAAGGCATGCCCCACTACTGCTCGGCTTCTGCTTTGGCTTGCTCTGACCTCAAGGCAATTTTATTGACATACAAATAAAATCACATTTCAATACAAATAAAATATCACTATATGGTATTATCCAGTTAGTAGCCAGGCTGGCATAGGGAGTTCAAGAAAGTACCTCTTTAAGGCTCAGAGTAGTGGTGTATGTCTTTAATCTCAGAACTGGGGCGGGGTGGGGGTGGGGGGGGGGGGTGGGGTGGGGGGGGGGGGGAGCAGAGGTAGGCAGGTGTCGAGGCACTTCCCTGAGCCCTTGTGGGGAAAGATGGAAGTCTAGACTTATATCACCCTGAAGTCTCCCGTCAACATCAAGAGAAGAACTGTCAAAACAATCTAACAAAACCAAGACACACTCAAAGGTTAAGAAGCCCTGTTTCTCCGCAGCTTACAGTTCTGATAAGACAGCTTGTTACTGCTTATTAAGTGCTGCTAGATGTGGACGTTCCGAGAGAGGGCCACCCTGCTTAATTGTCAATGTTGTGCTTTTAATAATTAGTTGGCATTTGATTAACATATGAAAAACATTCCTGGCAGGTCAACATTATATTTTTGCTAAGTCCTTTTGTGATCATTTAACAGTATCAGGGCCATGGTTCCCGTGATGCCAGGCTCTATGGTTAACTCAGATCCTTGAGACCTCTGTCTTAAGAAGAAACAACTCAGGACAGACTTGCCAGGAATGCCTGGAGAGGCAGTTAGTGGGGGCTTTAGTCACAGGGGCCTCTTCTTTCTCTGTGAGATCTCAGAGCCCTGGTCCAGTAGCCCACCCTTCAAACATGGTCCCCCAGACCCCTGACATCCACCAGTTTCATGCTGAACCGAATGTTTCCAGGGTGGGTCTGACACTTGGATTTTCACAGTCCTGCAGGTAAAAGTCAGGCTGCTGTTTCAGGACAAGTTCCATCCCACGCCAGGATGGACAGAATGTAGTGGCAGAGGGCTTGCCTAGGCTTTTAGGATGGGGGGGGGTTATTTCTAGCACTGGGGGTTGGGGGGAGATGCTATTCCCAAAGGAGTTCTGTATCTTGGCAATCTTTTGTCAGTCAAAAATACCTGGTTCCCATGGTGATAGGTAATTGGGATGTAAATCACGGGTATGGATACAAATGAGACCAGACTCTTGGGAGTTTGGTATCTGACTTGTATTGATAGGAAAAGAACTCTGTTGTCTTCTGCTGAAGTTCTATTGCCCTGCTTCTATAAGTTGGTTTAACCACGTCCTTAATTTGATCCTCTTTCTTGACTGTGGACTTGGCCTGCATCAGCAGCCATTCTTGGGATGAAATTTAAGCCCGGGCACATAAAGACTGCTGGGAGTGAGCCTCAGACACAGAAGCAGCCGTTTGTGACGTGGGTGGTGATTTTAGAAAGCATCCACGGAGGGTGCAAGTGAGGAGGGGGCGAGACCATGTACATCTGGTCGCCTTCAGAGCAGGCCTGTGATGGGGTGGTCCTCAGGCGAGGTGGGTCGTCATGAGCTCCGGGCAGTGCACCTGTTGTCATGGGAAGCCACGAGGAATGCTTCACCAAAAGCCAGAGACTGAGGGACAGAAACTCGTCACCAGGGGAGGTCCTGGAAGAATTTATAGGATGTTTTCCCAGCAAAGAAGACAGAGTAGGCAGGAAAACAGTCTGCACCAGCCCGGGTCCTCAGGGACACTCAGCTCAAGGAGACAGCTTGTGACTGAGGAAAACTAGTTATGTTTAGATTTGGCAAATGAATGGCACTGTTTGTCATACATATGGGACTTCAAACCACAGGGCTTTCAATTGGTGACATCATGATTCTGTTTAAAAATTAAGCAAAAACTATTCCACCTCAAGATTATTTGTACAAATTTCCCCAGCTCAGTGTTTCTCCTTAGCTTTTTCCTTTTGTACCTCTAAGGGGGTTTTCAAAAATGAGAGACTAGGGCTAGGGATATCACTCAGTTGGTAGCCTAGCACAAAGCCCTGCGTTTTATCCTCAGCACCGCATAAATCAAGCATGGTGGTGTGCACCTTTAATGCCAGGACTCAGGAAGCAAAGGCAGGAGGATCAGGGGTTCAAGGCCAGTCTGGGTTGTAGACCTTATCTCAAAATCAACAAATAACCAAATGAATCAAGAGGTCCTGAATTACACAGTGAGAACTGGATCAGAGACTCCAACCTGTTCTATCTATAGTAACAAGGTGCTGAGCCATGGCCTGGAATACTTACGCGCCTTAGAAGCATTGTTGGTTAAGGCTACCGAGGTGGGCAAAGGTGTTCCACTGCCAAGGTGGACAGCCCTGTAAGCCAACTGCTGTGTGACGTCACTGTCACAAGATGCTTTGCAGATGTAATAAAAACCTGTCATCTAGATGATTCCTACCATTAAAGTTGGTTCAGCCACAGAGGCAAATTGCCCTAGAAATGAGGGTCCATTCTGTTCATTGCAACCGTGGAGAAGGGCCTGTATCAAAGCCAGGTCGGCCATACTGGGCTGGAAGTAGGCGCAAGACAGAGAGTCTGGCATGCATTCCTATATTCCTTGCAGTTCTGGGAGGGTCTCAGACCACTTTCCCCGTCACGCCCACTTTCTCTCTAACATGGCCAGTTAGGGCTTCAGGTATCCAATCCCTAGCTCCTCCTTGGCATCCTGACGTGTTTGCCAAACCTGTCAGTCCTCAGTACACTGAGGGCTTATTGGACAGGAAGTTGTGAAATTGGATTTCTCATTCCTATTTGCTTAGACTTTCTATTTTTTCCCATAGCTACAAAATGAGATAAATATTGAACATGATTATGAAATACAAGGGAAAAAAATCCTTGCTATTTAAATACAGTGTTTGCTTTATTGGGTATCATGCTGAGATTCATTTTCTGCATCGTATCAGGTTGGGCATAGTCTATAAGATTTTTATGTATCATTTCTCTCTTCATTGTTAGATCTTGAAAGGCAAGCCCCACCCACTCCCAGCTAATTTGTCTCAAAATCAGCTTCATCAATGAGTGGGTCATCATATGTCAGTCTCCTTTGGAACTATAGTGCAGTGTGACGCACACTATTTCTAGATGCCATGGGCTCTCTCACGGAGTCTAAAGGGAGCAAAGTGGTGTTCAGGAGGCTGGCACTATTGCTATGCTTCAACCTAGCAGCAGCACAGAAGGTAGGCAAATAATGACAGCCCGAGTGTGTATTCCCTTCAGTTCAGAGGGAAGCAAGGCACGCAGCTCCCAAAAGGAAGTGGTCTGCCTAGAGTGTCTACTCAGCTGCTCCTGCCTCTAGCAGACTCTCCCCAGGGGATGTTCATCCATCTAGCCAGAGGGCCATGGAAGAGGGTTGCTGGGAGAACAGGACTCCACAGCTGCCTCAGTGGGTGTTAGACGTGGGACACACTAAGTGAGTTCTGGAGTCCTGGTAACTGATGGAGTGGACAGACTCCCCTTGTCTGGCTCCACTCTCCACTCTCGCCCTGAGGCTTCAGGGAAACACTGGGAAGACTAGCAACTTGAGAAACCTTCTCCTTTGAAATGTTCATCTGAACAGGAACCGGAAAAGGAAGTTGGACTGTTAGTAACATCCTGACTTGCTCTCTCTTTTGTGTCTGGCTTCTCCTCAGTCCACACCCTTCATTGGAAGCCAGCATGGCCTCCTTCCTGCAGGAGGAAGCCAGGGCTGTGCTCTCAGGGAGGGGCAAGAGAGAAAGAAGACTGCTTTTTCTTTCTCTTCTCAGTGTGGCTCTATGATTTGGCTTTGAGTACCACGGGGCTGGGAAGGGATGCAGGGAGACGGCAGGATGGGGATGCATTCAATTTGGAAAGATGATGTTCCTGTTCTTCCCGTCCTGTGATGTCCCTTGGGTGGGTCTGAGCAGCTTGGATCAGGACACACAGTCCAGGACCACTAGTTCCCTTTGCTGGTCTCTGACGGAATAGCAGAGGAGCCTGGAATGTTCTCGACTGTTCCATGGTGCTCTGGGGTTTGTCCACCACCCTGAAAATCTCTCCTAGTCTTCACAGCAAACAGTAAGAGCTGAGAAAAATACTGCTATTTCTCACTGGCTGTAGGGATTTAGTTCGGTGTTGGTCAGAAATACTGGTTCTTGACCCTCTTTTAATAGTAAATTAAGCCTCATTTTGAGACAAATTAGCTATCAGAGAACTTCTCCTTTCAAGATATCTCTATGAATAGAAAATCCTTTAAAATCCCACAAAATGTTCATAAACTGTCACATATGTCACATATAACAAATTTCACAATGATGTTCAGAGTAAAGTTTGCATTTAAGTAGCATAGATTTTTGTTCCCCTTGAATCTTATAGATGCTCTAAACATTTAGGTTTTCTGGATATAGAAAGACAGGGCTACAGTTGGAGATATCTAAATCTTGCTATGTATCTGGCTCACCTGGAAACCAACAGATATGACATAGGGCAGCCCCTCCGCTCTGCTGTCCCTGACTTCAACCAGTAGTCTTCATGTTTGACCTTGTATAATTCACAAGCATGTGATTATCATCTTCATGAAGGAAGATTGGAGTTTGGAAGCCTCTGGAGTAGGGGTAGGAATCACAGAGAAGCCCTGGTCCTCTACGGTTGAGAACCTTCTTTCTGTTTTTACTTCCTCATGCCTCAGCTCCCAATTTTTCTTTTGGACTTCCTGTTCTATTTCCTACTTTTGTAAAAACCTTATTTGATGATGATAGTGGTGGTGGTGGTGGTGATGGTGATGGTGGTGGTGATGGTGATGGTGATGATGATAATGATGATAGTGATGATGAAGACGATGGTGACAATGATGGTGATGATGGTGGTGATGATAATGATGATGATGGTGAAGATGGTGATGATGATGATGAAATAATCTTCAGTCAGCTTACAAACGGTGCTACCATCTCTGCAATACAGCTTATTTCTAAGAAGCCCATGTGTTCCTGGAACCCATCCCAGCAGCAAGTAGAGGAAGAGTTTAATTTACTCTTTGCACCTATGTGGCCACACCGTGCTACTTGCTAGTGTTATCATTTCTTACAGATGCCAAAAGCTGACTTCTTAAGAGTGAAGTCTCCCAGGGATCAGAGCTGTCAGATGATCATGTGGGCTCCAGTCTGTGAGATACTGGACAGGGATGGAAATCTCTGAGGGGTCCAATATGAAAATGGGCTAATGAGCAGGAAATGAGGCAGACCTGGTTGTTGTTTTCAAGGGAACAGTGTCTAGTGAAGAACCCCTTCCCCATCTTCCATGTTGCAACTGTTGGCAGGGTTGTCTTTCTTGGCGTTACTTAAGTCTGGTGCAAATGCCATTGTATTCTTGGAGAAGCTGTCAACCTTTTACACATACGACACATGAACTTGGATGATGTCTGACACAATGTTAATGTTAAAAAGAATAGCCATATCCAGTTCTGGATCATCAAGACAGCGGTTGTAGGATCTGCCAAAGAGTTGCTAGAACTTTCCCCACCCATTGCCTCAGAGTGAAATCAGCACTCCAGTCCTGTTTGGACCAATTCGTAGGCAGTGAGAACTCTTTGTCCTCTCTTCCAGGCTTTGAGGAAATGTTGTATTTTGAGCATGGATGAGGAAAGCAGATGTTTTTCTCATCTCCACCCACTCAGTGACTTTGCCAAGTGATTAGAGTTGGAACCCAGGTCACCTCTGAATAACTAACTACTGCCAGAGGGGGGCCAGAGACTCAGCCGAGTCAGCTCTGTGCTGCTAAGTATGAGTTCATCTTTTATCAATTAACCATCAAACCAGATGTGGAAGGAAGGTGAGGACGGGCGTGGGAGAGATGCAGAGTCCAGCTCAACTTTGACTTTAAGGCCAAATAGGGCTTAGAAGGGAGGGGAGGAAAATGTTGCAAATTGGTTGGGCAAGCTGATATTTGCTAAATTTAGAGCCATTTATGTTCACCAATTCTGAAGCAGTTTTGAAGCAAATCCAACTCATTTTCTGGCAGGAAGTAATACTTGGGAGGTTTTCTTTTGGGTGGGGGGGGGGGAGTGGGAGATTAAGTTGTCTTCACTGATGAAGGAGATATTTCAAAACCTCTCAGCAGCCACCCTTTATTATAATATCACAAGACTGTAAATGGAAGGAATTATATGGTGAAGACACTGGAAAAACAGAGTTTCCACTGAGTGACAGGAACACAGCTGTTTGGTGCCTGCCTCCATCCTCCTTGGCAACTGGGACTGACCCGCAGCTGAGGTTTCATTTCCTTTCGGCTGTGTGCAAATATAGCCCCTTGAAGGCTGTTATCAAAGCCAAGGGCTCTGGCTGGTGTGTGGAGCTGGCCTCATTTCTCCGGGAGTACTGAAGACAGGGAAAGTGTCAGTTCCGCTCTAAAGCCCTCCTGAGCTCTTTGGGATGGGCATGAGGAAGTGGTGAAGGGCGGCTGGCCTTGACTAAGGATCCAGAGTAGTTAAGTTTACGTCAGCTCAGGTCAGCTCCTTCTGTGGCATCCCCTCTATGCCCCAGAGCACAATTTTATGGGGGAAAAATACTCCTCTCCACGCCAGACACCTACAGGAACCTTCCCTCTGCAGAGCTACCAGCACAGAGATAAAGGCAGAGCCAATGGGTAGTCAGACACTCACAGAGATGGAGCGGGTGAGTGCAGAGGAGGGAGCAGACCACACTCTGCCCTCTGATGTGTGGAGGGCACACGGTTTGGAGGGTTCAGGCACATGTTTTCCCACCTATGGGCCCTCCTGACCTCCTGATCTATTCTGTGCATGCTGAACAGATACTTGGTATTCGAAGTTGGATTTTGTATAGATAAAATTTGAAAGCTTTTTTCCTGATATGTCCTGCCACAGGACTGCTTGGTTTTCCCCCTCTGGGGTCATGCTAGAATGCCAAGTGGGTGGGGTGGGGTGGGGAATTTTCAAATGACTGCTGGGCAGTGAGCCAGCAGACATGTGACAGGATTCCACCTCTGCTTCTGCTTTTTAATCCCTTTGAGACAGAATCTCCTACTCCCCAGTTAGCTTTGAAACTCCAGGTCTTTCTACCTCAGCCTCCCAAGTCCTGAGATTATAGGTGTGTGCCGTGTTCATACCATAATATAAAATACAACTTTAAAGCTTCACAATTTAAACATTTACAATGATTTAGAAGTCTAAGTTCTCTGTAGAAATCCAAAGTTACTGTGTGCTCCTATAAATTAAAAAAGTTATACAGCGTCTTATTCCAAGAGGAAGGAACCAGGATACAGAATCAGATTAAAACAAAACCCAGATGTAACAATGTGAACTCAGTGCCCAATACCTAGGACTCATTCATGATCACCTGGGCTCTGAAAGGATTAAGCAGCTCCACTTCTCCAGTTCAGTCATATGTAACACACACACACACACACACACACACACACACACACACACACACACACTTCTCTCTTAGGCTCATGCCATCTCCACTCACCATCTGTTATATCAATTAGCTACTAAGAAAAAGCCCTGCATACATGTCCGCAGGCCAATACATTTGAAGCAATTCTGTGCTCAAGATCCCTCCTCTAACTCTGAGCTGTGTCAAGTGGATAGCTGAAGCTAAATAGCAGCCTTCCCCTCCATCAGGACACAATACTCTGAGATGCCAGGGAGCCTTTGCTACATGATCCAGGGCTATGGTGGTTTTGAGACCAGAAGAGTCAGGATAGGGCATGGCCAGAACTCAGCAAAGTGCTGTCTATAGATCTGTCCTCAGAGTCTTCAGAAACATTCAAAGTCCATGATGCTCTTTACAGGGAGAATCCCTGGAGGTTTCAGATCAGCCAAAGGCTAGCCCAGTGTTTGCTGTCACTATTTATAGTTTACAGGTGTCACCTTTCTTTCTCTTCAGGGACCCATTTAGATAGCCTAGTAGTACCTAGATCCTGCGGACATCTTGACTGGTCAGGGCTAGAAAAGTAATAAGACATTAAAGTAGTCTTCAATTATGTTGACCACAAATATCACTTATATTTTAGTGTAGGAATAAAGGGGGGTGGGTGGATAAATACTATGCTATCTGCTTAGGTATATTTGGTGGCTTTGTTATTAGGCACTATCATCTATCTATCATTTGTGCCTATCTATGATGACTAGCTATTTGACTATCAACTATCTAACTAAATCTATCATATATCTACGTATTTAATATAATATCTAGACTATCTGTCATCTACCTATTATCTTATGTATGAATCTATCAATCATTCCTTAATTATGTGTTTACATATCATATCTACACTATCAATTCTTTTTAGTGACCCTATTTATTATCAGTCATATCCATCCATCCACCCACTCATGCGTCTATCCAGCCTCTGCTCTTAGCTGCCTGGAAGAGCCTTTAGTCTGTTCCCTGAAGTAGCCCAGCCTTTACCAGATGGCGGGTTCTGGGTAATCATTGCTGAATTATGGAATGATTTCTCTATAATCACATACTTGTAATGTAAGGAGTCAGTGGCACCAGGAACAATGGGCACTCCTTTTTCTATGGTTCTCCTTCACCTTTATAATCAAAAGGTGGAGAGACTTTCTTCATAGTGGAGGAAGAAAAACAGCAGTAGGATCTAGGGAGGTGTAAACAGTTGTTAGAAGGAATGTGGGCATCTGAGGGAAATGAGAACATATGAGCAGTTCTTCTCTATTATTTCCTGTTTGCAGGAAACTTTCAAATACCAGAAATTTTTGGCTGCGGCCTTGAAGGTTTAAAGTCTAAAACGACTATTCAACAAGGGAGTGCTGTAAGACTGTTCACCACCTGCATGAGTTTCTAGGGCTGACGAAGCAGTATAGTCATGCTCAGTGTCTAGGGGTGGGTAAGGGCTTCTTCACACCCAAACATGCAGATGTTCTGATCCCTGACACACAATGGTGCAGTGTTTGCATAGCCTCCCGTGTATGTCCACTCATCTTTAGATGGCACATTTCACCTAGTTCAGTGCCAAGGCCACATGGGTGGTTGTGATGCCATCTCTCTTGCTTGGGGGATGATGGCAGGAAGCCTCCTGGGCTTGTGCTGAAGAGAAGCAGTTACAATGCTTTGATCTGTGGTTGAACCTGTGGATATGGAGCCCAGGGACGTAGAAAGAGGCTATATAGTAGCTTCCCTCACCCCAGATTCAATATCCTGTGGCTTGAAAATAGTAGATGGAAAATTCCAGAAATGATAGTTATTAAATTTTAATGGGTGTTGTTGTAGTATATTATTATAATTATTCTACTTTACCCTTCATTGTTAATTTCTTGTTGCTCCTACTTTATAAATTAAACTGTATGGGCATGCATGCATAGAAAAACATAATTTATACAGGGTTTAGTACTACTTATAGCTTAAGGTGTCTAGTAAGGGTGCTTAGAATACATCTTTTGCAGATTATTGGGGACTAGGGTACCACTATGGTTTAGAACCATAGAAATGTATTTTTCTATAGTTCTGGAGCCAGAAATCCAAGATCAGACAGTCAGAGTCCATGGTCTATTGGACCATAGAAGATCCTTCCCAGCTTCTTCCAGCTCCATGCGATGCCAGTGGCCTCTAGAGTCTCTTGGTTTATAGCCATAATCTTTGCATCTCTATCTGAATCCACATGTGACATCTGTGAGTCTTCATGTCTTCTTTCTAAATGTGCCTTTCTGTGTCTCTCCCTTTCCTTATGAGCTACCTACCAGTCATATCAATTCCCTAAGACTTACCAATGACCTCATCTTACCTTGGTTGCACTAGCAAAGAGTCTACCTCCACCCACTATCTCATTCACAAAAACAAAGGATTGAGACATCGATATAACCTCTAGTGGACCCAGTTTCAAACTGTGACCCTCTCCTAACCCTCATCTGGATGACTTGCTCTAATGACCATGCTGCCTTTGTTAGTTGGTACTTGACTCTTTACCCTTGACTATACTCTTATTCTCAAGGGACCCAGAGTGGCTGCTAAGCTCAGCACTCCCTCCAGCTGATGTCACTGAGCACAGATACTCCTTGCCTTCCATTGGGCTTGCATTCTGCTAAACACAGTTGAAAGATGCATTGAAATACATTGAATATGCCTCTCCGACTAAACGTCCTGGTGTGGCATTATCTGGCACACCCTGTCATGGAAAGCCTTAGTTGCTTCCATCCTCAGTGTGGGGCTGTGGATGGCCCCCTTCTACCCAGTCTTCTAAGAGACAGAATATATTACACTCTATCACTAACAAGAGAAGAAAATAAACTAAAATCAATATTTAAAATTCAAACAGAATTTCTATTGAATGAATCTAACTTTCTTAAGAAAATGGTAAGAGGATTCTTTGTAAGTTGGGAATCACTGAGAGTGGGTTTGCTGTGGGAAAATCCAATGGCTGGAACTAGTAGACTTAGCTTTCAACCCTGCTTGGGCCTTACTACCTGGGTGACTTTAGAAAAGCCTTCTTCTCCAAGTCTGGGCCTTGGTCCCTTCACCTGCAAGTCCAAGAGAGAGAGTGAGGGCCAGTTTTGGCCTCACAAGATCAATAGAACTGGAGGGAAGGAAAAGTGCATTTCCTAACATCTCTTTAGGGGCGTTATTAGTTTTTGCATTTGAAACCCACATCTTGGTTCGTAGATCCATGCAACCCAAATGGAATGGCTGCCTTCAATTCTTTTTCTGATTTCCAAAGCATGAATTAATTCACAGAACAACATAGTCAAAGTCCAAATGCCAAGCAAGACACAACTGGAACAAGATTCTTCTGCTTCTAGTTATAGAACCAGCCGAGCAAATCGGTCACAACTGGAATGGAATCCTATGCAGCGCGTGGTTGGGTGAACACATGGAGAAAGGCACACAGATGCTGTGGGCCTGGGGTCCAGATGTTCCGGGGGCTGTGACAACACTGTCTGAGCCTCTGGGGCTCAGGCTGCCCAGCAGGAGCTCCAAGAGGGGACTTCTTCAGGCTTTGTCAGCAAGCTGGTGAGGTCTGGGAGGCTCCCAGGCAGCTGAGCAGCAGATGGAGGCTGTGTTCCACGCGGTGCCCTGCAGCTCTAGATTCACATGTGAGATGCCAGCACTGTGGGCCTCTCTCCTTCTTCTGACTCCCGGGGGCCCTCTGTCAGCAAGTATCCTGTCCCTACCTATCATGGCCCACCCTCTGGACCTCTCACTTGGCCCCGCAAGAGTAGCGAGAAGCACCGAGACAATGCTGTGGGATGAAGGTTGAACTTGGTGATTCTGGACCACCTCTCAAGCCTCAGCCTGCAGATAGGTGGTGAGAGGCTCTCTCTGGAATGCGCATCTGAGGTAGTTTCCTCTCATACTGAGAATATTTGGGAGTGTTGACAGAAAAGCAAAAACAACTTGTATGCTTGCCTAGTTTGAGTTAATTTCTCATCTTTGAGTCATGTGTACCCAGTTGAAGGGTCTCCTGTTTTTACCAAATTGATTTTTATTATTATGTTTATGTATGTGTTTATTATTATGTTTCACCAATATGAGCAAAATAGAAAGGTTCGTATGCATCTAGTCCTTACACAACTGCAGCAAAAACAAATTATCAAATGTAATACAAAGAAAAACCTAAAAACAAATAAAATTCATGTTAGCATTGTTGGTGATTGACACTTTCTGGAGCGGAGGCCCAAAGAAATTCCTTTGTGTAGCCAGTTGTTATCTTGACAGATGAATTCTTTTATTAATGCACTCTAAGTATAAAATTGTTAGCAGCCTTTTTAAAAACATCCCCGGAGGTCCTTCTTTGAATATTGGCAGCTGTCCTCAGGGCTGATGGAGAGCCACTGGTTGGTGTGCACCGAGACTGAGTCCAAACAGTCTGCCCCAGGAGCAAACATGGCTTCGGTGCTGAGCTTGGCGCACATTGGCAGGTTCTGTGAGATGAACCTCACTTTCTCCCTTTCCTTTCCTCCCCTTGAAACAACCGCAAAACGTTTGTTTATGCAGCACTTACAAATGAAGAATGTGGTTTCTGTTATTTATCCACTAGTCCCTAAGATAATAATAATAATAATACAGATTCATGGGCCTGGATCCAAGATGTAGGATGATTTTATGGGGCGTTAAGAAAGAAACACTGCTGCCAATTAAAATGCGAAACACAAC
The DNA here is from genome assembly GCF_903995425.1 of Onychomys torridus. NCBI lineage: Eukaryota > Metazoa > Chordata > Mammalia > Rodentia > Cricetidae > Onychomys > Onychomys torridus. Next base: position 56,999,965 of record NC_050461.1, read on the forward strand.
CAATTATAAAATGTGAAAAAAAAATGCACGTTCGAATCAAGTCTGCAGAGTAACTCCGGCAAATATTTGTAGAGCTAGCGTTTTCAAGTGTTTATGTACAGTAATTCATTTAATCCTTGCTGCACCCAGTGAGGAAATGGATCAGCCAGAGGAGGCTAGCTTTTTCTACAGTGACAAACACCATCCAAATCTCCATGGCTTAACTCAACAAATGTTTATTTCTTGTGAAGTCATTTGTGGGTCTGGGCAATGATCCAGGCTTGTGCAAACTAAGGCTATGCTTTCTAGGCTGTCCATCGCATATTCTCCTCCAAATAACTTCTGCTTCCATAATGGCCTTCCTAGGGGAAAGGGAATTTGCAGAATTCTATACCAGTTCTTAAATATTTCTCCCCTCAAAATAACTCAAATTGTATTTAGCAATATTTGACTGGCGAGAGCATTTCCTATGGCCACACCCACCTTCAAGGGACATGTACCTGGACACAGTGAACTAGAAGTCATGCGCAGAGTAATCTTTGCCTTAAGTCAGTTCTACTTGCTGTACTATTGAGGAAATGGAGTTTCAGGCAGGATGGGCAACTTACCAGAAGCCCACAGCTAATTCATGGCAGTCCTGGGCCTGGAGGCCAGCCCCTAGGAACTGCACATTTGTGTTGAGAGACACTGTCTCATGCCTCCCCCAAAAGATGGGAAAGCATTCATTGGATTTCATGCTATCAAACAACATCTACTAAAAAAATCTGAGACATCAAACTTTTAATATTTTGTATACTAAATTTAATATGGAGAGTTATCAGTGTAGAGCAGAAGTTTCAGGGTTATAGGATCACATTGTCAACCATCTACTGTCTGACCTTGATAATATTTAATTTTTATTTTATTTTATTTTTTTGTTTTTTGAGACAGAATCTCTCTACATAGCTCTGATGCACCTGGAACTTACTAAGTAGACTAGACTGGCCTTGAACTTACAGAAATCCATCTGACTCTGCCACGGAAGTGTTGGGATTAAAGATGAGTGCCATCATGCCTGCTGTATTTTATTATTCTCTTAAAATTTTCTAATGAAGACCCAAAGTAGAGAAATGTTCTTGGAGCCAACATTTGCTTCTGTAGGATGGATTCCTGCTCTTCAGTTTGAAGTACATGGCTTAGGCAATTTAAACAGAGGCACAGAGAACCTCAGAACTCTGCCCAGACAGGAAGCCCACCCACTGCGATCCTTCCATTTTCAAACATTGTTATTAATGAATCACTGGCTTCTGACACGTGCAAAGAACAATGAAGGCAGAGGATTGTCAGAACTGCTGAGGAACAAAGGTATTTTTTGTTTGCTCCATACTTCCATTCACTGATCAGTGGCCCTCTTATAGAATGATCAGGTTTGCTCTAGATTGCTTTAGAGTATCTGCTGCCTTCAACTCATGATTGAGCTAAATGACATCTAGTAGTCATTCTCAGCTGGAAGGCTTTTGATACTGAACTTCTGCTCTGTATCCTAGTCTCTCACTTAAGCGTTTTAAAGAATAGTATTTATAGAGAGAGTGGATGAGTAGAAGAGTATGTGATGGTCCTATTTGCCAGGAAGCCTCTATTGTGTGTTAGGGATACCGAGGATGGGAAATAATGACCAGAGAGACAATGCCTATCTCAGGGATACTTCCGTGCCATCTTAAGAGAATAAAGTTCTTGTCCTGGGCATGCTAATGTCATTATTTATATCCTTAAAAATACACCCATCACACAACATCACCAGGTGTTACCCTGTAGTCTGCTAAAACATGGTATGATGACGAGGATATTTCCTGACTGGAGAGAATGTTCCCACATACTAGATAGTCATGGCCATGTTCAGAAGTTCAAGCTAATGGGTGAGGTTGAACTCTTGGGAGAGGACAGACCCAGAGAATGATGTCTCTTTGGACTAAAAGAAGTTGGTATAAAGATGGTGACATTGTGGCCCCCATCCAATGGCTTTATTACCAAGAGAAGCTCACCTCCATTCCTACAAGGAAGTTGGACCAGACAACCAGATTGGTAAGTGCATGTTTTACAAGTGCCTACAGTGTACTAATTTAAGTCCAGCAGGTCCTTCAAGCTCTCATGGGGCAGATAGTATGATCATTTTACCATCAAGGGAACCAAGTCTTAAAAAGGGTAAATGAATTGTCCCAGAGCAAACAGACCTTCAATGTCACTCTTCAAAAGATCAATTGTTCATAATGACAATTTTCAAAATATTTCAATTTCAAGTTTTCAATTAAAGTATGCTGATGAGTTATACACACATATACATACATGTTTGCATATATGCAAACACACAACCTGTTTGTTCGTGTTAGCATTCATCCTATAGAGTTCTGGGTGTGGGGAGATGGGCATGCTGGGAAACTTACCTTGGAAAGACTGAAATCTGTTGAGGATCAGCAGTTCGGAGTATGATCAAAATGACTGGCTGACTCTGTGATCTGCAGTCATAGGCTGGCCTGGGAGATGGAGTGTAAGAATGGTACTCTACAGGGTAGAGGTAGGACGGAGGGAAGGGCTTTCCTAAGGGCATGGGAGCAGTGAGGCTTTGGGAATAGGGTAGAGAGTAGCCCATTTTCACCCACGACCCTACAATGAGGTCTATAGTAGGAATTTCTGGAACAATCTTCGGGGACAATGGTGGACACTGGGGGCTGGGTCCACTGGCATTTCTGCAGATGGTAGGCAGAGGCAGAGGGAAGAGGGGTTGTCCTCGCAGGGTGTTTGGCTTGTCGACTGGGAGGAGAGAGGACGTGTCAGAAGATGACGAAGTTAGAGGGTAGAGCAGAGGTGTGTGTGTGACCTACCCCCAGTGGGTACTCTACTGCCCTGCAGCAGGCACTACTGGAGCACCACTGTGCTGATCAGGATAGATGCCAAATGCCAACACAGCCTTATTCCTTCAGTTTCCCACTGCTTAGAAGGGATCTTAGGACTTATTCAGCCGATCTTTTTCACTTCAGCAGAACTGCTCAGGTGAGTCTCACAGGCTCTTTCCCCAACAAGCATGTGGACAGCTAGGCACAGCTGTCTTCGTTCTGAAGATGCTGAGGACTTACCAGCAGAATGAAGAAGCTGTGTGTGCCCTGTGGCTGTTGGGCTGGCATGGGTCAAGGATAAAGGGGGCCTGGCCTTTGGATAGAAGACCTAGCCTTTGCCAGGAAGCCCTTCCATGTGGGATGAATGGCTGATCAACTCAGGAGGCCTCATAGGAAGGGGCTCCAACTCTCTAATGATGTTTTTAATTATTTTCTCACCATAAACATTCAAATTCATACCTAATTTTCTATTTATCCTTTTGTGGCCTTTTTCCTCAGGAGCCCTCTGAAGTTGTGTAAGATGTGGATTTGGTCCTGTCCCCTCTAGACTGTGTTCTGGGGGCTGGGTAGGTGCTGGCCCTGTGCTTGTGAGATTTTCCCTGGTCTTATTTCCACATCTTCTTATCATCTGCTACTTCTGAGGAGGGGTGGGGTCAGAGATGGTGAGTTGTGGCAACAGGTCTGGGGAGAACAGCAGCAGTGGCCTCCTGGGGTCTGGGGCAAGGCATGCTGTTGGCACTGAGCTCAAGGAGAACAGGGATCCTGTAGATTTATGGCATGGCTGGTCCCCTCCCCCATTCTGCTGTATCTTGTGCCCCCGTGTCCCATCAATTCAAAATAAAACAAAGCATGAAAGTTCTCAGAAGTAGAAACAAATAAGCTGAGCCCCTCTGCTGAGGAAGGGGCTCTGGGATCAGCCTGTGGCATACAGAGATACACGCCGTTACCATGACAAAGAGCTTCTTAGGTGGCACTGTCTGACCCCTGTGCCTTAGTTTCTTCTGCATCTTGTAGCATCTGGCAGAGCCCTGTCAATAAAGACCTTATCAATAGCGAGGCATCAATAGCCACCCATGAGTTTAACAAATATTTGTGAATACTGGCCAGCCACGTTCCCATGATCCCTACCCCAGTCCCGTGAGACAGCTGGGGCTTTTCTCATTTGCAGATGGAGAAGTTGAAGTGCAGCTAGATTAAATGGCTCGCCAGACTGTGTGTAACTGGATCAATTCATTTATTCAACACATTTTAAACTTTATGAGGAAGGAGCTGCAATGCTGGGAAGAGTTCCAGTCAAGCCTCATGATTGATGGGCGGTAAATACAGGGCTTGCACGGGCATGGGCGATTCTGCAGCCGACCTGAACAAGGCCAGCCAGGGGACAGGTTAGGATCAATCTGAATCAGAACGCCGTGCAGAGTTGGGATGCAGAACAGAACAGTGTGCATGTGTGCATGCATATATGTGTACATGTGTGCCTGCATGCCTATGTAGCCAATACACTTGTGTATACATATATACCTGCATGTGTACATGTGATATGTGCCTACATGTTTGTGTGTATTAATGGGTTCCTGTATATATGTATACCTATGTGTCTGTATGCATATATGTGTACATGTATGCGTTCCTAGATGCACATACCCATGTGTGTGCATGCATGTGTACCTATGTGTATATGTGTGCCTGAATGAATATGAATGATACATGCATGCTTGCATGTGTATGGGAATACATATGTGTATATGTGTCAGCATGCACACATCTTTATGTGTATTTGTATCTGCATGGATGCCTTTGTGTATACATGGGTGCCTTTTTGTATATGTGTGTGTGTGTGTGTGTGTGTGTGCATATGCATGCTTATTTGTGTGTACATGTAGAGAGAGACATACTTCCAGGGCAGGGGCAATCATAAGGCCATCTAACCATATCCCCTCCCTGGTGACAACTCTTCCAGAACCCACAGCTAGAGTGACCATCAGATCCGCCAGTGGCTGGAATGAACTGGCCCAGGAAGCATCATGACTGAGGTGTTTGGCTTCTTGCTTTGACAGTCTGAACGTGATAGATGGGATGGGCAGAGCTCTGGCCAGGTGAGAACAAAGCAGACCAAGAAAAACAATTACCCAGGGTGGGCAGCCGGGCTGGGGCCTCCTGGGAGGCCAAGACCAGCTACAAATGCTTGCAGCCGGGGCGAGGGGCAGATTTCTCACAATCTAGGAGTAAGTTGGAGAAATCGGGACTGAGACACTGCAGTGATTCACATGGCTCCTGCTGGTGGTGCTTGGCTGAGCATATGGAAGGAGTGGATACTGGCTGGATTCCATACATCCCAATGTTAAATCGACAGGTCCTGCCATTGGGGGGCGGGGTCACCTGACAGAAACTATTCCTTCCTTAGGGTTTTCTTCCCAGACCCACCAAAATGCACTGTGTTCGACCTATTTTCCGTCCTTTCCCTGCGGGGATGACTCCACACTAACTTGCATCTGGTTTGTGGTTCCAGCCCACCGGGCTCCTCTGTTATTCAGCAGACACAAGAGGAAGTGGCCAGGGTGTAATTACAGGGAAAAGGCTGGCATCTTCTCTTGCAGGGCCTGGTGAACTGGTGGGTCTCTGCCCTGGCTGCCACTCTTGGACTTCAGTTCTGGGCTGCCTCAGTCCTGATGGGAAGATGCAGGGTCCCCACAGGGGTCTCACGGGGGTCCTTCCCGGGCTTTATATCTTCTCACTGGAGGACGGCAGAGGCCAGCTGTGACCTGGGCACTCGCTCAGCCTGGAAGTGATGCTGATTAGTGAGCTGTGGTGCTTTTCTACCTGCCTTGGTTTCCTTACATGAGGGAAAACATGAGGTGATGTAGCTGCTGGAAGACACTTGTATTGGATAGGCTCAGCCCAAGACCCTCCATTGGGCCTTAGACCCTCCCAACCCCCAACAAACGGCTGAGGTACCTCTTAATACATCAAAGCAGCCACTCTCCCAGCAACATTCTTGTGGCTCCTCCCAGCACTTCTGACCCCGCCCCCTACCCTAAACCTCTCCCTTCCAAGGACTATGCCTCCTTTGCTCCCCTCCCCCTCCACACTCCACCGCTGCCCTCCAGCCTTATCCCTCTTTAACTCAGTCATTTTGGCTATGCCTGTCTCCTGCCTGGCCTCTGGGCCCAGGCCGCCTGTCTGGGCCTGTGGCTCCTCTCCTGCTCTCCTTCCCCATCTCTAGTCTGCCAGCCATGTTCAGCCTGGCTTCTTCCCTCTGCCTGCCTTCTCCTTTCTACTTACAATAGGAAGTTCCATCCTCAAGGGGTCGTCAGGTCCTCCCTATTTTATTTCAGTTTTTCACCCACCGGCCTCAGCTGCTTCCTCCACACACCATTTGGAAAGTCTGTGTCCATCTGAACGTTAACAACAGAAATGCCCAATTGTAACAGCTGACAGAGGGCCTGCCTCTCCGCTGTGTTTGATAACGTTGTGGCTTTGTAAAGCCGAGTATTTCCGAGAAGGTAGACTATCTGGTGGAAATACGTCTGGGCACGGGAACAAATCTGGTGAAATTCCTATCAGTGTGATTCCCTGCAAGGCTCTGATCTTCCAGGAAGAATTTGCATGCAAGGCAGAAAGAGACCAGCCCCGAGTGTCATGTGGTGATGTGGTGTAGACACAGCACGAGTTAGCGGGGTCGGCATGTAGCTCCAGAGCAAAGGCTATCCTGTTTCAAAATAGGCCAATTTTCTGCGACAAAGGTCTTAGGTAGTTTTTAAAAAATATGAGTTTATGATAAAAAAAATCATTTTGATAAAATTTGGTGACATTTTTTTTCTTTTCTTACTTCACATCTGAAAATGGACTAAAAATAGAACAAATCATCCAGTTTCACCTCTTTAGAAAACCGTCTCCTAAGGCCTGGCCTTTGCTCTCATCCCCATTGTTAAGGGCCGTTTATCTTCTTTGCCTTTGACCGACCAAGTTCTCCCCAGGGTGAGGGGCAGAGCTTGAGTTTAGAAAACATTTCCTTTGCTGTTGCACAAAGAGATTTACATTTCAGTACTTGGGAAGACACTGAGATTGAATGGATTAGGATTGTTGCTAGGGAAAAAATTGTGTTGCTCCCTGGATTTAACAAGAAAAAAAGCAGTTGTATCTTTTGGCTTATCAATCATGTGCTATCAGCTAATCCTGTTCATTTCTTAGACCCACCTCTCACAGAGCAGATTTGCTGTGTTGGTGGTGTGGATGGAAGCAACACATTCCTTCAGTTGGAAGACATTAGGTGTCCTACTTCACTGTGCTAGTGTGGATTAGTCCTGAAGCGTTCACAATAATGTAATAGCTACAGTAAACCCACCAACTGTTTCAACTTCTGATTATCCAGAATTAGTATGCACCAAAGACTTCAGGACTGCATTAAATGTAAAGGTGGGGGACCTCAGCACCCAGCCAACTGGGTTCGGTTGCCAAGCACTTTTAGCAAAATTGCCTTTTCCGGGGTCACCTTGCAGCATTTTCTCTTTGAAGATGGTCTGTGTCCATTTCTTGTTTTGGAAGTGTGCCTCATTATGCAGAAAGATTCAGATTAGTGTAATGACCAAGAAAAACTACCAAGGAGCTCTGAGCATTTGTTCCCTCAAGCCTCATTCTCTCTTCCCAGAAACGGAAGCACATCACAGACACCACAGCACCCCCTGTTCACACAGCACCCCCTGTTCACACAGAACCCCCTGTTCACACAGCACCCCTCTTCTGTTTAACATGTGGCCCTTGCATGCAGCTCCATCCTGTTTGCATAGGCCGGCCAACTGCATTGTAAAAATGGCTTCATAGCATATTACAGGGCAGGGGGTTGATTTGAACCTGTGTCTTAGATAGGTGGGCAGCATGGCATTTTACTAGTATAAATAAGACTTCAATAAGCATGCAGCTCTTGACGGGATGGATGTCCATTAAAACAATTTGTGTGTGTGTGTGTGTGTGTGTAGAGAAATCTTCTTCTTTGTTCCAGGAGTGTGGTCTCGGTTGGAGGGGATGTCCAGTTAAGTATGATGTCAGGGTGATGAGTTAGCTGTGGTTGCCAGTGGTGGCTGTACGTTTCAGATGTCCAAGCTCCACATTGCTCCCTTCCTATGGGTTTCCCATCCTCTTCCCCTTATTACACAGTCCTTTATAGAGGGGTAAGTACTGGACGAAGAGATAATAGTCAGAGCAGCACATCCTTGAATCTGCTATGAAGCTGTCCTTGTGTGCCACAGGATGGCTCTGAATGTGGCCTGACACAGAACTGTAAACTTAACTTAAAATGTAAGACATTTTAGTGATTTTTTTTAAAGCTCGAGTTCATGGTTCTTCTGTGTGAACTTTCACATGTGGCCCAGAGATGGCAAAAATGTTGGCACTTCTTCAGGAACTGATGTCGCCCCGCACAGCCACATCAAGCATCACTTCCCATTCCCTCTCTCCTAAGCCAGTGGTTCTCCACTGGGGTAATTTTATCCCCAAGGGACATTCGGCAATATCTGGTACCAGTTTGAGTTGTCCTCATATTAGTGTGGGGGCTGTTCATGTGGCGTCTAGTACACAGGAGTCAGGGATGCTGTAAGCATGAATTATAGTCTGGCTGTTGATCCCCTCCAGAACTCATAAGAGAACTTAATTCCCCGTCATATGTAAATAGTGTTTGGAGATGGGGTCCTTGGGAAGTAGGATGATATGAGGTCTAAAAGAATAAGGTTCCTATGATGATATCAATGTCTTCATAGGAAGATCAAGAGAGAGTTGCCTTGGTCTGCAATGTCTCCGATGTGAGGCACCACTACCATGATACAGGAGGAAGGCCTCTCGTCTTTATAAATGCCCAGACTGTTGTGCTCAGTTAGCGTCAGAAAATGGGTCAAGACATCAATTTACAGGACAGCCCCTGCCGCAGAGAACTTAGTCTCCAAAGGGCAATGGTGCTGCTGTTCGTAAATCACCTTTACTCTTTCCCTCCCCAGAAGTAGATGGAGATCTGTCTTCAGATCTGAGCCACTCAGCTGTGGGACATTAGGGCCTCAAAGAAGTCCCAGATGCACATTAGGTTCAGGCTGAGGTTAGGCATGGAGGACTGGAACCAGCCCACGTGATATGTTGTGTAGCATGCCTCAGAGAGTAGCAAAGCAGAAAGAAGGAGAAGGTCCCCAGTCACCACCGCCAGTGCAGACAGGGGCTCTCGAGGGCAATGTCTGGACACATACAGGGTCTCGATGGCCAGTGTCTCCTACAGGTGAACATCCGTGATGCAGAACACAAGAATTTTAGATGAAATTCTATGGGCTGTTGACTTTCTTCCCATGGAGTGGTATTTCTCAGCACCTGTTCTGGTTGAAGCCACAGCTGTGGCCAGAGGTGACTGAGGTGGTCCAAGGAGATGGGGAGGGAACAGGTAGTGAAGAGAGATGGCAAGGATGGGCCTGTCACTTTCTAGAAGTCCTTTAGTTCCTAGAGAAGACAGCACTGATCTTCTGGTTATCATCTTGATAGGCCTTGGAGATGTCTACATGAAGAGCTGAAGGGCCATGTAGCAGCATCAGAGAGGTGGTATTACAGAGAATCCTGATGGGCTCCACCCTTCCCCCAGCTTTCTGGATGAAGAACCAAGAAGGCAGAGTATAGGAGACAATTTGAGGCTTTCTTTGCCTGGGGGAACAAACAGATTTTTCTCTTCTCCAGAGATCCTTCTTTTCTCCTTCATCATGTTTCTAATCACAGGTAATTTTCTTAGGAGGTCTTGGGGGAACCTGTGGATGACTATTGATAACCTTCCTAAGGCGGCTGAATTGTCATTGATAACTTTATTAAAAGCCTGAACACATTTCTTGGTGCCTGTCTTGCCCTGTTTAGAGGTCCATGCAATAATGAGTTTCTTTGGGGAACAGCTTCTCAACTGTGGGTCAAGGTCCCATATGGGGTTGTGTAACTGAGCATGGGGTGGCGGCGGTGGTGTGTGTGTGTGTGTGTGTGTGTGTGTGTGTGTGTGTGTGTGTGTGTGTGATGAAATGTTTGGCAACAGGTTTCTGAATTTCCAACCTTCAGAAATGAATTCAAAACCAAGTTGGTAATCAGTTGGAAAGTCTCCTGGCAGCCTCGTCCGTGTTCTGTTGCATGGTATCACTGCAGCCTGGATTCTGAATACACGACTACAGCACACTCTGTGCTGTGCACGCTGTCAAACCACCCCAGCAAAGGCTGCCTGAAGCCACCCAGCTCAGGTTCAAGCCTATCGTCTGCCATGAAATGCATGTTGTGTTCACTGTTCATAACAAAGTTCCCCTCTCTTAATTACACATGATGGTTTAATTACAGAAAACAGACATGTCCGGTCTATTTCACTGTCATTGTCCCTCAGCATGAACTGCAGTTGGTTCCCAGGTTTGGTTTTCACAGTTTTCCTTGAATTGTTTGTTGACTTGCATTTCATATAACACAGAAACAACAAACATTAAATGTTGGCTTGAGATCAGAGCAGAATTCCCAACAGTTCTGAGATGGTCCTAAACACACTTCTGACCCTTTGTTCTATGGAGTTTTGTGAAGTGGCATTAAAATACCGACCTTCTCTGAGAAACACTGAAGATGCTCTCCATCTTGTAGTAACAAATATTCCCCAATATTGGTTCTTTTTGTAAAAATAAGCACATCATCTCATGAGTACATAAATTTGCTTTCATCTTTAATAAATGATAAAAGTATGTATATATCAAAGAATGGCTTTAAGTTTCTTCATGATTTATTAACAGTAAGCATCTGATTTGTATACTTATTTTACATTTTACCTGTATGCCTGGAGTAGAGTTTGAGTTTTTTTGTTTGTTTGTTTGTTTGCTTGCTTGTTTTTTTCAAGACAGGGTTTCTCTGTAGCTTTGGAGCCTGTCCTGGATCTCTCTCTGGAGGCCAGGCTGGCCTCGAACTCACAGAGATCTGACTGGCTGTGCCTCCCGAGTGCTGGGATTAAAGGTGTGCGCCACCACTGCCTGGCGAGTATGAATTTCTTATGCTGAGAGGTTGAGGGTAGGAAAAACTGGAAAATTTTAAATGTAGGGTCCCAGGAATTAAGTACCTGTACTGTAGGAGACACCAGTCCACTGAAAAAATATGTCATGAGAGTAGTGGATTGGCCTCTCCTGCTGGAAGGGAGGGAAGGTCTGTGTTCTGGGTTGAGGCACTTGCTGGAAAGGACTTAGAGACAGAGAAGATTCTACTTGTCCTTTGCTGGTGTCCTTGCTCTGCCTTCAATGAGCTCTGTTGGAAATGCCTTTGTCCCCAGTGTGAAATCAATTTGTTCTCAGCCCAGGACTAATTGTCCTCAGAGACTCAGTATGGAGAAGAGGGGGGACAGGAAATGGCCCCCAGGACATCAGTACCTCTGGAACTGCACAGAGAGCTCTAGGTGGCCCTTGGGCTGGGAGTCTCCTCTGAGGGGCCAGGAAGGTGTGGATAGTGTCCCCAGAGTCTGGGAGTGAAACCCTGGCATCCAGAGCTCTGGAAATGTGACCTGAATTTTATTCCAGGTCATCTCCTCTTCCTCTTCCTCTTCCTCCTCCTCCTCCTTTTCCTCTTCCTGTGGTAGCACAAGGGCATCTGGTCACCGAAGAGATCAGGTAGCTTGTGCAGGAAGTTTATAGGTCCAGGGTTGGGCCAGACAGCATGACTGGACACACAGGATAATGGAATCGAAGTCATAGGCCGGGAGGCAGATACACAGGAGGCCTGGGCAGGTCGGGCTTGTCAATTAGATGGGGCTATGGGAGCCATGTGGCTGCTCCTCACTCCTGGCCTTGAACCAGGCAAACTTTACCTTCCAAGTTTAACTGGGTGGCAGGGGCAGTGGAGCTAGAGCCCCGGTATTCCTTATTGATGACTTTGATGACTTATGCAGGAGGCTGTGGGAGTGAATAAATGGCCTTCTTACCCCAGAAGGCAGACAATGAGTGTTAGGCTCCCTGCTAAACCTCTGTCACACAGCCCTGGCTTCAGGTCGGTGTCACTACTCTGACCTTGTGCATCATTAGCCGTGTGTACCTCCAGCCATGCCCACCACTGACCACACTCATCACTGCCGGCACTTACCATTCGTCCTGTGCACTGGTCAGGTTGACTCAGCTCTCTGTGTTAACAACACATGGTAACTGTGTTGTTATTCCTGAACCTGGGGGCTCCAGGGACAGCTCAGCAGTGAAGAGCACTGGCTGCTCTCTGCAGAGGACCTGGGTTCTTTCCCAGCACCCACATGGCACCTCACAACAGTTTATAATTCTAGTTCCAGGGTATCCAGCGCTCTCTTCTGGCCTCTTGCCCTCACACGGTAATCGCAACTCATATAAGCCCATGCAGATACATAAAAATAAAGACTGAATGAAACAAAAACGGAATCAGGCACCTGAGAGCTGTCCAGCTGGTCAGTTGCCTCCCTTTTCTTTACTGCCGGGTTGATCTAAGAACGGTTTTGTTAGCATAGACATAGGCCTACTGCAAGAGCCAGATGGTGGTAACAGCACTGTTTTCTCACTTGCTGACGCCCTGTGGGTCCTGAGCACAGAGTTCTGCGCTCAGTGGCCAGACGTGTCTCCACCAGGCTCCGATACACTGTCTTTTTCTTCCTGTTCCTCTTATCTCCACTTTCCACATTGCCTTGTTCTCATGTCTTTGACCAGATTATCTGGCCAGAGTATTTATGACTGTGTGAAATCCCCATTTTATGAGAGTACAAAGAATATAAAGTATAAAAATGTCCAGCAGAGATTTCACAAATCAATCTTCTGTCTCACACCTTCAGCAAATTGTATGGTGTTAGGAATTTAAGGCAGTGGAAGTATTTGCATCTCCGTTACTTCTGTTCACTCTGAAACACTTCCCTCCCATCTGGCGTGTGTGAGGCCGGCGACCCAGCACACAGCTTCTCAAGCAGATCCAAACCAGCTAGATTCTTTTCCATTTCCTTCCTGCAGCTCTCTGGGTTGGCCCTCGCTTCCTCCTGACAAAGCCATGAGTCTCAAACAATCCGCACGTTCTGTTCTCCCAGTCTACAGTCCGCAGACTCCAGGCTCTGCCCCAGACAGACCAACGGAATTCAGCTAAAAGCAGTCAGGAAAGCACCCTCCTAGCACGTACAAGGGCTGGAAGATTTGGTCTATGCTGTAAGACTGACATTAAGATTCTCTGTTTTAGAAATGAGGGAACTTTGGCTCAGTAGATTAATTTGCCCATGGCACCTATTTACTGACGGAGGAAAGAGCCCAGCCTGAGTCCAGACCCTGAATTTCTTGACCTTTGAGGTCTGTGAGGTTCTGGGGAACCACAGATCCTGGGGACCACCTCAGCTTGCATCTATTTTATGGACAAGGCCCCTTCACAAGGCTTCACTTTGGGAATGAAAATAACACGGTACACATCGGCGGCTCCTGGCTTCTGTTGATGTTGGAGCTAAATTCAAACTCTCTGTTAGCTAGTGTTTCATTTTTCTTCCCACTTACCGCCAGCTAGGACTCAGCCCAGCCCTTCAGCTTCTGGAATAATCTCCCCTTTGTCAGCTGCACACTGAACTCTTGTGTCTATCTAGGTACTTAGAGCCCAACGTTCTCGGCCACGCCCACCTTGTGAGCGTACAATGTGAGCCTTGCACACCCTTTTGTGGAGACGATGGTGCTCTGCTTGTGCTGTAGAGGTCTTTTGCTTAGAAACTGACATAGTCCATAAGAAATTGCCTTGAAAAATAGAACTCCTTCCTCCCCTCCCCTCCCCCCTCTCCTCCTCTCTCTTTCCCTCCTCTTCCCTCCCTTCTTCTCCCCTTTCTTTCCCTTCCCTTCCTTCCCCTTCCTCTCCCCTCCCCTTCCCTCCTTTCCCTCCCCTGCCCTCCCCTCCCATAGCCTAGGTTGGCCTCAAACTTGTTATGTAGCTAAGGCTGGCCTTGAACCACTGACCCTCCTGCCTCTACCTCCCAAGTGCTGGGATGACAGGCATACACTAGCATCCCTGGCATAAAAATTGTCATTTTGACAACTGCTACATTTTCAAAAAAAATTATTTCAAAATTCTTACAGAATTTCATACACTTGTTAAAAAAATAATGCCAATATACACATACACACTTGACCCAAATCCTCCTGATATAACTACCTTTCAGCTAGGAGATGTTTTAGGTCAATCATTTCCCTTTATTCAGACTGTAGTAGTTTTCCACATATATGGGAAAGTGTGTGTGTATGCGTGTGTGTATATGGGTTTATGTGTATGTGTGCATATGTGTATGTGTGTGTATGTGTGCATGTGTGTATATGTGTGTGTATGTGTGTGTATGTGTATGTGTGTCTGTGTGTGTATGTGTGTGTATATGTGTATGTGTGCATGTGTGTATGTGCATCTCTGTGTGTATGTGTGTGTATGTGTTGTGTGTATGTGCATCTGTGTGTGTGTATGTCTATGTGTGTGTGTCTGTGTGTGTGTATGTGTATGTCTATGTGTGTATGTGTGTATATGTGTGTCTCTGTGTGTGTGTATGTGTGTGTATATGTGCCTCTGTGTATATGTGTATGTGTGTGTATGTGTGCATGTGTGTATGTGCATCTCTGTGTGTATGTGTGTGTGTGTATGTCTATGTATGTGTGTGTGTGTGTGTGTGTGTGTGTGTGTGTGTTTTGCAAGTATGACGTGGCATGTAGTGGAGATCAGAAGACAACTTTTGGGAGTTAGTTTCCTCTTTTCATATGGGACCTGGGAATTGAATCAGTTGTCAGGCTTGGAGACAAATACCTTGACCCACTGGGGCATCTCTCTGGCCTGACCTCTATCGTTCCTGCCCTCTACCTCGGTGTCTAACGTAGAGTACATCTCTCTCTTTCCCCCCTGTGGCCCTGAGTTCCCGCTGCATCCACATGCAGTCTTGTGGCCTCTGTGGCAGGTGAGGAGAGGGCAGCATGTCTGGCATCAACTCTGGTTCCAGTTGTCTCCTACCATCTTTGCTTTTGCTTTGATGGCTGAGCCAGGCCACATGGCCGTGTCTGACATCCAGGGAGTGGGGTCCAAGCACCGACCTCTGTGCCAAAGAACGGAGGTGCTGACATGAGTTACTCACCCCAGGACTTGTGTGTTCCACTCGAAGCTAACACATTTACCAGACGCTGTTCCCAGCTACGAAGGGTGGGGCAGGAGTGACCAGAGGTGGGGAAGGGTGGAGGCTTGCTCAGCTGCATGCGGGATGGAGTGCGCTGTGGGAGTTGAGGGTGCGGGCCTTCCCCTAGCTGCTTTGACCCGCTGTGCCGTGTTGAGTGGTCCCCATCCCCCTTTGTCTCGGTGTCCTAATTTGCAGACTAGACATGCTAGCACTTCCTGTTGCCAAGGGCCAACGTGTGGCTGGCTGACTAGACCCTTGCGAATGTCCTGAATATTTGCGTTCTGTTTGGTGTCCTAACTTAGCTGTCCATCCTCAGAAGCACAGGACATCCTGTCTTGGTTTTTCTTCCTGATACAGTGATAAAATACTCGGACAAAAGTGACTTAAGGGAGAAATGACCTCTTTTTGTTCCCTGTATAGTCCATCCTGGTGAGGAAGTCAAAGACTTAAAGCAGCTGATCCCCTTGCTAATCAGGAGCAGAGAGCAGTAAATACGAACTGCTGCTTACTCCATTTTCTCATTTATAGTCCAGGACCTCCTGCCCAAGGAACAGGCCTTCTCAGTTTCTATGGATCTTCCCTTGCCAACCAACATAATAAAGATAATGCTTTCCAGGCCTTCTCAGAGGCTACCTGTGATTTAGATGATCTCTTATGGGTGTGTTTGAAGGCTTGATTCCAGTTCCTGTAAAGCTGCCAGTTAACCCTGACCACCACACATCCCCAGTGTGATGGGGCAGTTCCTGGGAGTGGTACTCAGGGGAAGGGTGTGTATGATCTGGAAGCCACCGCTGCAGCCAGCCCTCTCAGCCTTCATGTTTGATGGGTCACGGAGTCTATGAAGAAAAGCAGAGCTCCCAGAGAGCAGGTGTGCGCACATTTTAATGGAAAGCCATCTGCAGAAGTGACCTGGGAGGGCCTGCTCACAGACCTGGAAGCCAGAACAGCTTTGAAAGATCAGAACCCAAGGCCAAGAACTCCCCCGAGAGCCTGGGAAATGCCTGCAGGGTCCTGGGAACTCTTGCTGTGTGGGCCTCCAGGCAAGAAAATGAGTGTCATTTTGTGGGCTCTTGAAGCTGTCTAGGCATCCCAGACTGACTGAGCTCTGAAAATGTGCAGGTTGCACTCACACTTAAGGGGTCTCTGAACAGGCCCTCTCCGAATGCCTGTATTCCTACCTGACCTTAATAAAACAGTGAGTACACTTTCTGACTTTTGTCACACGCTTGTAAAATTTCAAAAGCAAAACCCCAACCCAGTTACAGGCACTTTTACTGGCTGGATTGCAGAAGTAATTCCTCACACAATTGAAATCTAAAATTTCATAGATGCCTTTCCCCACAGGACGAGAAGCAATTCATCAATTAGTGAATTAACTTCCATAAGCAATGAAGAGAATGCTTTACCCTGAGTTCTTTCCCATAGCATGGCCAGCTCTCAGCTCATTGACTCAGCCTGGATATGCACAAGGCCACATCACCCTGCTAAAGCTGAGCCAGGGGCCCCTGCCAGCAAGCTGGTGGGAAGTGCAAGGCTCAGTACAGTTCAGTGGCACCTGCTGTGGAGGCTGGGGAGTGCTCTGAAGTGGAGTATCAGGAACTGAGTTTCTGAGTGGGGACCCTGGTGGCTGTCATCTTTTCCAAATTGTTTCCTAATTCAGAGAAAGTTTCTTGTGTTTCTGAGTTTTCAGCATGGAAACCTCTTGTAAGGGCTTAGATGCAGTTTGATTTGCATCCTTGGACTCACAAACATGAACAAGGGGTCTATTTTGGCCCATCTTCTGTACATCTTTGGGCATCCTGGTTCTTTCAGTTCCCTGCATAATTTGCTTTTGAAATAAGCCCTCTTGGTAACCAGGTCTTTTATGGGAGCAATCCTTGGTTTGAATGTTGTTTTCTTGAATGGAAAGCATGAATCATGTGCTTATCTGGCCAGGCTGCTCAGACTGATTATTATTGTTATTTTTAACGTAAAGTTGTACTGATTATCTCTAAGGAGCCTTGGAAAGATCAAGTATTTATTGAACACCAAGGTTTTCAACTATGGTCAGTTTGAAATGCCCTTTTCTTTTTGAGAACACACCGGTTGTTCCTCTCTTAGGGAGGAGGAGGGCTGTTTCAGAGAGGTTTTAATGGAAAACTGTCCTTAGCACTAACTTTCAGTACCGTCTACCTGGCTGCTGTTAGGGCCTGTGTGGGAGTGTGGAGGGGCAGCTGATAGGGGACGTGACACAGAGAGAAGGCATTAGCATAGCTGTCTTTTTGTGACAAGGCTCTGGTCTCCAGACAGGTGAACAGCCCCCTATGCTTCTCTATGAATTTCAGCCAGGCTTTCAGTCCTTTGAAAATAATGTCCTCTGATGTGTTCAGGGCTGTGGCATTGACACACTAGACAAGGGCTGCTGGAGGCAGGAGTGGATGGACGCTGTGGGTCTTCATTTTGATGGATTTATCTATATTTCAATGAGTGTCCTCAGGCATGAGCTCCCTAGGAACTGCCGGGGTCTGTGGGTGACATGTGATGGAGGGACTTGGCGTTTGAAACCTTGAGCAGTGGGGGAGCTGCCCCGTCTTGGCCGCTGCTGATTGGATAAGCACAGAGTCTCCTGATGGATTGCCTCATTTGTATGAACATCGGAGCTATAAAATGCCAATGGCGGAGCTGACTGCAGACCAAGGGGCAGTAACGCACTGAGATGTGGGGGCCAGACATCTTAACACCAGAGGGCTAGGGGCCAGACTTGCCTGTAGAGGAAAGACAGGGAGATGTGAGGGGGTCCAAGGATTCAGGGTTTGGTGAGACTGAAGAAAGTCAAGGGCAGCTGCAGACTTAGGCCAGTTGATTTCATTCTTGGAGACCCAAGTCTTTTAACCCCACCTTACCACTTCATAAGGCCTATTCTGATTTCCTTCATTGCACCCACTCTTGCGAGTGCCTTGAGGGGATAGATGTGTGCATCTTTGGACAACTTCGCTGAGAAAGATGGGAATTTAACCTGCCTTTTTTTTTTTTTTTTTTTTTTTTTTACCATGGCCTGGTTTAGATTTGGGTTTCCCTAGACCCGGACTTCAGTGTTCTGTATGTTTCTGACCAGGATGATTCACTTTTCCAGAGAAATTCCATCAGGAGCCATCTAAGAGGGGGACTCTCCAATAACTCAGGGGAGATTAGCATGAGCCAGAGTCCAGGTGGGCCATCTGGGGAGGTGGCAGCATACGTAGCATGGAATTATCCCAGCATACTTGGGTTATTGCTGGGTGAGCTTCTTACCCTCTAACCACTCTGTAATCTTACTTTGATGGCGTGGGTCTCCCGCTGGTTGGTTTTAACATCAACTGGACACAACCTGGAGCCACCTGGGAGGAGAATTTTAAGAAAGAATTATGTATGTCATATTGACCTGTGGGTATATCTGTGAGGGATTATCTTGACTGTTAATTGGTATAAGGAGACCCAGTCCACTGTGGGTGGCACCATTCCCTAGGTGGCGGGTCCCAAACAGTTAAGCAAATAGAAAGCCAGCTGAAAGCAAACAAGCACGTATCCATGTGCTTATTCTCTCTTTGCTCTTGATGAGACATTTTACTTTTCTGCCTTGACTTCCCTACAATCATGGACTATAGCCTAGATTATAAGCCTGACAAACCCTTCACCCTACGTTAGTTGCTCTTTTCTAGGATATTTTATTGAAACAACAGAAATGAGACTAGAGTGGCTCTCTAGTCTTCTTGGCCTAGAACACCTCACATGTCCGACGCTCCATCATGGTTTCCTGAGTGTGTGGGGTGCCTGTTACTAACAAAGAATTATGTCTTCATCTGTAAGATCTTTATTAATTCACTAATTCAGTTTGCGTCTTGGCTAGAGTGATAGACCTGAAGTAATTCTGTCTCAGGTCCCCTCTGCCTCTAGGATTGTTTTCTTTTCCACTCATGTTTTGTCAGACATAAGCAGGAATTCTTGACTCAGAGAAATAATTCAGCGCTCTGAAGAGATGCTGCAACTATCCCTCTGCTCAACGATGAGCCAACTATTGGGTTATTTGCAGCTGGTTCCTGAGTGCCACTGGCCAAAAGATTCATAGCTGTGCTTTAGCGGCTCCCAATACATTGTGGCTGCGGGGTGAGGTCATAGGGTGGGTTATCCTGGGGATTTAAATGCAATGATGACAGTAGTTCAGAGCCTTGTACTATGCCTTTGGTGGGAGAGAGAGCAGGGCCATGTTTAGGGGAAGAGCATTAGTTATTTTGCATAGAGATTATTACTAAACTCAGTTTATTGACCACACTTATTAATGATCAGGAAGTAGGGTATAAAAAGAACATGAATTAAATACTTGGATTTCATTTTGGGAGGTGTTATAAAAGACAATGAGTCATTTTCTCATTACATGATGTACTGAACTTGTATAATCTAGACTATCTACTGATTACAAGCAGGGTAGACACATATTTGTTGACAGCACCATTTGCTCAATTTATACCTGGCATTTTGGTTGGTTTATTTACATGCTTATTCTTATACTGGAAATCTTTCTATTTATGTTAACTTCAGAATGATGAATCATGCTATTTATATGGTTAGGACTCACACAGAGGAAAGATGGTTTTGAAAGAATAATGTGACATGTGCAGAGGCAAGGTCAGAGGCAAGCAGGAAGTCACAGAGGGCAGAGGGTTCCATCCTTAGTCTCCTAGCCTGACTTGTAGGGTCTATTCTGATTTCTCAGACTGCACCATTCCAGCTAGTGTCCCACAAGGGCTCCTCCTTGGAGATGTTGGCTAAGAGCAACTGGAATTTAGTATCCCTTTATACCTATGATGTGCTGTGGATTTGAAGATCAGGATGCCATGAGCTGCATTTTTCCTGACTGTGCAGCTTTGATGTGGCTCTTTATATCTTTAAGCCTTAGCTTACACATCTACAGAAGGGGACAGTTCTTAGCTCCCAGGGTGCTGCTGTGGTGACAATGTGGAGGGATATTCTTGGAGGAATTTCGTGCAGAAGTTAGCGTGACATTGGACTGATTCTCAGAGAACAAGGCGTGCTATTGCTGCACTCACAAAGAACTCCAAATAATTATGGGCAGAATGGCCAAAAACGTTTAGAAATATGGATAGGAAATTCAATCTGGGAAAATGCTAGTAAGTGCTTAGGGACACTAGAAAATTGGCAGAGTTTCCAGTTGGCAAAATCAATCAAACTATTTTTCAAAGCTTGGGTTCAACAAACTGAAAGGAGTTTGCAGGTGCACCTTTTCTTCTAAATCTTGGCTTCTTTGTTTTGATGAGAATATGATC